>NC_135811.1:92200030-92571505 GCF_964213995.1 Mustelus asterias
TCCCGACGGAAGAAGGTGGAAGAGAGAATGTCCTGGATGCGTGGGGTCCTTAATTACGCTGGCTGCTTTGCCGAGGCGGCGGGAAGTGTAGACAGAGTCAATAGATGGGAGGTTGGTTTGAGTGATGGACCCATTCTCGTTTGCAAAATATCCATCATGCACAGATATCGATATGAAATCAATGGCAGCTGCAAGACTCTAACCTGAGAACCTATTCTGTGTAATTCTGAATCCCATCATAATCCAACAGAAAGATTTCTTATATTCATCATTAGATCGAACCCTGGGGAGCAAACGTCATTCTCATTTGCAAGGGTTTATCTCATTAAAGTCTGCTCTCTCCGGAAACCTGTAATGGATCTTCAACCGAGAGCAAGGAACAAAATGAATTGATCAGGAGTTTCGTACCAACAGAATTTGTTATGATGAATTCAGATCATTTATAAAATTGTACAACTGTGACAATGTTTATTGGAATAAAAATCTCTATCCATCTTCTACCTGGAGTGTGCAGCTCATTGTTGTCAGTCATTATGGGCATCCCACTGTAATGCCACCTGTTTTCAAATGCACTACCTACTTGGATCTGGAGTACCAACATATGGGTATCAGTGGGGTATCGCCACATTCTCTTAATGATCTCTAAATATAATATTGTAATTAATCGGACATATTTTACCATGAGCAGAGTAAACAATGCCCTTGTATTAACATACCCTGCTCCAAGACTGTGATACCTTCAACAATTGTTTTTTGGCTTGCAGCACTTTCTTGACTGCAGTTTGATAGCTTGCCATTACCAGGGGCCAACTGGCAATTTCCAGCACAGCATAAAATTGAAATTACCTGCATGCCAGAAGATGTAAAGTTTTTGCTTTGAGATATGGCTGCTTTTGACACCTGATGTAACCTTCAGACAACTTTCCAGTCTAGATCTTCATCAGTTGATTGATCTGAATGTAAAATCATAATTCTGCTATAATTGTGCAACTCAAATCATAACTATTCACGTTCTAACTGTAATAAGTCTTCGGAGGAAGAAGTCCCTTCACTAAAATCCCTTTATTTACAATTCCAACAGCAGTACACAGAGCGCTATCAGTCAGCAGTCTACCTTCGGGAGTGCCAGAGGAACCGACACTCCCGATTAAATACAAGGAAAAGACTCCCTGATTGGCCCATCAATTGACTCCTTAATCAGGGAACTCATATTCCAATAGGCCAACCTCAATGGCCTGATTGAAGTCATTACACTAACAAATCAACCAACAAACTAAAAGTCTTTTGCTCTGGATTTTTCTCTGCTACACCACAAGAAGTCAAACAGCAAAGCAGGAGGTATGGACCAGGGGATTGCTCACCCCTGAAACTGGCAGTAGAAACCTTCTTCCCACTGTCCCCACCATCTGTTTTCCCTGCCTCCAACTGCACTGCTGCCTTTAAATGATGGGGATGGAACAGCGTAAGGGAATTGGCCTGCTGACCCCATTGTGTAAACCAATCAGGGAGTGGCTGTGTGCTCAGGTAGTAGAGGGAGAGCCATTGAAGATTGTTTAGCTTGAGCTCCCTCCTACAGCCAGTAGAAACAATGTGGGCTCATGTGGAGTCAGTTCCACAAAATGGGGCCTCTTACACCTCAAGCGTTCTTCCTCCCCCTTTGGGTATATCTCTGAATTTCAATTCTGTGTAGTCAGGGCCTCCCTCAGTGAAAAACAAACTTCCCTAGATAAAAATACCTGTAGGGTTTTATCTTATTCCAACATGAAATCTCTGACCATCAACAGCCTGGGATTACCATTGACTAGAAACTTAACAAGATGAGCTTTTTAAATACTATGGGTAGGTCAGTGCAAGTGTTTTATAATTTCACTTATATATGGCTTTTTTGGAGGAATTTATTTTCCTGAAAATTGGATTCTTCGCATTTGGCCTAGTCGTATTATCGCTAGACTATTAATTCAGAAACTCAGCTAATGTTCTGGGGACATGTGTTCGAATCCCACCACGGCAGATGGTGGAATTTGAATTCAATAAAATTATTTGGAACTAAGAATCTACTGATGACCATGAAACCATTGTCGATTGTCAGAAAAACCCACCTGGTTCACTAATGTCCTTTAGGAAAGGAAATCTGCCGTCCTTACCTGGTCTGGCCTTCATATGACAGCAAAGTGGAAATCTGCCGTCCTTACCTGGTCTGGCCTTCATATGACAGCAAAGTGGAAATCTGCCGTCCTTACCTGGTCTGGCCTTCATATGACAGCAAAGTGGAAATCTGCCGTCCTTATCTGGTCTGGTCTACATGTGACAGCAAAGTCGTTGACTCTTAACTGTCCTCTGGAATGGCTGAGCAAGCCACTCAGCTCAAGGGCAACTAGGAATGAGCAATAAATGTTGGTCCAGCCAGCGACGCCCATGTCCAATGAATGAAAAAGAAAGAGCAGGTCAGAAGACGGTTATGCTGTGGTGAGTGACTCATATCCTGACTAATATTCCCTAGTGTCCCTTTGCTGTGTGTGACCCATCTGTTGCACTGTGCTGTCCCTATAAAGCTGCTGTGCATCCACGTTCGTGTCTCAATGAGACTGCTGCTTGTGCGTGGCCTATTAGTTCACTGCATGAAGTGTTCCCAATTGCTGTCACAGCCAAACTCCTGTGAAACTTCGAGAGGACATTGTTCCTGAACGTTGCTGAAACCTTTCCATCACCGACAAGACACAAGTCAAGAGTTCTCTCCGCTTGCCTGGATGAGTGCGATTCCGACAGGGCACAAGATGCCCATCACATTCCAAGACAAAGAAACATGTTTGATTGGCAACCCCACTCCGGAAGCAGGAATTGTAACTTTTCTTTTAGCCTGCTACAGTGTAGTGAATTTGATGCCACCCTTTTACATGGTAATAAAGTTTCTGCCAAATGATCTCTGCCATTTTTATACCAGAATGACAATAGTCCTGAATAAATGCCAGTTGTCAGTTTGCATCATTGTCTGCTTGCAATTACTGAAATGTCATGCTGTGTCTAAAATCAATATCCTTACCAGCAGCTTTCCACGTTTTATTCTCTGGTTAACATTTTTTGCTAACATTATGATTGGAGGATCGTAAACGGATAAGGGTGAGGAAGGCCATTCAGTTCACCTTAACTCATCCACCCAGAAATACCCAACGGTCCACCGTCCAACCTGGGGTCGAATTTGAAAAGGTTGAGAGGGGTGGGTATGGCCAGTCATCTTTTAAAAATATTTTCCTGTGTTTTTTTTATTAATTCATGGGATGTGGGCGTTGCTCTCTGAGGCAGCATTTATTGCCCATTCCTCATGGCTTGCATGCCCATTCCAGAAGACATTTCAAGAGTCAACCACACTGCTATGGCTTTGGAGTCACATGTAGGCCAGACTAGGTAAGGACGGCATATTTCATTACCTAAAGGACATTAGTGAACCAGATGGGTTTTTCAATGAACTATGGTTTCACGGTCATCAGATTTCCTTCCCGAAAGGTCAGTGGTGAACCAGGTAGGTTTTTCCCGACAATCAACAATGGTTTTGTGATCGTCGTTAGACTTTTCATTCTAGATTTTTATCGGATGCAAATTTCACCATCTGCCGTGGTGGGATTCGAACCTGGGTGCCCAGAGCATTACCTTGGGTCTCTGGATTACTACGCCACTGACCTTAACAAGCAGAGAGTGCAACTTCTCCTCCTCAGCAGATGTCCCGCCCTCTGGAGCTGTTGGCCATTCTGATTGTCCAGCAACGTTTGCAACCCCAGCAGCTCCAGAGATCAGTAATGGGTGTTGCTGAGTCTGCGGACAAGCCCATAAAGAAGATCGATGACGCCTGGACTCAGGTAAGTCATGGGCCTGTTGGGCGGGGAGGAATCGGACAACTTTTGGGGAGGTGGGGGGGCGGGGGGGGGGGGGGGGCGGTGGGGGGTTAATGGGCTGGTGGGGGATGGGTTTTGGACATCAGGTGGGAAAGCAAAAGTGGAGTGTGATCTTGGGGGAGGGTGCCCCTGATGCACATAGCACCACCTACCCTTTCCGCCACCTTTCACTTTTGGCAAATAAATGTTTTTCCCATTCTCACTTACCTTCCATTGCTCAGCGAATTATGGCAGGGGAGGAGGATTAAGCTTCTTCATGGCCATTATTGACCACTTAAAGGGCCTCAATAGGTCTAAGAGTGGACAAGCTCGTGGTTGCCGTACACAATCCCCCCATCTGATGGGGACCAGATAGAGGGTGGGCAGGAATGTGGTGAGTTACCCACCTGACCTATTTTATGTGCACCTCACCGAAAAAAAACGAGCGGAGGGTGGGGGAGTAAAATCCAGCACCTGATATCTGTTTCTTAAATGAATCTGGAGATTTTAACCTTAATTTATTAACCCCATTATCTATTCCATGTGTTAATTACTGTTGTACTAGATTCAACATCTATCATTTTAAATATCTGTTCCCTCCACTACCAGTGTACCGTAGGTGCAGCACACGCTATCTACAACATGCATTGCAGCAACTCATCAAGACTTCTTTGACAACGTTTCCAAATCCTGTCACTTAGGAAGTGTGAGAGCAGTATGTGCATGGGAACACCATTAAGCCCTGAAGTCAGCACATCTTGGAAATATATTGCCATAGCTCCACACTCTCTGATCAAAGTCCTAAAACTCCCTATCTAAGAGCACTATGGTAGTGACTTCACCACACAGACTGAAATGCTTTGAGAAGGGCAACTCACCAGCCCCTCTCATTAGAAATTAGGAGTGGACAATGAAATGCTGACTCACGTTCTTTGTCTGAAAAAATTAAGCAGATTTATTGCGCTCAGAATGTAGATTGTTTTTTTCTTATCCGTTTGTGGGATGTGGTATCACTGGCTGGGCCAGCATTTATTGCCCATCCCTAATTGCCTTGAATGGGTGGCTTGCTAGGCCATTTCAAAGGGCATTTAAGGGTCAACCGCTTTGGTGTGGCTCTGGAGTCACATGTAGGCCAGACCAGGTAAAGAAGGCAGATTTCCTTCCCTAAAGGACATTCGTAAACCAGATGGGTTTTCCTGACAATTGACAATGGTCATCAGTAGATTCTTAATTCCAGATTTTTATTGAGTTCAAATTTCAATATCTGCCGTGGTGGGATTCAAACCTAGGTCCCCAGAGTATTATCCTGTGTCTCTGGGTTACTAGTCCAGTGACAATACCACTATGCCACTGCCTCCCCGTGTTTAAAGTTGCCACAGTTTAAAGCGGAGCCATGAATAAGGACACCTTTGGTCGAACTTTAATCCAGGATATTGGGTGATCAGGGTGAGTGACAAAGCCTCTTGATCTCAACAGTGTGATGCCGAGAAATGGATGGTAAATATGAGATTTATGGAGGATAGTGCAGAATCTGTCGCTATTCCTATTCATGATATGCAACATGAATATACTTACACTGATTGTGGTCAAACATGTGTTAGATCACATGATGGCCACACATCCTTCATGCACCTCCTGGGTCCATATTTTGCACCTGAGCTAAGCTCTCATCATCCCCATCCACCACAGTATACACAACAAAACAACACTCCACCTATGCTGTCAAACAAAAAACAAATTCTCCTTATTATTCACTCTCATTATTGCTACCTATGTTTGCATAAGCAGCTAGCAGAAACTCACACAGAAGGCAGGGCTGAACAAGTCTTTCTGAATGCAAATCCCTCAGGTAATCAATGCTTTATGCCGCCATTGGATTAGTAGCATGTTCTGCTCTTTATGTAGCATTGTCTTATGTACTTGTATTTCAAACTCAACATCATTTTGTTTTGAATGCAGTGACAAAGGAGAAGGACAGACCATATTGACGTACTCTGCACATTTTGATCCACGTGAGCTGCTTTTATAGCTTTGCAAACATTATTTAGGATACATTCCTGTGAGTCATTCACCTCATGTATCTGACAAACAGTATGAAGCTAGCAGGAGCAGTGACAAGTGGAATATATCCAGACATAGAGAAATGAAAGGACTATTCATGATTCTAGCTGATACCTTGAGGAATTTCATGTAGGGGTCTCAGGAGAAGAAAAACCCACCACAGAAAAGAGTCTTCAAGGTGGAAGTGCCATTCATCTGCTCTTGCAAGGGGACCGCGTGGTGACTGTGCACCTCTACAGCCTCTATGTTCCTGCCGTGGATGTGCTTACCTTCCCCACGAGTGACGGTGACAAGTTTAGAAACTACCTCGAGATCAGGGATACCTCTGGGATTTGGACAAATGAACGGCAGGTCAAGATGACTCTGAAGATGGATGATAAGAGAATTATCTTTCACTCTCCCTCCAGCTTTGCTATCGGGGAAAGCTGCGGCTACTTTGTCTATACCGGGCAGCCCAAAGTTGTCATTCCTGTCGCAAATCTGTTCATGTGGAAGCCAACTGCAGCACCATCATCTGCAAGAACTGCAAGCAGGAAGGGCATCAGACAAAGGATTGTAAGCAGACTAAGTCCTGCAACCTCTACATGACCTTCCCAAAACGCTGCCTCAGTTATACACAG
This sequence comes from Mustelus asterias, assembly GCF_964213995.1. NCBI lineage: Eukaryota > Metazoa > Chordata > Chondrichthyes > Carcharhiniformes > Triakidae > Mustelus > Mustelus asterias. Next base: position 92,206,578 of record NC_135811.1, read on the forward strand.
GCAGTGAAAACCAAGGAGGACCATGGAGAGCATTGACATTTACAGAAGATATTGGCCTTGAAAATCCATGGCCATTTTGCATATTGCCACTGACATTATAAGGGGGGGGGGGTGCAGCAGTTGAGCTGAGGGTAGGGGCTCTTTGAATATCAGACTCCCCAAGACCCAGGCCTTCACTTTGACTCAGCATACAGATACTGTAGGTTTCTCATTGGGGGGTATTCCAACTGACCCAGCAATGGATGTGGAACATGACCAGCTCCCTGCATCATTAAAAACAGTTTTTTGAAAAGGATTCCCCGACAAAAGGGAATAACCGCACCTAAAGTATTGTGTGCAGTTTTGGTGTCCTTATCTGAGGAAGGATGTCCTTGCTATAGAGGTGAAGGTTTACCAGGCTGATTCCTGGGATGGCAGGTCTGTCATATGAGGAGAGACTAAATCGGTTAGGATTATATTCACTGGAGTTTAGAAGAGTGAGAGGGGATCTCATAGAAACTTATAAAATTCTAACAGGGTTAGACAGGGTAGATTCAGAAAGAATGTTCCCAATGGTGGGGGAGTCCAGATCTGAGAGTCATAGTTTGAGGATAAGGAATAAACCTTTTAGAACTGAGGTGAGGAGAAATTTTTTCACCCAGAGGGTGGTGAATGTGTGGAATTCACTCCCACACAATGTAGTTGAGGCCAAAATGTTGCCTGATTTCAAGAAGAAATTCGATCTAGCTCTTGGGGCTAGATCAAGAATATGGGGGGAATGGGGGATCAGGATATTGAATTCGATGATCTGCCATGATCAAAGTGAATGACGGAGCAGGCTCGAAGTGCCGAATGGCCTACTCCTGTTTCTAATTTCTATGTTTCCATGTTTGCACCCTCTCCCTCACTTCGTTCCCTACCTCAGCCATCAGCTTTAGCTGCACCACCTCAGCCAGACTGTCCAGAGCTGCTGCAATAGCAGGAAGACCAGATGCTTCCTTGATGGCATGGCTGTCTACCACACTGGAGCATTCTGCTCTATGGAGTTCTGTAGGTTTGGGTTCAAATCCCACTCCAGAGAGTCGAGCATGTGGGCTTACGCTCCCAGCATAGTCCCTAAAGAGTGCTGCACTGTCTGTGGCACCAGTATTCAGGTGAGATGTTAAGCTGAGATCCAGTCTACCCTCTCAGATTGATGTAAAAGATCCAACGTTGCTGTCATGGGATCTTGCTGTGCACATATTGACTGGCCGGCACTTTTCCCACATTCTAGCAGCTCTCAAAAAGCGGTGAGGTACTCTGGGATGTCCTGAAGGCATGGAACGTGCTGGAGAAATGCTCATTCGTTAATTGTTCTCTCTTCACTGATGTAAGTAGCTGAAGGGAACCCCTTTCCCACCTCCCCCACCTACAGCCTCCTCACTGCTGTCACACAAGGTTTAATTGGATCAGTGGCAGATGCCGGGCAGGACCTGTAGATTTACAAAGCATATTTCAGAGCTATTATATTCAAAAGCATTGAGTCAGTGAAGGTTCTAGTCAGGGTCAGCTCATAGCTGAAAGGCCGCAGTATTAATACCAAATTCTTTTCCATGTTGAGAGATCTATCTGTTTTTCAAAGGGAAGTTTAACTGAAGTTACCAAGATCTTGGGGGGTGCCATTGGACATTACATCCTCCTGCACCCCACCCCCTGGCAGCACTGCCCCAACGCTCAGGTACATTCCACACTGGGTGAGCCTTACTTGGCCCTCTGGTCTGATCCGGCATTTTTTGGCAGAAGTGGATTTCACATCTGCATCTGGTCCCACCTAAGTGCCTGGCCCCTGTGTAGTTCAGTCCTTACAAGTTTATCTTTGAGGGAAAAAACAGTCATTTAGTGGGTTGAAAAGCCCACACGTTACCTGGCAAATCAGAAACCTTTACAGAGTTCACTTTGCGTTATTTTTGGTTTTAGCTGGAATAATATTGAAGATGAAGCAAAATACTGCGGATGCTAGAATACTGAAACAAAAACAGAAAATGCTGGAGAAACTCAGCAAGTCTGAGAGCATCTGTGGAGAGAGAATAGAGCCAACGTTTCGAGTCTGGATGACCCTTCGTTAGAGCCCCTTTATTCTCTCTCCACAGATGCTGTCAGAACCTGATGAATTTCTCCAGAATCTACTAATATTGAAAATGCGTGAGTTTGTCTTTTTGAGGTGGCCTCACATGCTTACCAGAACACGGTACCAGCACGGTGGCGCAGTGGTTAGCACTGCTGCCTCACAATGCCAGGGACCCGACTTTGATTCCCGGCTTGGGTCACTGTCTGTGTGGAGCTTGCACTTTCTCCCCATGTCTGTGTGGGTTTCCTCCGGGTGCTCCGGTTTCCTCCCACACTCCAAAGATGTGCAGGTTAGGTTGATTGGCCAAGCTAAATTGACCCTCGTGTCAGGGGGACTAGCTAGGATAAATGCATGGGGTTATGGGGATAGGGCCTGGTTGGGATTGTGGTCGGTGCAGACACGATGGCCTCCTTCTGCACTGTCGGATTCTATGTTCAACTGAACCTGGCCGATTTTACTTGAGTTTTAGTACCATTAACTTCAATATAAATCTGAAACAACCGCTTCACATTGATGTAAATGAAGTGGTGAAAACAGACACAAATAAATTCACTGCAGGAGTACACACTTCTGTGTGATTTCCAGAATTAAGCAGGGTTTTAATCAGGTCACTGCACACCACTTCAAGAGATTTCACATTTATTCACTGTGTCCACAAGGCACATGTCATGTACAGCAATTGTGAGCATCTCACACAGTTGTCAGTTTGCTGGCAGGTACAGCAACCAATTAGGAAGGCAAATAGCACGTCAACCCTTGTTGCAAGGAGGTTGCAATGCAAGAATAAGAAAGTCTTACAACAACTGGGCTCTGGTGAGATTAAACGTGGCGTACTCTGTGCTCCGTATTTAAGGGAGAATATACTTGCCTTGGAGGCAAGTTTCTTATGGAAACTTACAGGATACTGTGAGGTCTGGATAGAGTGGATGTGGAGAGGATGTTTCCACTAGTAGGAAAAACTAGAACCAGAGGGCACAACCTCAGGCTAAAGGGACGATCCTTTAAAACAGATATCAGGAGGAATTTCTTCAGCCGGAGAGTGGTGAATCTGTGGAACTCTTTGCCGCAGATGGCTGTGGAGGCCAGGTCATTGAGTGTCTTTAAGACAGAGATAGATCAGTTCTTGATTAATAAGGGGATCAGGGGTTATGGGGAAAAGGCAGGAGAATGGGGATGAGAAAGATATCAGCCATGATTGAATGCGGAATAGACTCGACGGGCCGAGTGGCCTAATTCTGCTCCTATATCTTATGGTCTTATAGTACAGTAAAGGTTCAAGAGATTGGTCCCTATGCTAAAAGGCTGAGTAAATTGTGTCTATATTCTCTGGGGTTTAGAAGAATGAAAGGTCATCTTACCGAAACACATATGGGGGTGATCTGACCAAAAACATTCTCAGTGCCGATTGAGTATGAAAATGGGGTCGAATTGCGCCCATTTTTTTGGGTGAACTCCCAGATGCTATCTTATGGCACTTCAAAGCAAAAATTAGGCAGAATGTGATTCTCACCAGTAGGGGGAGTGGGCAGAGTCTATTCAAAACCGGAAGCCAGCTGCTGAGCTGTAGGGACACTATTGCACATGTGCTCAGATCTCCCAGTGCATGGTGTACAAGGAGACATGCACACGGAGATACGTCACTCGCCTTCCCGAGTGCGGGTCTGATTATGCCAGCAGAATGGGGCCAATATCATCGCGAGAGGCAAGAAACCGGACACAAACCCAGTTTTTCGCCTCTCACCTGATCTTACCAGCTCACCACACCGATCGGCCGGTGATGAGCCAATAAGATTGTCCCCATACCTTTCTGAAGGGGCTTGGCAGGGCAGGCACTGAGAGGTTGCTTCCCCTGGCTGAGGGGGAAGAGGGTGGGACACAGGGGTTGATTTTTAAAAATTCATTCATGGCCCATCTCTAATTGCCCTTGAACTGAGTGCACCTTAAGAGTCAACCACATTGCTGTGGATCTGGAGTCTTATGTAGGCCAGACCAGGTAAGGATGGCAGTGTTCCTTCCCAAAGGGAATCAAATGGTGTTTAAAACAATCCCCAATGGCTTCACAGTCAATATTCGACTTTTAATTCCAGATTTTTTATTGAATTAAACTTTCCCCGTCTGCCATGGGAGAGATTCTGACTCTATTAAATAAACATGGGTAACCTTCTGAACCGTAATTTTCTTTTCTGTGGTCTGACAATCTCTAAATCCCAGCTTTTCGTCACCTTCACAACCTTCACAAACAAAGCGTAACCTCTAAAATATTAACATGAACCAATATTCGTTACAAATGGCCTAGTCCTGTTCCTATTTCTTGTGTTAACATCTTTGTAAATCTCTTCCCTATTTTTTCATTAACTTCATTTATCATTCCCCATTGAAAATCAGGAGAGATACAAAGCAGGCTGCCAACTTTCTGTCGCCCGTTTTTACAATACCACACAAAGATCTATCTTTCAGTCTTCACCTTCCAGTTCAGCTGCTAGCAGGAGTCCAGGACTGTATAGACTCTGAACAGAATGCGAATGTGGGTAGCGAGTTCCCAGAGGTAGCTTTTGCAATGTGCTCTTCCAAAACCCCACATAAGTCGTTTCTGCAGCTGGCATGAGGTTTTCATTGCGTCAACGGGGGACATCTAAACTTCATTTTTAACATTTCCAATGACAGTAGAAAGCCAACGGGACAGGCTAAAGATCAAAGAGTAAGCATCCTTTGATCAGAGTTCAGTGTCTTTTCATCTACTACTCCATCTGTCCTACCACTGGAAAGAGCCAATAAAAGTAAAAGAAGAAATGAAGTGAGTAAAAATAACGATCATAAATTCGCCATAGTCCCAGATGACCATCGGCTGCTCTCCCCTTAGTGAGGGAGAGCTGACTGGGGTGATTTAACCTGAGGATAATTTGCCTTTTTATTTTTCCCATCCAAAATGGATAACCTCGCACTTATCCATATTAAACTCCATCTACCGAATTCTGACCCATTCTCCTAGTCTATCAATATCCATCTTTATCTCCTCATCACAGCCTGCCTTCCCATCTATTTCAGTATCATCCGTGAATTGTGCTATGTTACACTCTGTCCCTACTTGCAAATCTTTTCTATAGATTGTAAATAGTTCAGGCCTGAGAACTGAATCCTGTGGCGCCCCACTAGTTGCAGTTTGCCATCCAAAGAAGGAGCCATTTATTCTGACCCTCTGCTTTCTGTCAGTCAACCAATCCTCTATCCAAGCCAATACTCTACCCCCAGCCCCTGGGATCAAACATTCTGCATCAGTCTTTTATGTGGCACCTTGTCAGTCGCCTTCTGGAAGTCGAGATACACCACATCCACAGGTTCCCCATTAACCACCTTGCTGGTTACACCCTCAGAGAACTCCAGCAAGTTTGCCAAGCATGACTTGCGGCACGGTGGCACAGTGGTTAGCACTGCTGCCTCACAGCTCCAGGAACCTGGGTTCGATTCCCGGCTTGGGTCACTGTGTGTGTGGAGTTTGCACGTTCTCCCCATGTTTCCGTGGGTTTCCTCCGGGTGCTCCGGTTTCCTCCCACAGTCCAAAGATGCGCAGATTAGGTTGATTGGACAAGCTAAATTAACCCTTAGTGTCCTGGGATGTGATAGGTTAGCAGAATTAGCAGAGTAACTAAGTGGGGAGAGGGTCTGGGTGGGATTGTGGTCGGTGCAGACTGAATGGTGTCCTTCTGCACTGTAGGGATTCTATGAATCTATGACTTCCCTTCATAAAACTGTGCTAACACTGATGAATTGAGCTTTGTTTTTCCAAGTGTTCAGTTATTGTGTATGATACTTATTACTGATACATAAGGGAGATATTCAAGTCCTAAACCAGAGCACATCACAGCCCTGAGACTCATATCATATCAACAAAGGATTGTTGTATGATGAAAACTTTGGGTTTTTCAGCCTAGTAAAGAGGCAAAGTTAAGAGGATTTTATAGTGGTGTGGAGATAGACAATAGTATAGAAAAAGAAAATAAAAAACACTTCAAACTACCAGTAGGCCAAGGATACAGTAATGAATGAAAATTGAGGACTGAAGTAAGAAAGATTTTTATACAAAGAATGATCAACACTTGGGACGAAATTGCCGCTGAAGTAGTGAAGGCCAATGGAATTTTACCACCCACCACGGGAATCGGAGCGGGCAAGGGGCGGACAATGGAAAGGTCCATTGACCTCGGGCGGGATTTAATGATTTCGGGATGAGCGGGGCTGTAAAATCCCGGACAACGTATATTTAACTGGAGAGGTAGGGGGAGAGGTGGGTAGCGGGGGGAGAGCATCTCAGCTCTCACCCTGTCTGGTGGTTTTGCATTGTGTCTTGAGACAGGGTCTTAATTCTCCTGCTTGATGGTTCAGTCAGTCATTCCTGGATTACCACATTAACCGGTCGGCCAGCTACACGTATGGGAAACAAAAGCTGCTTGTGGAAGGCAAGTCTGATTTATTCTCAGGAAACCTGCTGTCCTCTCTTTAGGGAACATTGATTAACCCAATCCATGCCTTGTCAGGGCTGGTGCAACCCACGAGGCACTCGCCCAGGATGGCAAGATTTGTTGGGGATATGCATGGTAGGTGTGCAGGGTGGGGGTGGGGGGGGGGGGGGGGGAGGGGGGGGGGCGTGGGAAGAGGGGAAGGGGGGTTGATAAAAAAACTGCCAGCTTTAAAAAAAAATCTGAACTAAAATCCGGCTGTAATCCAACAGATGTGCCCAAAGGTCAGAAAGCAGCCATTCCCGCTCTGTCAATTCCTGACAGTCGCTGAAAGCTAAACATTCTATTAAAAATAAAATGACTACAATTTCTACCGGCCCAATTATGAAAGTAAAGGCAGAAACATTTTTTTTTTTGCCAATTAAGTAGGCAATTTAATAAGTTATTACCAATGCACGTGCACACACACACACACACACAAACCTTGGAAATAGTGGCAGATCTTTCAGAAAACAAAATATGAACTATGAGTCACAGGAACAATTGGTAAGCTCCACCGCTAACAAAACGTTAATTAAGACCTTGCTGACATTTTTGTCTAACATTAAAGCTGCTGGCAACATTCGTGAGGCTGTGTGTGAGGCTAACAAGGTTGTCACGCATTTGTCCTTTTATTAACTTAATTTCGGATGTGGGGGTTCTAGACAGTCTGCAACTTGTCAAATGCTCGTCCGTGTCCCTACCTTGTCCCTGCTGAAGACTGCCCCAGGCTGCTCCCACCCACATCCCTGAGGGCTGTGAGCCCCATATACTGCCGCATTTCATACTGCACTAGACCCAGGCAACAGCTCACATTCGCCACTTTGTCCAATTTGGCACAGTGGTTAGCACTGCTGCCTCACAGCGCCAGGGACCTGGGTTCGATTCTCGGCTTGGGTCACTGTCTGTGTGGAGTTTGCACGTTCTTCCCGTGTCTACGTGGGTTTCCTCCCACAGTCCAAAGATGTGCTGGTTAGGTGCATTGGCCATGTTAAATTCTCCCTTAGTGTACCCGAACAGGTGCCGGAGTGTGAATGTAAGCCTACCTGCGACTAATAAATAAACTTTTTTTTCTCCTGTGTTCACTTGGCATCAAAATAACGGTGCATTGGTGGTTCAGACTCCGTGTATGTGTGCTTTGATCAGAACTGTTAGTTCAGACCCAAGGCCAGACATAAATAAATGGATTTGCCTTTCTCTTCAATACTTGCTCAAAACCAATCATCAATGATAACCCTCCAGGTCATTTACTTGTCTCTTAACTGTCCGGGAAATGCATATGTAATCAGGGTTTTTGTAATGGCTTTAATCAGGCAATTGAGGTTGGCCTGTTGGAATATGAACTCCCTGATTAAGAGCCAAATTGATGGGCCAGTCGGGGAGCCTCTTGCTTTGTACTGAACCAGGAGTGTCAGTTCCTCTCGGACCCCGAGTGTAGACTGCTAATCGAAAGTACTCTGTCGTCAGACTTGTAAATAAAGGGATTTTGATGAGGAGACTTTTGCCTCCGAGGACTTATTACAGTTTCATCGTTCTTTCCCAGGGTGGTGGTGGGGAAGGGGGAAAGGCTGAAGGTTCATCGAGCTTGGCACTGACCCTTGCACTGGCCCTGTGACTCGTACCAAGACTGGAGTATGCGTGGCATATGTTTCATCCATCGTTCCCTCAGAACTGCATTAAGGTCCCATGTATGTCAGAGGACACTGGTTTATGTCGCTGAGGATTGTGACGGCTCCAAAGAAAAGGAGGTTTGCGGATTGAGAATGTGAACAGGACAGTTGTTTAAATTCTCTGATTTTTGGAGCATAGACCACAAAAACCCACTCCAAAAAGCAAAGGTTTCGAAACTCATCTCGATTGAGTCTTGCAGACAACACATACTTCTTGTGATGCTTACTTACTGCCACACTTGTAATTTATGACAAACTAAAAGTGTATTTGTTCTAATTGTTTTCTCCCAATGCTACATCTAAGATATGAACTGTCAACACTGAACCTCTCGCCCATCTCAAGCTCTTGCTGCCTTTTCAACTAATGATTGCCCGTTTCAAGCACCAATGGTGGGATGGTAATGTAGTGGTAATGCCAATTCAGAGGCCGAGGCCGGAATTTTCTGCCCCTGTCCCTTCCCACGGTGTTTTGTTCTTGCGGTGAAGGCTGGAATGGCCATTTGCGTTGATTGCTGGCCGCACGGCTGGCAGACCTGTCGTGGGGGGCCCTCTTCGGCAGGACTGAAAAATCCAGCCAGCAGGAAGGGCAAGAAAATCCTGCCATGGTCTAATACTCCAGCGTCATGAGTTCATCATCTCAGCATGGCAGCTGCGGGGATTTAGAAATTCAAATAAATTGATAATCAAACCTGGAATAAAATGCCTAGAACAAAGAACAAAGAACAAAGAAAATTACAGCACAGGAACAGGCCCTTCGACCCTCCAAGTCTGCACCGACCATGCTGCCTGACTTAACTAAAACCCCCTACTCTTCCGGGGACCATATCCCTCTATTCATGTACTTGTCAAGACGCCCCTTAAAAGTTACTACCATATCCGCTTCCACTACCCCACCCCGGCAAAGAGTTCCAGGCACCCACTACTCTCTGTGTACAAAATCTGCCTCATACATCTGTTTTAAACCTTGCCCCTCGCACCTTAAACCTTTGCCCCCTAGTAATTGACTCTTGAGAAAAAGCTTCTGACTATCCACTCTGTCCATGCCTCTCATAATCTTGTAGACTTCTATCAGGTCTCCCCTTAACCTCCGTTGCTCCAGTGAGAACAAACCAAGTTTCTCCAACCTCTCCTCATAGCTAATGCCCTCCATACCAGGCAACATCCTGATAAATCTTTTCTGTACCCTCTCCAAAGCCTCCACATCCTTCTGGTAGTGTGGCGACCAGAATTGAACACTATATTCCAAGTGCGGCCTAACTAAGGTTCTATAAAGCTGCAACATGATTTGCCAATTTTTAAACTCAATACCCCGGCCGATGAAGGCAAGCATGCCGTATGCCTTCTTGACTACCTTCTCCACCTGCATTGCCACTTTCAGTGACCTGTGTACATGTACACTCAGATCCCTTTGCCTTTCAATACTCTTAAGGGTTCTGCCATTTACTGTATATTTCCTATCTGTATTAGACCTTCCAAAATGCATTACCTCACATTTGTCTGGATTAAACTCCATCTGCCATCTCTCTGCCCAAGTCTCCAACTGATCTATATCCTGCTGTATCCTCTGATGGTCCTCATCGCTATCCGCAAATCCACCAACCTTTGTATCGTCTGAAAACTTATGAATCAATCCAGTTACATTTTCCTCCAAATCATTTATATATCTTACAAACAGCAAAGGTCCCAGCACTGATCCCTGAGGAACACCACTTGTCACAGCCCTCCATTCAGAAACGCACCCTTCCACTGCTACCCTCTGTCTTCTTTGACTGAGCCAGTTTTGTATCCACCTTGCCAGCTCACCTCTGATCCCATGCGACTTCACCTTCTGCACCAGTCTGCCATGAGGCACCTTGTCAAAGGCCTTACTGAAGTCCATGTAGACAACATCCACTGCCCTACCCTCATCAATCATCTTCGTCACTTTCTCAAAAAACTCAATCAATTAAGTTCGTGAGACACGACCTCCCCTTCACAAAACCGTGTTGCCTCTCACTAATACGTCCCCTTATTTCCAAGTGGGAATAAATCCTGTCTCGAAGAATCCTCTCCAATAATTTCCCTACCACTGATGTAAGGCTCACCGGCCTGTAATTATCTGGATTATTCTTGCTACCCTTCTTAAACAAATGAACAACATTGGCTATTCTCCAATCCTCTGGGACCTCCCCTGTAAGAGTTTTAACAACACCAGGTTAAAGTCCAACAGGTTTATTTGGTAGCAAATGCTATTAGCTTTCGGAGCGTGCTGCTCCTTTGTCAGATGGAGTGGATATCTGCTCGCAAACAATTTTGACACTTCTTGACACCAGATCTTCTGCTTCCCACTTCTTGGTAGATGTTGCTGGTCCAACTTCTTCCAGAATGCACCAGTGAATTCCCTCAGCCACCCCTACCTCTACTCCATTACCATTAGTTATAAAACTCCCAGGCTGTTGTAAAAATACTTCTGGTTAACCATCTTCTAGCGGCGCAGTGGCACAGTGGTTAGCCCTGCTGCCTTGCAGTGCCAGGGACCCGGGTTCGATTCCCGGCTTGGGTGACTGTCTGTGCTGAGTCTGCACGTTCTCCCCATGTCTGTGTGGGTTTCCTCCACATGCTCCAGTTTCCTCCCACAATCCAAAGATGTGCGGGTTAGGTTGATTGCTAAATTAACCCTAGTGTCAGGGGTATTAGCAGGGTAAATAGGAGGAGTTACGGGAATAGGGCCTGGATGGGATTGTGATTGGTGCAGACCTGATGGGCTGAATGGCCTTTCTGTGCACTGTAGGGATTCTATGATGATATCTTAAGAGGAAAGGTTGGACAGACTGGGCTTGTTTCCACTGGAACTTAGAAGAGTGAAGGGTGACTTTTTTGAAGTGCATAAGACCCTGAATGATCTCAACAAGGTGGACATGGGAAGGATGGCTCTGCTTGTGGGTGAGTTCAGAAAAGAGGACATTGTTTTAAAATTAGGCGTTGTCCTTTTGGGACAGAATGAGGAGAAATTATCTTGCAGAGGGTTGTGCGACTTTGGAACTCTGCTTTAGAAGGCGGTGGAGGTGAGATCATTGAGTATATTTAAGGCAGAGATTGATAGATTCTTGTTAGGTAAGGGGATCAAAGGTTCCAGGGGAAGATGGAAATGTAGGATTAGAAACACAAACAGATCATATGGAATGGTGGAGCAGGCTCGAGGGGCTGAGTTGCCATTTTGCATGCTCGTATGGTTCACTAATGTTCTTCAGGGGAGGAAATCTGCCATCCTTAGCGAGGTATGGCCTACATAGGACTCCAGACTCACGGCAATGTGGTTGACTCTTCACCGTCCTTAGAAATAGCGCAGCAAGCCAAATCGTAACAGAAGGAAGCACTTCACTTACTGCACATGGACTGCAGCAGAACAAGAAGGTGGCCCACTATCCCAATGCCAATTGGGGATGACCAGTGATACTCAGATCCAAAGAATGAATCTTTAAAAAGTGCTGTTTCTTCTATTCCCCAAAGAGCCTTGGTGATTTTAAACTTGAGGGATGGTGTAAAATTAGTGGGTAATTTGACATCATCTAATTCATACCATCAGTCGCCTTCTTCCTGCTGTTTCTCTCAGTTTGAGGGTGACTACAGCTCAACTTCTTGCGAGTCCACTCCTCCTATCTAAGTGAGTGCGTTTCTTTCTGCTCCCATCCCAAGAAAGCTTGGGGCAGAATCTCAGAAGGAGAGCTAACTGCAATCTGACTTTTCACACAATTAAAAATCTAGCTGCTGGAATGAATTGAAACTTGGAGGGATTTCAATATTCATCATCAGCTTCATTGAACTCATTCTGAAAAGGAAGATCGAATTCAAGCGCTGCTAAGTGTAACAATGTGGTTACTTATTGTTCAACCTACTAACTGGATGACAATAAATGGAATGAAAATGCGAAGGCAAATTATAGTTTTCAAGGAGACGGATAATAGTTTGTTTTGTTCACAGCGACATCACTATCATTGTGAAGCAGAATTCACCAAGCGTTGGATTGTTCACCCACTAATAGGGAACGGGAGCTGACTTTAGACCGTCGTGAGACAGGTTAGTTTAACTCTACTGATGATAACCCTGTGGAAGATAATTTGGTTGAAGCTATGAAAAAAATATATACGCACTTTAATTTCACCAATTTTTCCATTGGCCTTTCAAAACGAAGATTATGGGCGCAATTTTGAGCCCGTGTTCACTGTCAACATAAACAGTGACACGGACCCGAAACCTCGCGAGAGGCGGGAAGTGAGATCTCGCTGTCGAGATCTTGTTTCCCGATTTTCCACACCCCGCGCCCAAGACGTAGGGAGGTTCCCGCCCAGGAAGGTCGGGAATCTCATTTTGATAAATTATAATATAATTAGCGAGCCACCCTGCAGGCACTTCCACCCTCTATGAATATTCATTCCTGCCAGCGCGGTTTACAACAGCTCTACAAACACGTGAAGCTGTCGACCCCGCCTCCAAGGAGGATATTAGAGGTGAGCGCGCAGGTCGCCATTGCCAACCAAGGAGTCCACTGGAGAGGGGGCACCAGCTAAATCATTCTTGGGGAATGGAGGGGGGGGGGCATGGGGGAGATGGGGGGGGGGGTGAAATCTTGGCAGTTGTTGGGGGTGGGGGGCGGTGGGAGGCTTTGTTGCTCGTAGGCCTTTGTGGGCCTGCATTATCGTGGTGCTCTAGATCCCCAAGGGGTCTGCCACTTGGTGTGGACTTTGCGCATCTCAGGTCCCCCTTGCTGGAGTCTAAGTGATGGTTCCTCGGAGGGATTGCTCTTCTGTACTGCCATCTGGGCGTGGGGAGATTCACAGGGTCAGCACAAGGGGTGACTGTGAGGTCCCAGGGTGGGGCCCAGTGAAACGCCAGGTTGCAAGGGCAGTGTGATGGTCTATGATATGGGATGGTGATTAGCTCCATGAGGGAAAGAGGACCCTGACACAGAGGGGACAAAGATGCCAGTCAGTTATCCCCCCAGCCTCAGGCTGCAAGGGACAGCTGTAGGCCATGAGGAGTGTGGAAGGCCATGGCCAATGGTCCTGGAGTCCAGGCTATTAGGCATGTTATGATGGGTGGCTGACTGTTTAGGATGGGAGGTTGAATGATCCACCATCCATGAAAGCTGAGGAATGAAGGTTAAAGTTAAGGATCAATTTGGAGTCTCGAAATAAATCAGGTGAGCCTCATCTGCCACAGGGGGAAGCCACTTCCCTAATAACATCCCTGACCTTTCCCTGATGAGTTCATTATCAAGTCAGCATTGCAATGAATGATTGTGTCACTGATTGGCACCCACTAGTTAAACCTTTGTGAGCTAAGCTCCCAAGCATTGAACCCCCTGGCTTGCACTCACCTCTTGATAAGAGAGAAGTGATGCGGTTGTAGCCCTCAATACAGGGGCAAAATTTACAGAGCTCAGCAGGCATTCTGAAATGAGAAGTGCTGTGGCAGCGTTTCAGCCCCCCAGGAAGTCAGAACACAGGTCAAGTCATTGAATGTAAGTGCCCTCAGACCTCACCCTTGGCGAGGCCACTAAGGCTATCCAAGGTAGATGCCCATCTTCTTTTTATTCATTCTTGGAATGTGGGTGCCACCTGCTGGGCCAGCATTTATTGCCCATCCCTAGCTGCCCTCAACTTCAGAGCATTTGAGAGTCAACCACATTGCTGTGGGTCTGGAGTCACATGTAGGCCAGACCGGGTAAGGATGGCAGATTTCCTTCCCTAAAGGACATTAGTGAACCAGATGATTTTTTACAACAATTGACAATGGTTTCATGATCATCAGTAGACTTTTAATTTCAGATTTTGAATTCAAATTTTGCAATCTGCCATGGTGGGATTCGAACCTGGGTCCCTAGATCCTGCTCTGGGTCTCTGGATTGCTAGTTTAATGATGGTACCACTTTGCCACTGCCTCCTCATCTGGCAGTTGGAGTTGGGAAAAGTCATTGCGTGTGAGAGTAAGGGAGTGAAGCTCAATGGAAAGGCACTCACTTAGGGGAATTGGTCGATGTCTCATGTTTTGATAGGGCAATGTACCCAGTTCATTGACAGGACTCCTCATTGCTCACAGGTCTGTTTTCTCCCTTTCAGTTCTTGGAGTGTTAGGATGACAGAGACAGTGGAGATGTCTGTGTTTTTGATCGCAGTGGGACAGGAGAGTGGATGTCAACAAACAGCTGCACATGGACAGAACCAGCATCCTACTGTAACCCCCTGCTGACCACTATATGGGGCTACTATTTAAATATTCAATCAACAGGATCCCGAATTCCTAGCGGTTGATGTTGATTTGGCTAATTCCCTGTTTACCCATAAATGTCAGTACTGTAACCGGAATATCAAAAATAAATTTAATAACACATATAATTAACAGACATAAAACAGTGAGCTCTGATCTATAATCGTTGGGGGCCCTCCGTTGGTGCACATATAGGGAAACTCATCCTCCGTAACACATTCGTAGATACTGATCCAGTTGGACTGTATAGTCCCCACCAGTTACTAACGACACCCACACACAGTCCAGGAGAGACACACGTGTGGAAGATGATGCCGCAGGAGGCAGAGGTGCCGCGAGCTATCCGTGCAGCAACGTAGGTCGAGTGCACTGAATGCTGTCCTCCTCGGCAGTAATGAAAAGAACAGGCAGGGGAACGCCTGGCTGCCTCTCCCTCCAAACCGAATTCTCCCTGCTTGGAAAAAGCTCTCTCTCTGCCTCTCCAGCTCTGCCTCTCTCTCTGCACTCTTCACTTCCTGGCCCTTTTTTTTTCCTCCCGCCCCCAGAGCAATCCCATTGGCCCAGCCCACATCACTCAACCAACAGCATCCTGTTCAAAGCACCCACCCGGCAAACAGGACACTGGAGCCCACAAGGGACAAAGAACACTGGTAACTGTCTTCCCCACAAATTTTCCTCAGTCCCTTACACTACAAAGGAGAGAGTACCAGGGCCCACTGACTTACTGGGGCAGGGCCACACATTGAGGTGGCTTAGAGGAGACACGACTAGGCATGGGGGTACCGGAGGAGAACAGTGTACCTCCAGGTGATGGAGATCCAGTGCCGGAGATGACTCCATCTGTCCCCAGCGATGGTGGACCACCTATACCAGGTCATGTAGGAGTTGGCGCTGGGAGGTTACCCATTGCCTTGGCTCTGAAGGTCAGAGCTGCACTGAACTTTGATGCCAGTGGCTCACTTCAGGGCTGCACGGGTGACCTCTGCAGCATTGTTTGTTTGTTTACCCTCATGGGAGAGTCTAGGATCAGAGGGAGTAGTTTCAGAATAAAGAGCCGCCCGTTTAAGACTGAGATGAGGAGGAATTTCTTCTCTCAGAGAGTTGAGAGTCTTTGGAACTCCTTGCCAGAGAGCTGTGGGGCAGAGTCCTTGTGTGTATTTAAGGCTGTGATAGATAGAGTTTTGATCAGTAAGGGAATCATGGGTTACAGGGAAAGGGCAGGAAAGTGGATGTGAGGAATGTTGGATCAACCATGATCCTATTGAATGATGGGGCAGGCTCGAGGGGCCGAATGCCTACTCCTGTTCCTATTATGGTCTTATCTCCCAGTCCACTGCACATAAGGGCATATGGGAGGTGACCCATGTGCTATCTGTGAGGGCTCGCAACTACATCAACTTTGACCGGGACCAGGCTAGCCAGGACACAAGAGCCTGCCCCAAGTGCAGAGTATTATCGACTGCACACATGTGGCTCTGCGTTCCCCATAGCGAGATGGGAACCCTTCATAAACCGCAAGGGTGTCCACTCCCTCGATGTGTAGATCGTCTGCCACAATGCAATGTGCATTATGCAGGTGTGTGCCAGTTTCCCAGGGAGTGACATTCCGGGATGCTCTCAGATCCGGCCATCTTCAGGGGAGGGCAGCAGCTGGAAGGATGGCTCCTTTTGGGGCAATGGGTATCCCCTCAGGAGGTGGCTAATGACACCAGTGTGGAGGCCACAAACACCTGTGGAGACTCATTACAGCGAAGCTGATGCATCTACGTATGCACTGGTGGAGCAGCTGATTGGCCTGATGAAGATGTGGTTCCAGTGCCTGGACTAGTTCAAGGAGCTCTCCAGTAGCGCCCCCAGAGGGTTTCATGCATCATCGTGGTGTGCTGACCACACTATAACCTGGCACCACCTCCTCGCCCTCCATAAGAGGGTGAAGAACTGGATGAGGCAGTCCGATCGGTCCCTCCGATGAGGAGGAAGTCGAGGAGGGAAGTGAAGGGGCTACCCCCGGAGGAGGGACCTCGGGCAATGGCCAGGGCCCAATGGAGTGCATGGCTTAGGACGCCCTGATTGCCTCTCGTTTTGAGGAGGGCCAGGATGCAGGTGGGTAAAAATGTCCACTCCATGGGTCTGAGACCTCCTTCCTTGTGCACTGCCAGTGGGGTGTCTTCTTGGTGATTGCTCCTTTCATGGGCAAGGCAGAAAGCCCAATGACCAGACAATGCAGGAGAATGATGATGACTTGCAGTGAGGACAGGGCAATGCTCCTCGTATCTGTTGTGAATGTCTGACTCCAGCCTGACAGAAACCTGAGTACGACCTGCCACTGAACAGGGTGATCTGTGGGTGATGAGCTGTTGAATGTGGGGGATGGTGGTGGGGGGACAAGCACTGAGCTGCCATCCTCTCAGTGAAGATGGAGGACACATCGGCTTTGTGCTTCCAGCCTAAACATTGGGTTGGCTTTGTGCATGTTCAATGAAATGAGAGCAAGGAGGCATTTTTAGGGTGAAAAATGTGAATTATAATACATTAAATGGTGGTAACACTGGTGATTAATCTCTATTCATGCTTAAACTCACCTGTACCTATGCTGTGACTGCAATCTCGTAACCTTCCTCTCACTGTTAAGTCTAGGTATTTCTTCAGAGAGTCACAGCTGAGGATGAAGCGGGCTCCTGACTGCCACAGCCTGTTGCCTGAGATGACCTTGGCAGGAGACCTTGAGGGTCCGTGCTTTTGGGCAGCATGGGCATCATAGCGCTACCCTCCTCGGTGTGCCCAAGGGCTCTGACTTGACTCCTGTGGGGAAGGAGCATCTGGGGGTACTTGGGTCCCTGGTGCTGTGAGGCAGCAGTGCTAACCACTGTGCCACCCACAATGGCAATGGAGTGCAGGTCTGTGTGCATCTCAGGCAGAAACTTGGCATTCTGTGGACCAGGGTCTCCGTGGCGTCCACCATCCCCCCCATGGAGACTTCCATGCGCTCACATGTGGACAGCACTTTATCAGCGAGCAGGCAGACAGACTCCTCCAACCTGCATGCTGCTCTGTTGAGAGTCTCCAATGCCTGGGCCTAGTTTTGCTCTGCCTCTTGCTGACTCTCCATCCAGAGTTGGAAGGCCAATTCCAGAGGCTCGTCATCAGACTCAGACCTCACAGGTGCCTCTTCCCCAGCAGTTCCTCCGAGAGTCGGGGAGCTTGGCTGAAGCTGTCTCCTCCTGCTCCAGACACGTGTTCATATGGTGACCACCAGATTGTGAGGCCTGTCATAGGCTTGCACTAATACCCACTGAGGTGTGTGCTCCTGAGCTGGTGGTGGGTGCAAGTGACTGCTGCGATGCCTCTATAGGTTTGCAGCTCTTCTCTTCTGCTCCCTCCTGGCTTATCTCGGACCTTAGTCTTTTCCTGGAGGAACATGAGATGAGCAAATGAGAGGAACGTGCAAGCGACAGAATCAGCTTCCTCCAATATTCCGGCAACATTGGACCTATAGGTTTGTATAGAATGAATGAATCCTAGGTGGGATGTCCAAGGCCGCACTCTCCATCGCCAATGGCGCAGTCCTGCCCAATCTCTGATGCCCTGTCCTCAAATTCTGTCAGACACCTCAAAAATGGGTTTTCACCTCCCATCTTCTCACCCGCTCTGCCATTGTGACAGAGCTTCTCCTGCTCAAAGAGAGGAACATCTTTCAGAGGGGTTGCATCTTGCATGGATTGGAAAATTGGAATTCGGCTAATTAATTATCCCCCCTCGTAAGAAAGTTCATTTCTGTGTGGCTGGTGCGAATTGAGCAGAAGGTTTGTAGCCAGTTCCCTTCAGAGTGCTGGGCCCTTCCACGTGCAAGTGGAAGGCTCAGACAGGCATGTGATTTGGGGAGATTGCTGGTTCTCTCTGCATCTAAGCTGCCCTTCTTCCAAACCCACCCTTTGCACCCCCACTCCCATTCCACATGGTACTCATTGTGTGCATGAGTGGATGCAGGGCAGTGGGGCTGTGAGGCAGGACATGCCATTGACATATACCCTTGGCACTCTGACATGTTGGAGTCTGTGTGATTTATGAAACCATCCGATGAGACTTACCCTGGCTGAGCAATTAAGGTCCTTCATCCTTTACCGGCACTGCATGGTCCACCTCTTCTGCACCACCTGGGTACTGACAGCACCAGCCACCTGAGCCCTTGCGCCATTGGTCTTCCAGCTTGCTGGATAATTATCTGCTTTCACACTTCTACATGTTCCAGGAAGTTGTGCAGGGAGGTATAGCTGAGCTTTGGAGCTGGAACTGCAGGTTTCCTGGCAGGCATCTCAGCTTTCGATTTGGCTTTGTAGATGTCCGAGCATCTTTTAAATATGGCGCATGGATATGATGGTGCGTTATCCAGCTTGCCCCTGCCTCTGAAGATGGCGTGAAACCCCCAGATGCATAACTAGCTATGTCGGGGCTGGAAATCCTGTCGGCCTCCGCAGCTGGATTCACTCCCCGTCCTAGTCCCCACCATGAGACTTCGACCAGAATTCTCTGGACCTTTGCGTCCCGCCGCTTCTGCCAGCGCGACTGGAGAATTTGGCGCTCAGCTAAATCTTCAGTAACTGCAGCGGGACTGGAGAATCCCAGCTGCGGGCAAGGTCAGAGAATTTGACAGATGGGAGAATTCTGTCTGTTAACTCTATTTCTCTCCACAGATGCTGCCTGAGCTGCTAAGTATTTCCAGCATTTACTGTTTTTATAAATCATGGATATTCTATTAGTCCCGCGGCTGGAACACATTTAGCAACATAATTAAATTAGTAGAAATATTATAAAATATGTATCTCATTAATTTGCATCAATGTTTTTCTGCACCTATTCCAATTTCCTGCTGGCTCTCCATATACTTCATTAATCCTCTTTTCTTATTCCCTTTTAAAAGAAATTAAGGGCTTTGCTTTAGCGATGGTTATTAACTGTTTCAGAGTGAGAATGAAAAGCAGTCAGGTTCCTCAGTTACCAATGTGCACCTTATAATTGGTAATGAGTTGTGCTGGGTTTATGGGTCTCATTCTGGTCATACGCCACATTTGCTTCAGTGTCTCCAGGCTGAAGAAGGTAAATATCAGCTACATATCAGCTCCTGATTGTTATACCGTAACCCTTACTGGAAATAACTCTTGTTTACCTCAGTGAGGAGAGAATTACATAGAACATAGAACAGTACAGCACAGAACAGGCCCTTCGGCCCACGATGTTGTGCCAAGCTTTATCTGAAACCAAGATCAAGCTATCCCACTCCCTATCATCCTGGTGTGCTCCATGTGCCTATCCAATAACCGCTTAAATGTTCCTAAAGTGTCTGACTCCACTATCACTGCAGGCAGTCCATTCCACACCCCAACCACTCTCTGCGTAAAGAACCTACCTCTGACATCCTTCCTATATCTCCCACCATGAACCCTATAGTTATGCCCCCTTGTAATAGCTCCATCCACCCAAGGAAATAGTCTTTGAACGTTCACTCTATCTATCCCCTTCATCATTTTATAAACCTCTATTAAGTCTCCCCTCAATCTCCTCCGCTCCAGAGAGAACAGCCCTAGCTCCCTCAACCTTTCCTCATAAGACCTACCCTCCAAACCAGGCAGCATCCTGGTAAATCTCCTCTGCACTCTTGCCAGCGCTTCCACATCCTTCTTATAGTGAGGTGACCAGAACTGCACACAATATTCCAAATGTGGTCTCACCAAGGTCCTGTACAGTTGCAGCATAACCCCACGGCTCTTAAACTCCAACCCCCTGTTAATAAAAGCTAACACACTATAGGCCTTCTTCACAGCTCTATCCACTTGAGTGGCAACCTTTAGAGATCTGTGGATATGGACCCCAAGATCTCTCTGTTCCTCCACAGTCTTCAGAACCCTACCTTTGACCCTGTAATCCACATTTAAATTAGTCCTACCAAAATGAATCATCTCACATTTATCAGGGTTAAACTCCATTTGCCATTTTTCAGCCCAGCTTTGCATCCTATCTATGTCTCTTTGCAGCCTACAACAGCCCTCCACCTCATCCACTACTCCACCAATCTTGGTGTCATCAGCAAATTTACTGATCCACCCTTCAGCCCCCTCCTCTAAGTCATTAATAAAAATCACAAAGAGCAGAGGACCAAGCACTGATCCCTGTGGCACTCCGCTAGCAACCTGCCTCCAGTCCGAAAATTTTCCATCCACCACCACCCTCTGTCTTTGATCAGATAGCCAGTTACCTATCCAATTGGCCAACTTTCCCTCTATCCCACACCTCCTTACTTTCATCATAAGCCGACCATGGGGGACCTTATCAAACACCTTACTAAAATCCATGTATATGACATCAACTGCCCTACCTTCATCAACACCCTGTTGTACTCAGCTCTGATGCCTCATTATCTAGACAACACATGAAGAATGACCATTTTCGCTTCCCCCGTCAGACTCTTCCCACGCATCCGGAGTTTCATCCCACCTGCATGTTGCCCTCGAGGTGACTGTGGTGGGAAAGAGACCATTGTCCACCTCCTTGTGGAATGTATCTTTACAAAGGAGGTCTGGGAAGTGATTAAATCGTTTTTGTCCAGGTTCAACCCAAGCAGCTCTGTAACGTAGGATTCTGTTCCCAGGAACGCACTCCGAGACAGACATCAGCTGCTGCTGGAGAATCATCTACTTGGTGAAAGACACTCTTTGGTCTGCCTGAAACTTGTTGGTTTTCCATTGCAATGAGTTGTCTCCGACCGAGTGTTGCAGACTGGCTTATTCCAAAGCCCAAGACGACATGCTGAGCAACGCACTAAAGCTTGGGGGCGGCTGCCGCAGAGGGCCAATGGGGAAAGGTCGCTGTCTAAGACCTTTCAGCCAAAGTGAACTGAGGGGAGGGGAATTGTATAGAACCCCCTTGGGCTGTATGACTCTCATTGAATGTACTCAGTGAATATTACATGTATCACAATTGTATGGAAGCACATCAGAGTGCAATTTGATCAAGGTAGAAAACTTAAATACTTTTGCAATGACCATTTTGAAAGGTCTGTAACATTTCATTGACTGAAGCACGTCAGATTGCAACATGATGTATATAGAAAATCTGAATATTACTGCATTTTGCGTGATGGCCACTTTGAAATGTTTCTAATGTTATTTTGGATATTTTACGAATCAAGTATACTTTTGCACAAATAAACAATTTTTCTTCTCAGGCCTTTGGCTAAGATCAAGCGTAGGATCATTGCCCGAGATAAGATGTAATGACTGTTCTTGTCAGCTTGGAACTAGTTTGTCTTTTTATGGGGACCATGAATTGGATTCAGTTTGAATTTGAGTTGGTTATGGAGCAAGCAAGGAGATGGATTAAGGGCTTGCCCTGTCCACTCTGCACATTAAAACATAATTAGAACATAAGAACTAGGAGTAGGCCATCTGGCCCCTCAGGTCTGCTCTGCCATTCAATAAGATCATGGCTGATCTATTCATGGACTCAGCTTCACTTACCCATCCGCTCACCATAACCCTTAATTCCTTTACTGTTCAATACATTTTCATTCTCTGACCGGCTTTCCGGATGTAGTACAACTTGATATGACTCCTTCTCTGTACTAGACCGGAAGAAACTACAAAGGGTTGTGAACGTAGCCCAGTCCATCACGCAGATCAGCCTCTCACCCACTGACTCTGTCTACTCTTCCCGCTGTCTTGCCCAGCATAATCAAGGACCCCACGCACCACAAACATATTCTCTTCCACCTGATAATAATAAATCAAATCAAATGAAAACAAAATCAAAATCAAAATCAATATGGGACATGAAACCATGACAACCGTGGGTGGGATTCCCCTGTCTGCCTGCCACCCTGCCTCCCCCCCACCCCCGCCTTAGCCTATCATTGGCCACCAGCGGGATCTTCTGGTCCAGCCGGTGTCTGGGGTTTTGCGAGGCTCACACCCGTCCTGCCGCAGGGTGGCGGTGGGGGAGGCCATCTTTGACAGGACCTTTGGTAGATCTCTCGAGCGGGAAGGGGGGAAGATTCTGCCCTGGCTATAAGGCTGGTTTACTTCCACTATTAAATTCATAAAACCCCGACTGTAATTATTTATAGAGATGTAATTGCCCGCGCTGTAATTCTGCTGCTCCCACTGACTGGCATATTTTGGTTTAATTTGCATCAAATTAACTTAATCACAGATATGCAGATGCACAACCCTGAATTTAACCTGTGATTCACCAAGCCTAAGTTATTAACAGACTTGCAGACCACAGTGGCAGCAAATGAAATTTCTAATTCCAGCCAAAATCTGTGTCAAATCTAGGAAGGCAGTACAAATTAGATTGGTCCAAAGCTGGGATTCTGTCAAGACAGGCCTTATTCCAATTGACTCAAATCAGCAATAATCTGGCATAAATCTTAAATGCAACATTTTCTCCTATTATGTCAGGGGCTGAAGCAGTGATGGGCAACCTAGGCGAATGATTGGGCTGCAGGAGTGGCCCTCCTTCATCCCAGTGGGTCACAAGATTGGAGTCGGGCTTGTTCACCAACCATGACCCCATGAATAAAATTAAATACTTTTAATACACGCTGAATATTTCAGAATGAGTTACAGAAAATGTTTAATTATTCATATCTTAATTGACTATCATCAATTTCAAATGGCAAAAACAAAATTCACAGGTGGCACAGTGGATAGCACTGCTGCCTCACAGCGCCAGGGACCCGGGTTCAATTCCAGCCTCAGGTCACTGTCTGTGTGGAGTTTGCACATTCTCCCTGTGTCTGCGTGGGTTTCCTCTGGGTTCTCCAGTTTCCTCCCACAGTCCAAAGATGTGCGGGCTAGGTTGATTGGCCATGCTCAATTGACCCTTGGTGGCAGGGGGAATTAGGAGGGTAAATATGTGGGGTTACGTGGATGGGACCTGGGTGGAATTGTTGTCGGCACAGGCTCGATGGGCCAAATGGTCTCTTTCTGCACTGTAGATTCTATGATTCTACGAAAATAATTATCTAGGCTTTGGATGCAGAGGGAGCGCGCGGCTCTCACAGTCAATGTTGTGTGAAATCAACATGCACTTCACTTGCCCTTGTTTTACGTGCATATCACTTCAGTTGTACTGGTAGAACAAAAAAACAGCGTGGATGGGAAGCAGTGGAATGTGGCATCCCTGTGCGTGAGCAACGGTCAACAAAATGTCTCATGGGCCGCACTCAGAACCCCGAAGGGCCACATGTGGCCCCCAGGCCACAGGTTGTCCACCATTGAGCAAGGGATACCTGAGCGTTCGATGACCAATCTAAATGAGATGCCGGAGGATCAAGTGCTGGAACTGTGCACAAATAGCTGGCCATTAACCATGCAAATTGTGAGTAGCTGCAAAACACCTTTCAACATGTTTCCTTTCATACTGAACATTATTGTTCACAGCAGAAGGTTGTTAAGAGTCACAAGTCTTGCAGATCACATGTACAACATTCTACATTAGAACCCTGCTCTCTGTTAGATGCAGATTCATTATTATTAATTTGTTTTGTCTTCTGATACAGGTTGATTGTAAAAAAAAATCAGTGTGGATTATGCTGGCATTGAGGCCAGTTAGAGGGAGGTACAGCAAATATATGAAATATAGAAAGAGGCAAAAGGACTGTGGACCTGAAAGACAACAATAGGGACAAACTTGAGCCCGCGAATGCTGTCCATGCGAATGCCAGCGGGGCTCAAGATCCAAAGTGGCAGTTCTTGCCAGCGAGAATATGATTTTGAATCTTCCCCGCTCCTTGCCACTGACATCATCATGGTTTACATGGATTTGAATAGATTTAAATATAATGAACCCACCCCCTCATCAGATATTGGACCACCCCTCCCCCCCCCCGCCACCATATATTGATGCTGCGCCAACATGATATCATGCCAGCACGGTTTACGATAGGTTCAGCTCGATGAGACCCTGTCGTGGGGATCTCCCCAGGGGCGTAAGGGTAAGTATAGCCCCTGGAGGGAGGGACATGGCCAGGTAGTGCCCTGACAATACCCCAGCACTGCCGCTTGGCACAAGTTAGCACTTCCAGGGTGGCACCAGTGGAGACCTCATGGGGGGGGGGGTGGTGTAGGGGGCAGAGCGGTTGGAGGAGCTGAGGATACCGGTTATAGCCTTTGGGAAGGGGGGAGTTGGATGCAGGTGCCATCTCAGACTGTGTCTGGAGGGGGGGAAGAGGCTGATGATTGCTTGGGGTGGGGGAGAAGCGGCCTATAATTTGGGGAGGGGGTGGGGTAAGGGGCTGATGATCTGGAGGTGGGGGGGAGGGTAGAGAAGTGCTGACTTTGATTGTGGATGGGGAGGGGAGCCTCTGTGTTGTGCTGGAGGGGGGGGGGGGGAAGGTTTATTCAGGTTAGGATCAAGGCACCCTTTAAAGATGGCGTCCCAGTCTTAATGCAGCTGGGTTTTGCCAGCATGTTGAGGGCCTGCTCCCTGCATGATGGCATGAAACACACCCCTTAATTTTTTTTGATAGAGTTGATAAGATCTGGAGAGAAAACTGGCATTTTTCTGTTTCTCCAGAAACACTCTGCCACTTTTTGGTAAGATTCTCCGGACAAGGAGAAAGGCGTGCCACACTCTGGTGAGCGATCAGCAACCTTTTGTTTCAAATAGACAAACTTCGAGATCCCAGTTACTCACTCGGATAATAAAACCACAAGATTCCACAGTTTTAGACCAACAAAGTAAACTTTATTATACAAAATCAGAAAAATAAAGCAATCTACAACATCCAACTTTGATTTCATTATTAAAGCCTTTTCCTCAGGAAATTGTGGAAAAAAAGCTTTGTTTTAACCTTAGCAAACTTTGTTGATTTTAAACCAGGCTTACCTGGGCGAATGAGAGGGAGAGACAGAGAGTGTGTGTTTGTGGTGGGGCTCAGGAAAGCTTTAAATTTAATGGGAGTTTGCTACGTATCATGTGATCCCCATTCGGCACGGTGGCACAGTGATTAGCACTGCTGCCTGATGCGTGACAATCAAGCACGTGGAACAAGGCTTCAGTATTGAAGGCTTTTATTGTCTAACAATGGAACTAACTAACACGAATACACCAGTTCAGACTGAAGGGGTCCTGCCGGAGCAGAGGGTCTTATACCTCTCCTCCGGAGGCGGGGCCCCACCGGGATGTGCCATAATAACATTTACAACAGGTAAACACCCTAACCCAACAACATTGTACAACCCCCACAGTGACAACACCCTAACCCAACAGTAACATAAGAACAACCCCCAGTGGTAACCAACGATGGTTCACCACACTGCCTCACAGTGCGATGGAACCTGGGTTCAATTCCGGCCTTGAGTCACCATCTGTGTGGAGTTTGCACATTCACCCCAGGTCTGTGTGGGTTTCCTTCGGGTGCTCCGGTTTCCTCCCGCAGTCCAAAGGTGTGCGGATGAGGTGAATTGGCCATTCTAAATTGCCCCAAGATGTGCAGGTCAGGGGGATTAGCTGGATGGGGTTATAGCCTAGGTAAGATGCTCTGTTGGTGCAGAGTCGATGGGCTGAATAGCCTTCTTTTGTACTGTAGGGATTCTATGATTTGTTGATGAGGCTCATTTGCTATCAAATCTGGCAGTGCTAAAGGGGAGGTTGAGCGGGGGGGAAGAGAGAATGGTACTGTTCCATATAAATTGTTTCTTTGTTCTATTGTCACCAGCTGGGATGTTAAGAGCATCTCTTTTAAGTTTGTGAAGGAATTAAGGGGATCAAGGGTTACGGGGAGAAGGCAGGAGAATGGCGATGAGAATCATATCATCCATGATTGAATGGCGGAGCAGTCTCGGTGGGCCAAATTGCCTAATTCTTCTTCTATATCTTATGGAATTTATTTTCAATGAAAGGAACTTTCTAATTAGACAAATGACACATGATTACTTGTTACTTTGAGATATTGGAATTAATTGAGTTTGTCCAAGGGAGTTACTGTCTGACTCATGAGTTTAAGAGGCAGTTTAAGAGAAAGAAATCTTCAGTCTTTTATCAACATAAAATATTTATGCATTTAGCCCACTTGAAACTTTAACTTGCCATCCCTCATCGCAAATTGCTTCACAGGTGAGAAATACTGCATAATGGTTTAGTGTTGTAGGTGTAAACTTCCACCTCCTCATCACACACATTTAAAGCAAGCATTCATTCATCAGGGTATACAGGTAAAAAACAGATTAGGGATATTCAAAACAGGAAAGGGATGAGCTAAGGTCTCGGGGCCCTGCCTTCGTTCATCCTTAAATTTACTTTGGTCTTCAATGAACTGTAATGATAGGATACACTTGGAAATTCGGGAGAATTATATCCAAGAGCAAAAATTTGACCAGCCTATTTATATTCCAAGACCATTTTTGCTCAAATTCTTTTTCTTGAGAGTTGGGAACTCACTTTTGGAACAGGGACCGCTGGGCAAGAGTGAATGATTGTGCTGATGAACAAAAGAAAATAGGTGAAATAAGTATGATAAAAACCATTAGACACTAATGAATGTATTAAGTGTTGAGTGACAGGAGGATTGAGCAGAGATTTACCATAAAAACGATGGGACGGCACGGTGACACAGTAGTTAGCACTGCTGCCTCACAGCTCCAGGGGCCCAGGTTCAATTCCGGACTTGGGCGATTGTCCATGTGGAGTTTGCACATTCTCCCCGTGTCTGTGTGAGGTTCCCTCCAGGTGCTCCGGTTTCCTCTCACAGTCCAAAGATGTGGGGGTTAGTTTGATTGGCTATGCTAAATTGACCCTTAGTGTCAGGGGGACTGGCAGGGTAAATATGTGGTGTTAGAGGGATAGGGCCTGGGTGGATTTTGGTCAGCGCCATCTCGATGGACCGGATGGCCTCCTTCTGCACTGTAGGGATTCAATGATTTTATAATGGCTGTAACACTAGATGGGCGGCACGGTGGCACAATGGTTAGCACTGCTGCCTCACAGCGCCAGGGACCCGGGTTCAACTCCGACCTTGGGTGACTGTGTGGACTCTGCACATTCTCCCCGTGTCTGCGTGGGTTTCCTCCGGGTGCTCTGGTTTCCTCCCACAGTCCGAAGATGTGCAGATTAGGTGGATTGGCCATGCTAAGTTGCCCCTCAGTGTCCAAAAGATGTGCAGATTAGGTGGATAAGCAATGGTTTACGGGGAGAGGGCGGAGGGGAGGGCCTGGTTGGGAATTCTTTTGGAGAGTCAGTGCAGACTCGACGGGCTGGGTGGCCTCTTTCTGCACTGTAGGGATTCTATAGTTAACTAGACTTATTCGATATCAACATCTTACCTGGAATTTTTTTCGATAAAGTGCTACATCACATTATGAAGGTGATGAAAGAGGATGGAACGCAGAGAAAATTAATGCACTTTCTTGTCTGTTGCACTAACCCACCGCATCATAAAATGCATGAGCGGATGATTGCAGCTGCTGTGAGTGATGAATTGAATTAATTTTCACGGAAAATGGCAAGAAATGAAACAGGAGGAGAGGACCTGATGAGAAGGCCTCTTCCCCTGACAGGAAAACCTCAGCCACTAAGGATCCTCATTAAAGATTCCATCTCCACACCACTGAAGAAGACCTATAAAATGTTTTTCATTCACACAAATGTCTCATACACACCAGCTGGCAGCAGGTGGCAGTGGGAGCTCTGTCATACCCTGGTGCATTGGTTGTGTTCCTGGCGTGCTGAGTTGGATGCCTGCACTAATAATCCTGAGAATGTAGTAAGTTCAAATCCCGCCGTGCCAGTTTGGGAATTTGAATTTGGTTTAAGAACAGTATAAATAAGCTGGTATCATCAAAAGGAGCCATTAAAAGCTGGCTGGTTCATCAATGCTCTTTGAGGAAGAAAACCCCCTATCCTTACCTGCTCTGACCTATATGTGACAGCTGTCGGATTGAATGTGTTTGACTCTTCAAATGTAATGGAAATGAAATGTAATGTAATGGATCATATATTATACCATCAGCATCATAGTGAAACTACACCGGGTAGCACAGTAGCACAGTGGTTAGCACTGCTGCCTCACAGCGCCAGGGACCTGGGTTCAATTCTGGCCTCGGGTGACTACCTATGTGGAGTTTGTACATTCTCCCCGTGTCTGCATGGGTTTCCTCCAGGTGCTCCGGTTTCCTCCCACACTCCAATGATGTGTGGGTTAGATTGAAAAGCCATGCTAAATTGCTTCTCAATGTCAGGCAGATTGGCAAGGTAAATAGGTGGGATTATGGGGATACAGTCTGGGTGGGATTTTGTCAGTACAGATTCGATAGGCCAAATGGCTGCCTTCTGCACTATAGGGATTCTATGATTCTTCTATCCTTCTATCCTGAAGTAAATTCAAAACCAGCAATGTACATTCATCAGTGTGCAATCTCTTTTCTCTATGCCACACTTTCACTTCTTTCATCCCAAGTGAGGTCCCACAGCTACTTCGACTAAGATGCTGCCTTCTTTAACTGGAAGGAGATTTGGATGTTTGCTTGGCAATAAAATCACTCCAACTGGGTGGTTAGCTGACAGGAGGTGGGCACTTTGAGGTACTGCCAGTGTTTCTCTTACCACTCCTTCCCGACACTTGGCGACTGTGAACTAATTTATTAAGCAGATGGCGGGGCAATGGGAGAAGAACTGTGTAAGTATAAGCACTAAAGAGTGGGAGTGTGGATATTATTCTTGCATTAGTTAAAGCTTGCATGTGAACTAAAATAAACCCTTTTCGGTGGATGTTTAATATTCCCAGGTCAAAAATATACAATTCAAGAGTTGTATGACAAAAAATAACTTGAAAAAGAATTACAACAGCTAATAAAAAAAATTCATCCTATTCCTGAGTGTAATGAACTCGAATACAATAGATAAAATCTCAGGATATCTCCACTGCAAATATAATATAAATGATCTGAGGGTTGTTGGAAATTTTAACTTCACACTTTAAATGAGCATTTAAACCACAGTAAAATAATGACCAATCCCGAGGGCATCAATTTCTGATCGTTTATTGATCAGATGATGCAGTTTTGGAATGTATGCGCTCTTGGAATACTGCTGTAGAATTGATTATGTGTCTCACTCACCGAGCTTCATCGAACACTGCTACAGGGATCCACTGTCTCAGGTTGGCTACATTGACATTTCATTCCAAATAGCAAGTCTAAAGATTCTGGGTGGGTTCTTGGACCTGCATTCCCCATCTGCAACATCGCCAGCTCAAGATTCGGCAAAACCTGAATATTGCAAATCTCGCTGGTGAGATTGTGATCTCCCATTTTAACCACCCCTCCTACACGTGAGGCTCCCCCAAGGGCTTGGCTTTGGCACAGGTTGGCACTGCCAGGGTGGTGGCGCAACCTGGCAGTGCCAACCTGTGCCAGAGAGCACTGCCAGGGGGCACTGCAACCAGGTTCATGCCCATAATGGGCAAGAATCTGATTTCCATTCATTTAACTTCATTTGAATGTATTGAAACCACCCCCCCTTCACCAGAACTCCCCCTCACGAGATTTTCAAACTCATGTGAACTTCTCATGGGGGTGCAAAGGTCACTATAGCAACCGGAGGAGGAGGGCATGGCCAAGCAGTTCCCTGGCAATGCCCCTTGGCAGTGCTGCCTGGCACAGGTTGACACTGGCAGGTTCCTGGCACTGCCAACCTGCGCCAGGGCTGGGCCCTAGGGAAATCTTGTAGGGACTCGTCCATTTGTGGTGGGGTGGAGCAGATATGGGGATGGGGATGCCAGCAATGATTGGAAATAAAGGAGCAATGCCGGCGGTGATAGGGGTGTGGGAGGAAGGGGAATGAATGACAGGGATGATCACGGGAAGTAGTGGGGCTGGGGGGGGGGTGATGCTGGAAATGATCGGGGGAAGAGGGGTGATGCTGGTGGTGATCATGGGTGGTGAAAGGGAGGGCAGTGCCAGCAATGATCGGGGAGGGGAATGAGGTTTCCAGGGATATTTTAGGGGGAAGGTATTCCAGCAGTATTCCAAGAGCGCATACATTCCAAAAATGCATCATCTGATCAGTAAACGATCAGAAATTGATGCCCTCAGGATTGGTCATTATTTTACTGTGGTTTAAATGCTCATTTAAAGTGTGAAGTTAAAATTTCCAGGGAATTGTTGAGGGGGAAGGCCACAGATACCTCCATGGTGGAATAGGGTGGGGAGAGGGGAACGAGATGACTTTTTGTTTCTCTGATTGGCGCGGTTCCCCAGTCTCAGTGGAGGCGGTTCCCTACTCTAAAAGTCCCCACCTTGCCAGAGTGATGGCGCAAACCACGTCCACTCTTTTTTTGGCAGCTAAATGGACAAGACCTGGAGGTAAAGTTTGCCAGTGGAGCTGGAGAGTCCCACACCAGGTTTCTACCAGATCTGACATGCTGCCAAATTCTCAAAGATTCCAACCATTGTCCTTTGTGGAGACTTAATATTACAATTGAATAATTGTGGTTTTATCTTGTCACTGACAAAGCCCATTTTATGGCCCACAAGAACTATTTGCTACCTACTTATAATTTACTCACAACGAGGCAGCCTTGGATAATTTCCATTGGAGCCACAGTTATCTGCAATCTAATTATTTGCACTCTCAATTAGCTGCAAGAATTTTCTTCTGAGTTGGAGTCTTTACCTGTGAAATATATTTGATTGCATTTAATTAATTCCTCTGAGTTACTTTATATTGATTTAGCAGATAGGTGGTTCTCTGGGTGCCCGGTACCTGGTACAATTTACGATGTAAAAGTTTATCCTGTTCTTTATAAAAATGCTGGAATATTGTCACCTTCCCCCTCGATTTGGGTATAAGATATTGTGAGAAGGAATCTGATCTACCAAGTGGAAAGAACTCCAGCTGAATAGATGGTTAGCTTTATGACAGTGCTTTAATGTAGCCCATACATCCTCATTGAATCACAGTATGTGTTTTAAGCTTATAACCAATGGTTGGAATAATCGTAGATCATGCCATTGCTATAGCTTCCATCTCGAGAATTTCCAATCTTTCCATTAAGTAAACGTAATTGAAGGTATGCACGCTGATCTGAGTCGACAGTCATAGCCCCTCAAAATTCAACAGAGAATTGCTACGGCACTACCCATCAATTGAACCCCTTTCACAGAAAATTTGTCGCAGATGGCAGATCTGTGCAGATCTCATATAAATGGGTTATTTGCAATTGATTTCTACAAACTCAGCAAAGCACCGCGTGAAGCATATATAAGGCATTGGCAAGGGCTATCAACCTTTCAAACTGGCGTATGCTGACGGCTATAAACTGCAAAACACTTGTTTATCACTATCACCAGCTATTCAGTCTGTCTCTCCAACTCATTCATGTCATACAATTTATGGCCCACAGTAAATGTTCCTCCCACTCTCCTGTTTTAATAGTATTCCTTATCAGCTTTCCATGGGGATATGCTACGGTTCACTGCCTTTCCTTGATGATCTTGTGAGGCTACATTAAGGCTATGTGGATCTTCATAACCGAGGACATTAGCACAACAGAAATGCACCAATGCATTACTTCTGAATGGGGCAATTCTATTCAATTCTCATATCCCGATGAAGTGTGAGAATCATCCTGTTTTGGGCTCATGTTTTAGAACTATTGAAACAGATGCACTCTTAAGATTCACGCAGAATGGGGCTTTTTAATTGAACCAAAAACAGAAAAGAGAAACCAAGAGGCAATGAGACCCATCTGTTCATATAGAAAATCTAAATGATTAAATTTTATTTATTAGTGTCAAGTAGGCTTATATTAACACTGCAATGAAGTTACTGTGAAAATCCCATAGTCGCCACATTCCGGCACCTGTTTGGGGACACTGAGGGAGAATTTAGCATGGCCAATGCACTTAACGTCTTTCGGACTGTGGGAGGAAACCGGAGCACCCGGAGGAAACCCACACAGACACGAGGAGAACATGCAGACTCCACACAGACAGTGACCCAAACTGGGAATTGAACCCGGGTCCCTTGTACTGTGAGGAGGCAGTGCTAACCACTGTGCCACCGTGCCGTGACGCAGCTTGACAGTTTGACACTTCGTAAATCTTTGCGTATCCGCAGCTTTTTGGCTTCTTAATGTGGAACACGATTCAAGTATTTTAATGTCTAATTCATGTAGATACCATAAATGTACCTCATGCCCTTATGCTGGAGAGCTTTATACAATGTGGCTGATGTACAATGGTCCTAATTGAAGATGACTTTGGAGCAGACAAGACCCTTTCTCGAGGGAGACGCTGAGTGGGTTGGATGGAGATGGATAGGTGGACACTTGTGTGGAGCCCAAGCCCCAGTATGCGGGGGTGGGGGGTGGTCATTTAATCATTTGGGTGGGGGATCCTGCTGTCTTTCTGTCAGCACCCTGATTAAATCCATGGCAGATGACCTTCCTTCCCCCACAATGCCCCCCCAAACCAATTGATACCCTTAATTAGCATGAGAAGCAAACCTTTGTGGGGTCCCTTGCAGGTGAGGGGCAGCATGGTGGCACAGTGGTTAGTAATACAGCCTCACAGTGCCAGGGACCCAGGTTCAATTCTGGCACCGGGTGACTGTCTGTGTGGGGTTTGCACTCCGGGTGCTCAGATTTCCTCCCATCGTCCAAAGATGTGTGGGTTATGTTGATTGGTAAAGCTAAATTGACATTTAGTGTCAGGGGGATTAGCAGTGCAAATACATGGGGTTACGGGGATAGGGCCTGGGTAGAATTGTTGTAGGTGCAAACGCGATGGGCCAAATGGCCTCCTTCTGCACTGTTGGGATTCTCTGATAATAGTGGTTGACTGAGGGACCTGACATTGGGAAGAAGGGGGAACCACTGAGTGCCACCCTTTGCCTTGCTGCTAACCTCCCTCTTCCCCCCCTGCCCTGTGACTCCCACTCTGTGAGGTCCCTTCCTGGTCACTTAACTGAGACCTGGGATCCAGCAACGATCCTCAGCCTTGGATGGG
The DNA here is from genome assembly GCF_964213995.1 of Mustelus asterias. Lineage (NCBI taxonomy): Eukaryota > Metazoa > Chordata > Chondrichthyes > Carcharhiniformes > Triakidae > Mustelus > Mustelus asterias. The sequence goes on from NC_135811.1 coordinate 92,240,077, forward strand.
CGCTGTACCAGCAGCAGACACCACCTCTCTGGCGTTGTACATCCAAAATTGAAAACACCCAAAAACTGAACAATTTTTTGAATGACTATACAGTTAATTTGTATGTTGAGAAAGCAATGTAATATTATATTACTAGTAGTAAAAGTGTTAACAGGTTAGAAACAGGTTGCGTGAGAGTTGGCAAATGGAGAAACAATTTAGCAGTTGTAGACTATAGGTAGCCTAGACTTAGGCTTTTGTAATACAAGTAGGCCTGGGCAGATCTGAAAACCAAAAATGTCTGAAACTAAAGTACAATTGGACCCAAGCATTCGGATAAAGGATACTTGGCCTGTGCTACAATTTTTACTGAGCTTAAAATCAGCTAACTCAGCGTAATCCGGCAACTGAATTTGGAAGAATGTGGGCTTATTTGGGGCCTGTATCATAGCTGGCAGCATAAGTATTTCCTGAGCTGTTGGAAAATCCATAGAGCCACTCCATTTAACCAATTCAAGGAGTATGAGAGCACTGGAACATCAATGAATAAGAGGAGATACAGAGCAAGTCATTTTGGTGATAATAGTTTGGTAATTGGTGCTGACTTCTCTGGATCAGAACCTAAGTTTTTCAGTAAAGACTACATTTGATGTAAACTGAATCACATGAAGCTGAAAGGATTGCTACAAAGATAATTCAATCTTTCCTAGCTTGAATCAACTCTTTTTCTATAGACTCAGCAAAAAAATTGCTGACGCTGAATTATGTTGATGGTAATTCCCCATGGAGGGCTATGGGGAAATAGCACAGAAAAGGAATTGAAGCCGGCATTGATCAGCCATGCATTGAATGGGGGGGTGGGGGGAAGGTTTGAAGGGCTTGGTGGCCTCTTCCTGATTCTACATCTTGTGTTGTTGTGCAATTTGAAATTTAGTGCAATGTGCCCCACTTATTCGCAAAGACGAGATCAAAACAAAGTACTGAAGTTTAACGGACCTATTCTGGGGTTCAGGTTGTCGACCTTATTAGAGCATCATGGAGCCAGTTTAGTTTTTCTTCACCATCCGGACTCTGCCGTCTCTTTCGACCTCCGTAACATTTTCCATCTCCATCACTGCCTTAGTTTATTTGCTGCTGAAAGACCTCTTCCATGCCTTTGTTGTCTCCGGACTCACCCATTGCAATGCTCTGCCAGCCATCCTCCCACCTACTATGACACAAGCAAATTATTGCGGATGCTGGAATCTGAAACTAAAACAGAAAATGCTGGAAAACCTCAGCAGGTCTGACAGCATCTGTGGAGAGAGAATAGGAGCCAACGTTGCAAGTCTACATGACTGTTCATGGCTCTGACAAAGAGTCACCCAGACTCAAAATGTTAGCTCTGTTCTCTCTCCGCAGATGCTGTCAGACCTGCTGAGATTTCCCAGCATTTTTTGTTGTCTCACACCTACTAGCCTGCATAAATTTGAGAGGTCATCCAAATCTCTGCTGCCTGTTTCCTAACTCAAGTTCTATTCCTCTATTATTACTGTGTTCATCAGCTTACATTGGCTCCTATCTGCAAAACTTCAATTTGAAAATTCTCACCCTTTTCCCAAATTTCTCCATGGGTTGCCACCTCCCTCTCTCTGTAATCTTCTGCACCCATCCACTTCTGGACTCTTGTCCACATTTGATTTTTCTCATTCCACCATTGGCAGACACATCCTCTGCTAACTAAACCCAAGCTCTGGAACTCCCTCCATAAACCCCTCCATCTCTCTGTATCCCTCTTCTCCTTTCAGTTGTTCTTTAAAACCTGCCTCTTTGACCAAATCTTTGTTCACTTGTTCAAACATCTATTTACGTTATAATAACTCCAGGAGTCAGCTGTAAAGGAGCAATGCTTTATTGCGCAAAATAAGGTAAAATCACAAGCCTGTGGTGAACACAAACAGGTCCCAACTGGGACAGTATAACATTGGACCCACTCAGGGGCCTGCTTTATAAAGGGCTCGACATATGAGCTCATCCTGGTAAGGTAATTACCCATCACAGTCTGACAGATGTGCTGGTTAGGTTTGGCGATGCTAAATTCTCCCTCGGTGTACCCAAACAGGCGCCGGAGTGTGGCCACGAGGGGATTTTCACAGTAAATCCATTGCAGTGTTGATGTAAGCCTACTTGTGACACTGATAAATAGACTTGAAACTTGAAATTAGGGAGCTTGTATTCCTATAGGGAGGTCATCCTGCAAATCCTGAGGGTTATCACAGGTATAACATTTTGTTTGATAATACTTCTGTAAAGCACCTTGGGATTTCTTACTGCATTAACGGCACTATATTGATGCAAGTTGTTATTAAATCAGGATTTTGAGCTTTAAAATTCTTTCTTATTTCTTTTTATGCAATGATGTTTCTTATACCTCATTTTTCTTTGCTTATGCAGAAGCCATATTCTGTCGACAAAACTATAGATCACGCAAGCAATGAATCTGGTAAAAACTATGCTCTGTCCCATCCAGTCACTATTGCTGGTGAATTATGAAGCAACTAATGGAGATTAGTTATTAGTGTCGCAAGTAGGCTTACATTAACACTGCAATGAAGTTACTGTGAAAATCCCCTAGTCACCACACTCCGGCACTTGTTCGGGTACACTGAGGGAGAATTTAGCATGGCCAATGCACCTAACCAGCACAACCTTTGGACTGTGGGAGGAAACCAGAGAACCCGGAGGAACCCACGCAGACATGGGGAGAATGTGCGGACTCCACCCAAGCCGGGAATCGAACCCCGGATCCCTGGGGCTGTGAGGCAGCAGTGCTAACCACTGCGCTGCCTACAAGAGAAGGAAGCTCCATGAGAAAGCTCATCATTTTCAATGATGGCCGAGCTTAGCCAATGAGGGCAAAGGATGAGGGTGAAAATCAGCTTCAAGCAGGAGTGCCAAGTGGACAACATTGCTTGTTCTTCTCCTGTAAAGGACAACATGGCTGGAATTTAATGCCCTCCCCCCAAGGTGAGTTTGGAGATGCATGAGTGGCATTTAATGGGTTTGTGTTGGTGGGGGGGCGGGGCGGGGGGTGCAATGCCTTCCCGTTTCTGCCCTGTTTAAGTCCAGGGTGGGAAGGCTAATGGACAGCCTTCACACCCCAACATCAATTGAGGCCCTTAAGTGGGCAATTCATTACAATATTAGGCTTGTTGGAAGAATCCTGTGCTTTCTTTTCATTAATTGCACGGTAAAGGACTCTTCGGTGGGAACAAGTGTAGTGCAGCAATTATACTCCTTTCATATTTTATAGCCAAAGAGTCTGGAATAAAAGCATCCATTAATTACCACACCATCCTGAGTATTTATTAGACTTAACACTGGCCAACCAGGACTCACTGCAATAATTTACCTTCTGCGCCTCTCCAGTTGCCACTTCAATCGTCAAGTATACTATTCCAGTTCTGGAGAGCAGACAGTTGTGGGAAATTAAAGTAAGCAGCAAATCTGTAAAGCCTGAGTCACTGGCATATCAGTTAGTCACAGAATTTTTACGGCGTAAAAAGGAGGCCATTCAGCCCATCGTGACCGCACCGGCTCTTCAAACGAGCATTATTTGTGCTATTCTCCTGTTTTTTCTATCCAAATATGCCCTCTTGATTGCTTCGATTGAACCCGTCTCCACCACACTTCCAGGCAATGCATTCCAGACCCAAACCACTTGCTGTGTTTTTTCTCACATCACAGGGGCGATTCTCCCAAAAAGATTCTAAGAGTTGAAATCATGTAAATCATGCTGTTATTTTCTATTGGGAGTTTAGAGAAGAATCTCCCACACTCTGTTCACTGCAGAGGCCACCAGCGTAAATCACGCAAGATATCTGTGGGCGGTGCTGATTCCTGCTGGAGAGGCCGGCAGCATAGCGCTGAGCGGGCCATTTCACATGCGCCGATCTGTCAGCGGAGATGTGCGTATGCACAGTGGCCCCTGTCTGCCGGCCTCCCGGTCACTGGCCAGCTTGATTGCTTGCCAGCCCTGTGACCCCCCCAATGCCGGCTCTCTCACCGCACCCCCCCCCCCCCCCCACCTGATTGCTGGCCTCCCAAGCATGCCCGGGCCCAGCCCCAGCCCCAGCCCCAAACTCTTCCCCCCCGCCATCCGCCTGCCTCAATCACTGCCCCCGATCCCTCCCACAGTCCCAATCTCCTGATCAACATCCCCGACACCCCCCCTCCCCAGCAGCTCCAAACCCCCCCACCCACTGGCAGCCCCAATACCTCCAGCAGGCTGCCCCCCCTCCCCCCCCTCCAATACCCACCCCCCCCACAATACCCACCCCGAATGTTGGCTTCCCTCCCTCTGTTCATGATCCCAAATGCAGAGTGGTAGTGAGGTTATCCCACGCCCACCGATCGTTCCCCAGAGGCCCTGTCCCCATCAGGCCCTGTCCCATTAGGCCCCACCCCCTTGGCACTGCCCCATGCCCAGTGGGCAGTGCCAAGATGCCCCCGGGCCATTGGCACTTTGCCCTTTGGGCAGAGTCAAGGGGCCCAGTCTGGCAATGCACCTCTCCTCCATCTGGCCGCCTGGGGGGCCCTGATTGCCTCCCTTTACTCCAGCGGGGTCGGGCCATTAGTGGGGAGCTCCAGTAAGTGATCTCTCCAATCGTATTTTGGATAGATGCCATGATCTGAGGACTCTTGGCATGTTTCTTGGTTACTGGTGTGAGTGACATATCTTCCCTTAGACAGGCTGTAAGTGTACTTGGGTATTTGCTTTAAACTAGTCTACTAACACTACATTGGAACAGGCTTCTGTGTAGATATATTGCTCCTGAGCACTGTGTGTTCCAACCTCTCTCTTGAGAGTTTAGCACAAAACGTAATGTCAGTGATATATCATGATCCACATGACTCATTAGCATATCCATTCCATTAACTCTTTAAATGATACATTCCACAACCGATTGTGTTAAAAAGGTTTCTTTGGCTCTTTGCTCGATATTTGATTGTATATTTACAACCCCTCATTCCCCTTCCAATCATATGCCAGCAGCCAGCTTTTAAATACTCTGTTTCATTCTTCATACTTTCAAACACATTTATCAAATCACTCCTAAATCTCCAAACGAAAAGAACCACAACATTTTAATGTATTCCAGGGAATAATGCACGTGGTAAAATCCAGAATTCGATCAGTTATTTTTATGGCTTGAGGCAGCATTTAAATGACTAGCATATTTCGGTGTAGCACTGCAGAGAGTGCAGTCTTTCAGGTGGGATGTTAAACTGAGGCACTGTTTACACTCAGGCGGATGAACAAGACCCCAAGGCACTATGTGAAGAGTTCTTATCCAATGATCAACATTTTTATACCTTCAACCTAGATTTATTTATAATTAATTATTAATAATAATTCTCTGATGAATTCAATTCATAGAATCCCTACAGTGCAGAAGGAGACCATTTGGCCCATCGAGCCTGCACAGACAACAATCCCATTCAGGCCCTATCTCCTTAACCCCATGTATTTACCCTACTAATCCCCCCCACCCCCGACATTAAGGGGCAGTCAATCTAACCTGCACATCTTTGGACTGTGGGAGGAAACCCACACAGACACAGAGAGAATGTGCAAACTCCACACAGGCAATCACCCAAGACTGGAATTGAATCCTGGTCCCTGGCACTGTGAGGCAGCAGTGCTAACCACCATGCCACCCAAATTCAGTGATAACAACTGCCATAAATTTCTGGGAGAATGGCAAAATTCAGCCGAGTACACAGGTCTAACAAAGAATTCGCCTTATCAGTGCTCTAAGCTAGTTTTTAATCATGACAGTACAATGCAAGGCAAGTAGATCAGGAGGTGTGGGGGATAGTGGAGACAGCTTTCACATTCAACCTGTGCTCTAATTTACCTCAGCACTTGACTGGGTGTCAAAAATTGGGAAGATTTCCATTTTCTTGCCATGAGCAATGCAGGAAAAATTATTCCAAGAAGTAACATAAAAGTTTATTGGCCCTGGGGGGAGGGGGTAACGGTGTTGGAAGACAACATGGAGGGTGAGATTTCAGAAATTGAGAAACAAAAATAAGAACATGAAGTAATAAACTACCGGTACACTACCAGCCACAGGTTACTCTTCCCTGCAGGTGCGAGAGAGCGGGAGAGATGGCTGTGGCTGGTAGTGTACCAGTGATGGTGCAGGAGGGATCGGCCGCAGACAGGCAGCGGAACCCCCCCGACCAGAGGATGATCGGTCACACCCCCTCCCCTCCCCCCCTCCCCAGCGGATGAGATATCACACCCCCTCTCCTTCTCCACACCCCACCCCCCCCAACCAGGGGATGATCGGTCACACCCCCTCCTCTCCCACTTCTTCCCCCTCTCCCCCTAATCAGAGGATGAACGTCAGAGAGCCGCTCCCTCCGCTTTCTGCTTTTTTTTCCGCGCCCGGGCGCACTGTCAGATTTTTTTCGAACTGCACATGCGCATTTCAGAGCTCTGATGGGTCTGCCAGCGCTAAGCCCCGCCCACAGCGCGGATCAGGCCGAAGCCGGCAAAACGCGTATGGGCGCGCTGCAAAGAGGATTCCAGGCGCAGATCTATTTGACGCCCAGATCTGGCACTTAGACTCAAAATGGTAAAATTCCCCCCATAGTGTCTTCTCTGCCCAACTGTGATAATGACAAATTGTGTAAGCAGTCAAGCAGTAATAATACTATAATGATGGCCCTCAAGCTTGTGTCAACAAACAGCTATTGAAATTGCAAATACCATTTTTTTAAACTCATAGATACAGTAGGCTTTTTTTTAGTTTAAAGTGCAGGGGATTGAAATAACTTAACAGCTTGACAATTTCACAGACCTTGCTCCAGCGAAAATGGAGTCTGTTTGACCTCACTGAATTGAAATAGCCATGCTTGGTTTGGGTTTCCCCCTGTGTGAATCACATCCTGCCCCTGTCAGAAAGAGTCCTTTGCATCTCTCCTCCAGTTCTTCTGCTAACTGCCTTGAATCTGTGTCCTTTGATTATCAACCCTCCTGCCACTTGAATCAATTGTGAAGAATATACATACCACTGGCTGTGATGCAATGTGTAGCAGAATTCTGAACTTATTAAATCCTTTGTCCCCTATTCAATCACAGATTCTGTGAAGATTGCACTGCCTGCATATGGCATTTATTTCCCTCCACACTCGCAGATAGGATTGTACTGTGCTTGCTTGGTGAGAGATCTCCAAAAAGCCCTTTTAATTATTTCCTGCATTTAATGTGCCATGCAAAAAAAATTATACACAAGAATATTAGATTTTGCATCAAAATGCAAGGTAGATGCCTTTGCAACTTAAAAATTTTGGGCCTATTTTAAAAATTAGACACTCAAGGATGGTGACAACTTTGAGTAATTGTCCAAATTATTGTTAGAAATGAAAGCAGAAACAAAATATATAAGTGCAACAGTGAGGCAGTCAGAGCACCAGCAGATGAGAGGTATTTGATTTTGATTTATTATTGTCACATGCATTCGGATACAGTGAAAAGTATTGTTTCTTGCGCACTATACAGGCAAAACATACCATTCATAGAGTACATAGGGGAGAAGGAAAGGAGAGGGTGCAAAATGTAGTGTTACAGTCAGAGATTGAGTGTAGAGAAAAATCAGCTTAATATTCATTCAAAAGTCTGATGGCAGCAGGGAAGAAGCTGTTCTTGAGTTGGTTGGTACGTGTCCTCAGACTTTTGTATCTTTTTTCCCGATGGAAGAAGATGGAAGAGAGTATGGATGTATGAAGGCAGAGTTAGGCCTGGGCAACTGCGATGGTGCTAAGCACTGTGGGGGAGGGCACAATATGGTGACTGTGGGAGAAGGGAATGTGTTAAAATTCAGAAAGAGAAACGGAGCCTAAGGATTGGCATTTTATTGGCTGGAGAGCTTTTGTTTTGAGGGACTGATCAAGTGAACTTCGAGAAGCCAGAAAAATGGGGCCGGGTATAAATATAAAAAGAAATTCTACAATCCATAAGCTTACATCTCTCATACCCACACAAAAAAAAACCCATTTGGAGAAGTATTAAACCCAAATTAATCATCAGTGGTGAAGTGCTGCAGCAGGGGCGGCACGGTAGCACAGTGGTTAGCACTGCTGCTTCACAGCTCCAGGGTCCCGGGTTCGATTCCTGGCTCGGGTCACTGTCTGTGTGGAGTTTGCACATTCTCCTCGTGTCTGCGTGGGTTTCCTCCGGGTGCTCCGGTTTCCTCCCACAGTCCAAAGATGTGCGGGTTAGGTTGATTGGCCAGGTTAAAAATTGCCCCTTAGAGTCCTCAGATGCGTAGGTTAGCGGGATTAGCGGGTAAATATGTGGGGGTAGGGCCTGGGTGGGATTGTGGTCGGTACAGACTCGATGGGCCGAATGGCCTCCTTCTGCACTGTAGGGTTTCTATGATTTCTATGATTTCTAGGACCAGTGATCCACAACATGGAATGACTGTGCAGCACTCATGAGAAAATCCAATTAAATATAGAATGAGAAAGGACTCACCCAACCTGGGCACAATTCACATTGAAAACATGCAATAGGCGTTTTTAAAAAATCATTGGGATGTGGGCGTCGTTGGCTAGACTTGCATTTATTGCCCATCCCTGGTTAAATTCCCCTGGGGAATTTCACAGTAACTTCATTGCAACATTAATGTGAGCCTTACTTATGACTAATAAATAAACTTAACTTAACTTACCCTTGGGAAGGTGGTGTTGAGCTGCCTTCTTGAACAGCTGCAGTCCCTGAGGCGTGGGTATATCCACAGTGCTGGTAGGGAAGGAATTCCAGGATTTTGACTCGGTGATAGTGAAAGAACGGCAATATATTTCCAAGTCAGGATGGCAAGTAACTTGGTGGTGGTGTTTCCAGATATCTGCTGCCCTTGTCCTTCCAAATGATAGCAGTCATGGGTTTAGAAGGTGCTGCTTTAAGGGGTGGCAAGTTGGACAGTGGTTAGCACTGCTGCCTCACAGCTCCAGGGACCTGGGTTCGATTCCCGGCTTGGGTCATTGTCTGTGTGGAGTTTGCACATTCTCCCCGTGTCTGCGTGGGTTTCCTCCGGGTGCTCCGGTTTCCTTCCACTGTCCAAAGATGTGCGGGTTAGGTGCATTGGCCATGCGAAATTGCCCCTTAGTGTCTTGGGATGCGTAGGTTAGAGGGATTAGTGGGATAAATATGTGGGGTTACAGGGAGAAGGTTTAGGTGGGATTGTTGGTGGTGCCAATGGGCCAAATGACCTCCTTCCTCACTGTATGATTCTGTCTTTAGAGTGGAAAGGTAACAAGATTTTAACATTACACAGGCAGTTGTCAAAATTCCGGCGGGGGTGGTGCAGATATTGGGGGTTAGACATCAGGGAGGTTGGAGTCAGACATCAGGGTTGTGGGTCGAATCGGATCGGGGTGTGTGGGGGTTGCGTCAGCTGTAGGGACTTGGATTGGGTCAGGTACAGGGTGGGGGCCATCTGGTTGTGTTAGGGAGATGGGTGTCAGTTTGGGTTGGGAGCACGGAATCAAGTGGGGTGGGTGGAACCATCCAAAGACGTCGATTTAAAGTGTCAGATGGTTCCAAGTGCAACACAATTGTCCAGGGAACATTAACACTTCTGGACAATTGCCAGGCAAACCCTTACCTAGGAATTTCTGAGAGGGATTCCCCAGTACATCTTTGACGTACCCCCAAATCCAACACTGGGGAGCCATGAATCCATGGGCAAATATAATAGAAGAAAAAGCTTTTATGGCTTGTATTTGGACAATACTTTTTATTTTAAGGAAAACAATCTCAAAATAATGTTTGTGTGAGAATTATTCTTATCTGTGTCTTCATTGTGTAAAGAAAACATTAAATATTTCCACATATATACACTAGTTTCAGCTGCTACAATTACATGTATGGGTTAGCGATAATGAGATCATTATCTCTTACTCACTCACAAACCCTCAGTAAAGATAAAGAACAATCGATACCTACAAGTGAATTACTTGGTAAGAATCCAATCAAGAGATGAAGATAGTAAGACAAGTCGTTGGAGCTTATCTGTTACACTTTGTTCCTCAACTGAATCCACTGATTGATGTTTGTATTAACTGAACCAAACATATTGCTGAAAAGAAAAATGCTGCTGAAGCTTTTAGTCTTACACTTGTGGTGATATAAACAGGGCCTAGTTTTAGGGGGATAAAATTGGATATCCTAAATTAAAGAATTGGGCACATTGAAATCAAACACAGTCAAACCTCAGGCAGGCCAATCGTACAATACACAAATGTGTCTGGGCCTGACCCATCAACCACCCATCAAAGGTCGTTACACTCTACTTGAGACTTAGCAGGAGATCATGGCACCTCATTGAAATGCATCGGTCTATTGTTAGAAGCCCAGATCGGGCCAGACTTTCTGTCACCAAGAGATCCTGTAGAAACCTTACCTGATAACAAGTTCAACAACATGGAGATGGACACCTGGGGGGCGGACCCTGGTGTCCTGTCAGGCAGACATCAAGAAATCCACTGGGTATCGGAACCCCCTCCTGGGACCTCATTGGCCAGAAGCCAGAGAAGTTTCTGGAAAGGCAAGCAGGCTGGGAATAAAGGGACACACTCAGAGGCACACTGCAGCGAAGACTCGACAGGGGAGGCGGCCGTGACCATTCGGAAGACTGACCAGAGAAGGAAGGAAGGAAGAAGCGGCCATCGAGACTCACCTTCGTGACGACAGACCAGAGGGACTCAGAGAATCGGGCCTGCAGTTTAACCAAACCATCTTTACGGGTAGTATACTTGAATCTGGGGTATCCTCTTGTTTTATGTGGGTAATTTAAGGGTTAATAGTGTTATTATTAATAAACTTGTTGAATCTTTACTTGTGTTTGTCCTTTGTCCACCTTGCAAATAAGGGCACTGGGGTAAAACCTTGGAGTAAGTAAACTGGTTGAAAGTATCTGAGAATTAACAGGTACAATACACTCAACAGGCTAAACCCAAGGGACGGCATTTTACCGCCACAGCCGACCCGGAATCAGGGCGGGCGCGGCTCACAGAACAGCATTCTCCGTTGGCCTCGGGTGGGATCTTACGAGCCTCGGGCAGGCAAGGCGGTAAAACTCTGCCAAAGAATGCCAAATTACAAACGACCACAGTAAGTTATACTACAGGAGAAAAAGGTGCAAATTTTGATTCTATGTAGCTTTTCTTTCTGTTATAGTGGTTAGTTCTTTGATGCAGATGCTTTGCCGCATGGTTTGAATATAAAAGATGTTGGGTTAGAAATTTATATCAGGTGGAGTTGCAAAGCAGGCGCAATGGATTGGCCTCCTGTTGTATGCAATGCAGGATATGTGGTTCCTTTACAATCAATCAATGACTGAAACAAACTTTTAGCCTATTCTGTCTGAGATAGGGGAACAAAGGTATTACCAGTTTGATGACATGATATTGGAAATAGGCCGATACAGTGAACAAGTGGCAGGTTACACTTACAGTTTTGATGTTGCATGCTGTTTAACTGTTACACAAAACAGTTAATTTTACACGAGTTGGCATCTATATAGATCTCAACATAACGCATTTGAGGTATCAAACAACAGCAGATTAAAGGCATCATTGAACCCTATCCAGAAATTATAAACAGTGAGAAAAGGAAAACAGGCTCTAATTTTATTTGAGACTTAACCATTGCTTTAGCTCCACTGTGTTCTAACAAATCTTCCAAGGAATTTTATAAACACCCTGTTTGCTGTTCCTTTATAATTAACACATAGAGGAAGTAAGATCATTAGATCATAGCAGTGTTTTAACATTTTTGTAAAATAATAAATGGTCTTCTGCAGTGTAGCCTAGTCTTACTCTATGCACTCAGTGGTGTTCATCCTGCTCAAAGCTGTGACTAATGCTGAATTTCTAACGAACAAAGAGATAAAAATGAAATCCGATTTATGCCATTCAAATCTAATCAGCATGAATTTTTAATTGGAAGCCAATTACATTCAAAGCTCTTCAGCTCCTTTACACAAACCCTCGGCTACTGAGTGGTAAGCATTGATTATGTTAGCATCAGTTATCAGCAAAATGTGTTTGTACATCCACCATATGAGATTTTCTCAAATGCTTTGTCTGTGTGGAGTTTGCACATTCTCCTCGTGTCTGCGTGGGTTTCCTCCGGGTGCTCCGGTTTCCTCCCACAGTCCAAAGATGTGCGGGTTAGGTTGATTGGCCATGCTAAAATTGCCCCTTAGTATCCTGAGATGCGTAGGTTAGAGGGATTAGCGGGTAAATATGTAGGGATAAGAAGGTAGGGCCTGGGTGGGATTGAGGTCGGTGCAGACTCGATGGGCCAAATGGTCTCTTTCTTCACTGTAGGGTTTCTATGATTCTTTCATTCAACACACATAATATTCTGATGGTAAATTTCCTGCAATGCAATATTTCACAACCCCACATTGGTATCACAGCCACAATTGTATCTGCCTCCACTACATCCTCAGGCAGTGTGTTCCATATGCTGCATCAGATATTTTTTTGTCATGTTATCTTTGATTCTTTTGTTGTTTTCATTAAATCAGCATTCCCTGGTTCTTCGCCCTTCTATTAATGAGAGCAGTTTCTCTCTTGCTACTCTGTCCAGACTCAATCATGATTTTGAACACCTTTATCAACTCTCTTCTCAACCTTGTCTTCTCATCGGGAAATGACTCCAATTTTTCCAATCTTTCCACAATCCTGACCTTTCACTGGACCCCCTGACACCCCACTCCACCCCCCCAGGCACTCCTCCCACGCCCCCGACTACCACACCCCATGGTTTTCACAGCCATCCCAAACCCCCCTCAAGAATCCCTCTCCTCCTGTAGGCTATACCTACCCAAATTCAACAACCCCCCACCGCCCCCCCCCCCCCCCCCCCCCCACCCCCAATGCTGACTGTGGAACCAACCCAAACCCTACGAACCACAGACCTGACCCAAACCACACCCTGCCAACCTGTGGACTCGAGCCTATACACCCTTCCCCAATCTGTGAAACAAACCTGAACACCCTCTCTGATCTCCGACCCCCACGGCTCACAGACCTGACCCAACCTCCTCAACCCGACTCACGGACTCAACGTGACCCTTCACTCCATCCTGAGAACCTGTCCAGACCCCGCCTCCAATCCTCCCAATCCACAGACGTGAACCAACCCCTCCTCGCTGAGCCTTTGAACCCACAACCCGATCCCATTCCCTGACCTGCGACCCCATAACCTGACCTCTGAGCTCCACCCCTACACCCAACCTTCCCAACCCGGTCCCCTAACCTCGCACCCCCACCCCGGACCTCCTCCACCCTGACCTCTCCATGCCTACACCTGACCTCCGGACTCCCCCATCCCGATTCCCTCACCTTGAACCCCCACCCACCACCCCGGAACGCCGACCCCTCCACCTCCTCCCCATGACCTTCCCACCCCTCAGTCCTGACCTCCGAGCCCCACCTCCTCCATCTGACCTCCCCACCCCTCACCCTTCGACCTCCTCCTCCACATGACCTCCCCACCCCTCACCCTCCGATTCCCCCACCCCGACCTATGTACCCCCCCAACTCTCATCCACCCTCCTGACCTCTGATCCTCCTGGTTATCCAAGTCCCATCCAGTTAACTTGGATACTTACCTTCTTGGCCTGTCAATTTCACTGGACTTTTTAAACATGGTTGCCTGATGACATCTAGTGCAATAAAGTGTGTAGTTGTGGTAAACCACTGTTAAGCTAATTGTGTGTGTGTGTGACATGCCTGGGCATGCCCCTGCCGGCCCTGCCTGAGACTCCTCCCCCCCTGGTCCAGGTATAAAGATGACTGCTCCTAACCCCCCCTGCCTCAGTCGCCGGACCAGTTCATCAGCATGGGTGTGCTCCAAGTCTTTTGCGAATAAAAGCCTATTTGTTCTTACAGACAAACTAGTCTTCGCTTGATTGATAGTGCATCAGTAGTCTCCTTGAATCTGCCAGAGCCATACTGTGTTGGGGCCTGCGATGAGTCTTTAAGATGTGGAGATGCCGGCATTGGACTGGGGTAAGCACAGTAAGAAGTCTCACAACACCAGGTTAAAGTCCAACAGGTTTATTTGGTAGCAAATACCATAAGCTTTCGGAGCGTGCTGCTCCTTCGTCAGATGGAGTGGTTATCTGTTCTCCAACAGTGCACAGACACAGAAATCAAGTTACAGAATACTAAGTAGAATGCAAATCTCTACAGCCAGCCAGGTCTTAAAAGGTACAGATAATGTGGTTGGGGGAACATTAAACACAGGTTAAAGAGATGTGTATTGTCTCCAGACAGAACAGCTGGTGAGATTATGCAAGACCAGGGGCAAGCTGTGGGGGTTACTGATAATGTGACATAAATCCAACATCCCGGTTTAGACCGTCCTAATGTGTGCGGACTTGGCTATGAGCAGAAACTGATAGCCAAGTTCCGCACACATGAGGACGGCCTAAACCGGGATGTTGGATTTATGTCACATTATCAGTAACCCCCACAGCTTGCCCCTGGTCTTGCATAATCTCACCAGCTGTTCTGTCTGGAGACAATACACATCTCTTTAACCTGCGTTTAATGTTCCCTCCAACCACATTATCTGTACCTTTTAAGACCTGGCTGGCTGTAGAGATTTGCATTCTACTTAGTATTCTGTAACTTGATTTCTGTGTCTGTGCACTGTTGGAGAACAGATAACCACTCCATCTGACGAAGGAGCAGCACGCTCCGAAAGCTTATGGTATTTGCTACCAAATAAACCTGTTGGACTTTAACCTGGTGTTGTGAGACTTCTTACAATGAGTCTTTAATACAGGGCCCGAGCATACTCTGGCAATCAGAAGTTTCAGTGCGGTTTTCAAGTGGATGTAAGTGTCCATTAAACTCTTCCAATTCCTGTGGGCCATCTCTTACTGACACTACTTGGGAGTTATGGCCTTATGTTTCACAGCTTTCAAACTGGCAAATTCACAAGCCTACCCCTTCCAACTACTGCAGGGTTTTAATCCTGCTGCAGCCCGTGCGATACCTTAGCCCATCAATTGCTTTATGGTCGTCCTTAAAATTTAAGCTGTGCGACTAATTTTAACCCTTAAATTAGGACGATAGAATCAAAGCTTGATGCAGCACAGAAGGAAACCATTTGCTAACTCACTTTTTAAATGAGCTATCCAATTATTGGAAAAGAGATGTAATTAATATCTCGAGTGAAATTAATCATGAGCCAGTTGACTTACAAATAGGTGTGATTTACAAAATCAGTTTGGAATTAATTAGTGTTCTTTTGTCAATCTAGTTATTTGCGGGTGCTATTGCACTTTAGACCTCATTGAATATTGACATTTTGTGATTTGTGACTATGTGTGATTTTGTGCTCAAAACAGTCTTTACCCAAAGCCACTAGGTGCACAAAACAGCTTGTTCTTAAGTCAGATTTCCGTGACTTACTTACAGCTGTGCTGCCATGCTCATAAGATTTATGCATTTCTATAGAAAGTTCATCCTTTTCATACAACGAGATAAAACCTTTGCAAGTAATATTTAATCATAGATTGCTCGGGGGGAGACGACACTGATTTGGTAAATTAAGTACAATTAATCTCGATACATAACAAATAAGATGGTCAGATAACAATTATCTTAAGGAGCTATCAAGAACTAATTTCATCCCCCAAAGCCGTCAGTTTGCCACAGCTCTTCTTTTCATGAATTTTTTGCGTTTACTTCTGCTTCCAAAGGTGACAACTATCAATTTTGGGCAATGGAACATGGTCCTATTTTAGGCAATTATTGTCAACCTCCCAGCACAACATTTCATTCTACCCCAATAATATTCATAATCCTAACCTGCCATTACATTGATTCCATTCAACCAGCGCCTACTAAACATGGAGAATTACCCAGACAAATGATGCTGATTAGGACCACAAAACACTTCAACGATAATTCTAGAGAGAGGAGAAGTGCAAAGTATAACCCCCATTTATCACGTTGCACAAGATAATGAGTTATGATAACAGTATTCATTTCCTTTTATGCTTCAACATTTTAAAAATATAGGTGAGGAACAGTTTTCAGATATGGTGAATCCTTCATCATAGAATCCCTACAGTGCAGAAGGAGACTATTCGGCCCATTGAGTTTGCACCGAATCTCCGGCAGAGCATACTATATCCCAACCCCATCCCCGTAACCCCAAATATTTACCCCACTAATCCCCCTAACTTGCACATCTTGGGACAGTAAGTGGCAATTTAGTGTGGCAATTTAGCATGGCCAATGCACCTCACCTGCACATCTTTAGACTGTGGGAGGAAACCGGAGCACCAGAAGAAATGCCACACAGAAACGGGGAGAATGTGCAGACTGCACACAGACAGTCACCCAACGCTGGTAATTGAACCTGGGTCCCTGGCGCTGTGAGGCAGCAGTGCTAACCACTGCGCCACCATGCTGAATGACAAGTTAGGATGACATGTTACCATGAAATGATCAAAGGCTCTGGAATTCAGAGCTCCGATCATGGATGGATGGACCAGATATCATCTGGTCATTTATTCATCTGTTGTTCTAGGACCTGCTGTCTGCAAATTGGCTCCTGCATTTACTTATGTGAGAACAGTACCTACAATTTCACACGCAATTTATCATTTTGGGGTCATCAGATGCTTTATAAGTGCAAGTTTTGTTCTTTCTCCCGTATCAAACTATTGTACTCTGCAAAAATAGTGGGTGGAAGAGAATGTGAGATAAAGCCTGGTGAGAATTGATGCAGCAAAAGGTTAATTGAACTAAAGAAATCATTCAGGCCCACATAGCTCTCACAAAACAAAAACTATGACTCCTGCTTAGAAACTGTAATAACTCTACGGAGGCGAAAGTCGCTTCACCAGTTACTTTATTTACACCATACATCTGTACACAGCCAGCTCGAACAGGTGCTCCCTGCTGAATGCAAGCTGGGAGTATGAGACACTGCTTTAAATAGGGAGCATGGAGCTCCCTGATTTAACCATCAATTAAGACTCATCAGGTAGCTCTTTCGGGTACCAACGTAATAAACAAACTCAAATTAACTGAAGGACAAATTAAAAGGGGCAGCTCCTCAAAAGGAGGGGGAGCAGCCCGAACCAAAAACAAAGGAAATTTAGAACAAACTCATCAGGTATAAGACTCATCAGGTAGTTCATACTCTAGCAAGCCAACCTCATTAGCCTGGCTAAAGTCATCACAGAAACACAGTGAAGTACCAAGTCCCCATTATTTCCATAATAAATGAGGGCGGCACGGTGGCACAGTGGTTAGCATTGCTGCCGCACAGCGCCAGAGACCTGGGTTAAATTCCAGCCTTGGGTCACCGTCTGTGTGGAGTTTGCATGTTCTCCCCACGTCAGCGTGGCTTTCTGCCGGGTGCTCCGGTTTTCTCCCACAGTCCAAAGGTGTGCAGGTTATGTTGATTGGCCATTGGAAATTGCCTCTTGGTGCCCCAAGATGTGTAGGTTAGGAGGATTAGTCATGGTAAATGTTTGGGATTATGGGAATAGGGCAGGAGAGAGGGCCTGGGTAAAATACTGGGCGGGATTTTACGGCCTTGCTCGAGCAAGACCGGGAATTCCCACCCAAGGTCAATGGACATTTCCACTGTCCGCCCCTTGCCCGCTCCGATTCTGTGGCTGGCGAGGTGGTAGATTTCTGGTGACTGTGTCAGAGAGTCGGTGCAGACTCGAACGTTCTCCTTCTACACTCTTGGGATTCTATGGTGTTGTAACTACTGTGAACCTGAAGAGGAGATGGTAAGGTAGTGGTAATGTCAACGAGAGACCCATGCTGATGCTTGGGAGACATGGGTTCAAATCCTATGTAGAATTTGAATTCAATTAATGAAATCTAGAATACAAAACCAGTCTCAGGTCATGATGATCATGACAATGATTATAGACTGTTGTAAAAACCTATTTGGTTCATTAGAATCAGAAGGAAATCTGCCACGCTTACCTGGCCTAAACTACATGTGACTTCAGACCCATAACAATGTGATTCACTCTTAACTGCCCTCTGAAATGGCCTAGCAAGCCACTCAGTACAAGGACAATTAGGAATGGGCAACAAATACTGTGCTTACCAGCGATGCCCACATCCCATGAAAGAATAAGAAAAAAGCCATATGAGATTACCAAAGCTAAACACTGCAGAAAGGTGAAATAAAGAAAAATACTGCTCTGGTTCTGATGAAGGGTTATTGGCCTGAAATGTTTACTCTGTTTCTCTTCAAATCTGTCTTATCTGCTGAGTGTTTCCGCTATTTACAGGAAGGCAGTGGCGTAGTGGTATTGTCACTGGACCAGTAATCCAGAGACTCAGGGTAATGCTCTGGGGGCCACGGTTCACCATGGCAGATGGTGAAATTTGAATACAGTAAAAGTCTAATGATGACCATGAAATGATTGTCACAAAAACCCATCTGGTTCACTAATATCCTTTGGGGAAGGAAATCTGCCGTCCTTTCCTGGTCTGGCCTGCGGGTGACTCTATATCCACAACAATGTGGTTGACTCTTAAATGCTCTCTGAAATGGGCTAGCAAGCCACTCATTTAAAGGACACTTAGGGTTAGTCATACAATGCTGGTCCACATCCCATGAATGAACAGATAAACAGGTCCAGGCAGTATGAGATTATTCTCTGCACTGGGAGTGAAAGAATGAATCAACGTGACTTTGGGGAAGTTATTTTTAAATTCAAATGGAACTTGCGTCATTATATAAAATGTTTCAAGTGTTGATGTGTAACTGCCCTGAAAAATGAACAGAATCCATTATATTGCATTTGGGATTCTTCCTACGACTATCTGCATCAATTGTGCTGTGTTTTTTAAGACAGATCAAAACACAGAAACTAATTTATTGCATTAATATTTTGTGAACAACTCTGTTAACAAATGCTTTTTTGATTAATAAAAGAACCCATTTAGCTGATTTGATTGTATCGGTTGGTTTAATGTTTCATTGATCTGTATTCAAGTCTCTTTCCTGGATTTCTATCTTATTTATAACAACTTAATGATTCCTGCTTTTGTCACTTGATAACCACAAATTTTCTTTCTTATACGTTTGGTTTTTTTTATCATCATAGAATCCCTACAGTGCAGAAGGAGGTCATTTGGCCCATTGAGCCTGCACTGACAACAATCCCACCCAGGCCCCATCTCCATAATCCTAAATATTTACTCCGCTAATCCCCCTGACACTAAGGGGCAATTTAGCACAGCCAATCCACCTAACCTGCCTATCTTTGGACTGTGTGAGGAAATTGGAGCATCCGGGGGAAACCCACGCAGACGCGGGGAGAATGTGCAAACTCCATACAGACAGTCACCCGAGGCCGGAATTGAACCCAGGTCCCTGGCGCTGTGAGGCATCATTGTGACACTGTACCACCCACGTTCGCCTAAAGTTATTTTAATTGCCTTTACGTGAACAACAAGGCATTCCTCCAACCACAGATTATCCTTAATTAGAGAAAGGAAAGACAGCAATGCTTTCTCTGTCTGATTAGTCCTGAAGCCTTGCATCTTTACTGATAATACAACAATTTCCAAATGATTATTAATGGCTTCAGATGAAGGTTAGCCATACAGTGATGCTTTTAGCACTTCTTGCCTGTTGGCTGTTGCTAGAAAAGTGATCAAGTTTGAGTAATGTCGTTAACTGGCATGATTGTAATTGGTATGTGGACAGTGTAATTGTTCCTAATCCTCAGGAGTCCCCATTCGCCTGCTGCGTACTATGTTTGATCTGCTGCTTCTCATTGTCATTAGGAGCAACCCGATTATTGGTATTCTACAAAACACAAATTACAATTTATTTCGATACAGAAACGAGCTGTCTAACTTCCCTCGCTAATGAGAAATAATACTGCTAGTGTGTCATATACAATCGTGTCATGGAAATGTTTCTTCATATACCCAATTAATTTCCCCCAAGATGAAAGGCATTCGAGAATAATAATATTTCTTTCAATGTAATATTTACTCTTGCAGTTTGTTGAGATCTGAAACTCCAAGGTATTTTATGAAGTTAGCCTCGACCTCAACTTTTACATTAGATTTTGACATTAGGGTTTCACTCCAGGTATGATTCCAGTGACCCACTAGGAAGCTTTTACCAAGCAAAGTTTATTTAAGAACACAATTAGAATGTAATAAAAAGAGTGAGCATTACTTTTATCAATTAAAATATTTAAACATGACAAAGTATACTTCTTAACAGCATCTCTATTTCTATTGTTCCATTTTAGCTGTATCTCCCAAAGGCATGAATCCCTTCTTTAGAACAAGTTAGCATAAAAACCAAAGATGCTTATGTAGGTACAATATTTTCAGCCTTTTGATATTTCTGGAGGGTGATTCAGACAGGCACCTGTCTTCTAATTCTCATTCAGCAACTTTCAGAGAAAGCTCCACCCCCAAACAGTAGAATATCAGTGAGAACGACTTATTTCTTGGCAGATTCCAGTCTCCACTTTAGACAGAGCAAGAGATACAGAGAAAGTAACCTCTCTCTGAAGAATCCCAAAAGCAGACCACCTTGAGTTATCTCTGAAAGTCCAGCTGTACCCAGTCATATGACCTTACCTGTTAATCAACCTAACCAAGCCCCGCTCTGCAATATCCCATGGAAAAACACAAAATAATAGAACACTGCATTAACTCTGATCAAAACAACAATTGCATCAATTAAGATCAATTATGCTGCTGCAGTAACAGCAGTGCTGCTGGATCTAGACAAAACAGCTTTGATAAAATGGAAGGGACTACTAAACACAGTCAGCATAGAAACATGACCAAAATACATTTCTTAAAGGCACAGTATCGTCACAAGAGTCGTTTTTGCTAGGCTCAAATAAAAAATCTGAGTTCACTTGAACGCTTTCTGAGTTTATAAATTAATTGATTCCTTGGGCACTGTAGAATGCTGATTCTTAATCAGTTAAAGTAAGGCAGATTTGATTTTAACTAGCTCAGCCAGAATAAGGTTGACGCTTTAAAGGCTTAACAGAAATTATTTTCATGTAAAGTGGCACAACCTTAAAAAATGTATTCACCCAACCGCTTGTTTACACTTGCACAACATGGAATAGCTGGGTTACCTGTCCTCATCCTCTTTGAAATGACAAAACTGTTTATGTTAGACAAGTGGGCAGAACCTAAAGAGTAACATTTTTAATGTATGCTCTCGATTAAAACTGAAGTGCCAGTGGGCAGGGAGATGAATTTATGCTGTAAAATGAAAACCATTGGAACAGTTGTTGGATGTCCTGCTTGCAATATATTGTCTGTATTTGACACGGGAAACATCGAATACCAATAAAGGTCTGTGCGCTTTAGACAAATGAAGGTAGGAAGGATTTACTCTTCTGTAGCACCTCTCACATTCTCCCAAAGTGCTTCACAGTCAATTGCTTTGAAGTCTAGTCACTGTCACGATGCAGAGAACTCTTTAGCTTGCTGTGGAATATTCCCATTACGGGATTTTCTTTTCCGTAAGGTATCATTATTTTCAGTACCATTAATGCCATTCACGTCTCCTGAAAACATTTGGCTTCCTCACAATCAGGCTCTGCAGCCTTTGTTGCCCCATTAACACAAAAATTTTGTTTCACTCAGTTTAACAGGTTTCTAATGGACACAAAATCCCATGCAACATCGCTGCTTTGTGATAGTCTGTGTCTCATTGACAGTGTCACACTGTGCACCTAATATGTTGTTGTTTTGAGCTTAAACAGAGAGAAAGAAAATCTTGGTTGAGTTAACTTGTCACACTGTCTCTTCCAAACAGCCCATTAGACTAATTCTGGCCATGACACACAGCTTGCATGACTTTCCCTGAAGTTCCCTGCTGATAGGGCATTGGAGAATATCTGAATGATGATCAGATGCCATTTATGCTGTTGTTTCTTCATTTGTGTTGAAATTACACACTTGTATGTTTTCAGAAATTGGCACAATGGGACTGGAAATAACCAATTTCAGTTTCCCTCGGTTGGTGATTGCTGCAGCTTGAACCTGACTGGAGTTAATGGATCTGTACCGACGTGCTCCATTAATTTTATCAGCAAAGCAAAATGTCGTAGGCAGCCGAGACACAGGGGGCAGTTTTAACCTCACTCGTCAAATGGGAAACCACAGGATGAGGTGGAAAACTCATTTTGCACCCACTCAACATTACTCATACAATGGAGAGTAAAATCGGGTGGAGTGTGTTGTGGGAAATTCTTCTAGGTAGCCTGATTAATTAAAATCTTTTCATTAAACATTTCATTCCACAAAGGCAAAAAAAAAATCTTATTCAGTTCAATGAAATTCTTCAATTAAACTAGTTTTGATTAAAACATTGAAATGTTAGAATCAAAAACATTACAAATTAAAATTATTCAGACAAACTAAGATGAGACAAATTTTTTTCAGCCAAAAGGGAGGTCTCTGATTTCACCTACACAGCAAATGAGCTATGAGGCATTCTCAAAAGATCTCAGATTTCATGCCAAAAAGCAGAATGTTTATACTTTTTGTTATGAGATTATACAGCCCAGCACTTAATTAAAAGCAATTTCATTCATTCACTGTTCTGTCAATCTAACACGGGCATATCCTTCAATCGATTATATTTTGACACCTTCAAATAGTGATCTGTCATTCGTCTGTCCGTTTTATGGAAGTTCTCCCCAAAACATGGCTTCTTACGATTCAGCAATTCTCTAACCAGTTTAAACCGGCTCTAATACCAAATGAAGGCGCTTTCATCATTTGGCATTATCCTCCAGCCTGGATATACATGGATAATTGTGGTGAACCATCGTTGGTTCCCACTGTGGGGTTGTTCTAATGTTGTTGTTGGGCTAGGGTGTTCACACTGTGGGATTAATACACCTGTGGTTGTTACTGTTGTGGCACATCCCAGTCGGGCCCCGCCTCCTGGGAGAGGTATAAGACCCCCTGCTCGGGCGGGACCTCGTCAGTCTGGAGTGGTGTACTTATGTTCTAATAGTTCCATTGTTAGGCAATAAAAGCCTTCAGTTACCGAAGCCTTGTGTCTTGTGCTCGATTGACGTGCATCAATAATTTACTTTGTTGCATAATTTGTGCCTGACTTGTGTTTATTATCTTCATGAATACAATTCACCATTGAAATTTCTTTGGTTTTTAGTGGTAGCATTAGAATTGCAATAATGCATTTTCCAACTCAAAAAAGCTTGTGTAAGCTTTCTCTTATCATTAGTTACATAGATTCAACTAACTAACTAACATTAATTCACATTAAACAAATAAAACATCTTTCATTTTACTGGCATGTTATAAATCCGTTGCATAGAGACATTATTAATATGTTACTTAGATATTTTGTACTATTCTCAAACCACATATTAAAACATTAGCTGCTAATTATCCTCATGTTGGATATTTAGAATTAATCAGAATTCTCAACTGCAGAGTGTAAAGCCAACATTGCACCCAATCCCATCAATTTCTCGATTGGCAAACTAGACAAAATTTACCTCCATTGTATCAGATTTCTGAGCAGGTAAAACATACACCCCCACTATGATTGAAATTGTTCACCAATTGAAAATACAGTGGAATTTAGGTTAATATTCTTTTATAAACCCAATTTATATTCCAATTCAGGCCATGCTTTTCAAAGATTCTGCACAGAGTTTATACACACAAATACAGATGGAAATCTCAAATGGATGTTTTCACAGAAGTCCTGCATTGACAACAGCAAGCAGGGGAGGCAATGGCCTAGTGGTATCGCTAGATGATTAATCTAGGAACTCAACTAATACTCTGGGGACCCGGATTTGAATCCCACAGGGCAGTTGGTGGAATTTGAATTCAATAAAAAATAACTGGAATTAAGAATCTACTGATGACCATGAAACCATTGACGATTGTCGGAAAAACCCACCTGGTTCACTAATGTCCTTTAGGGAAGGAAATCTGCCATCATACTGGTCTGGCCTACGTGTGACTCCAGAGCCATAGCAATGTGGTTGACTCTCAACTGCAACTAGGGATGGGCAATAAATGCTGGCCAGCCAGAAATGCCCATGTCCTATGAATGAATTTTTAAAAAGTGATTTTTTTAAAGTTCTGGATTTACAGCCTGTTTGAACCAGTATAGAGCTCAAATTTCCAATCCACTTGGGAGGCAAATACATTTTTCCTCAACATGAGAGATCGGACAAGTTTTTAAATTGGGAGGCTAAGCCCGTGTAGGATGCATGCGATGTGACTGCTTTCAGCTGCTTTATCAGTTGGTGGTTGGCAGGCTCTGAGCTGGTTTATATAATGCATTTTAAAGGGTCACACGGGTTCTGCCTACAGCCAGGTAGTTGCAGACCTGGATAAGTTAATGCTGCAGTCACACTTGTTTCTAGATACAGCTTAAATATTAAGTATAATCCTGCCAATTTTGTAAATCAGTAAAGTTTTGTAGATTGCTAAAACTAATCAACTGCTTATAAAAGCTATAGTTCATTAACAGCCCTCGATTTAGGCTGTTCAGACTGAATAAGGGGATAGAGTAAAAATACACTGTGACTTGTTACAATAAGTATACTAAATGATTGGCCAGAATTTATAGTGGGAAAAAGTCTGAACTGCACAGCAAAACTCCTAGAGTGGTGGTTAAGGGTGGGACGGTGGCATGATGGTTAGCACTGTTGCCTCACAGTGCCAGCGATCCGGGTTCGATTCCCGGCTTGGGTCACTGTCTGTGTGGAGTTTGAATGTTCTCCCCATGTCTGCGTGTGTTTTCCCCTGGGTGCTCCGGGTTCCTCCCACTGTCTGAAAGACGTGCTGGTTAGGTGCATTGACCCGAACAGGCGCCGGAGTGTGGCGACTAGGGGAATTTCACAGTAACTTCATTGCAGTGTTAATGTAAGCCTTACTTGTGACCAATAAATAAAACCTAACTGAATTTAGAAATTGGTGGAGTGGATGGGAATGCTGGAGGCATGAGGTTTAATTACTAGCTGGACATATGCTCCCACCTCCAACCCAAACATTTGGTGCATTCCCTAGAAATTTAAGACTTATGTAATTCTCCCTTCCAAATAAAAAGAATTGGCCTAGATTTTGCAGTAATAATGACAGAAAAACTCTCAGCATTTACCATCATTACTCCTCTGAAAGGGAACACAACATCTGGGGCCCGCACGTGCGCTGTTAAACATGGAGAATTCACTGTCAGTGACTTTACACTTCATCAGAGGAAACTCCAGAGAGCAATCAGTGAGAAATCATCAAAATCACCAAAGTGACTTCCATTTTTACATTGTTTGTCTAACTGTACACAATTCTTTAAGCAGTGCAGCTAGTTGAACGAGGTGCAGCTGGGCCTGAAATGGCATGCTAAATTTATAATTGCTACTGAACAGGATCACTGGCCCTGAAAATCTAAATTTATATTTGTGAAGTGCCAAAATCCTCCATTATGACACAAGTTTCATCTACTCTTAACTTTCATTTATAGTTTGTCTATGTTATTTTAATTTCTACCCTAACCCCATGTGGACAACACAAAGATTGGGGTGCGTGGATTGAGAGGAGGATTGACAAAGGATGCTGCATGATATAGATAGGCTGGAGATTTGGGCGGAGAAATGTCAAATGGAAATTAATCTAGACAAATGCGAGGTGATTCATTTTGGAAGGTTGATTGCAGGAGGAAAGTATATAGTGAATGGCAGAACCCTTAGAAGCATTAAAATACAGAAGGATCTAGGCGTACAGGTCCTTGAAAGTGGCAAAACAAGTGGATAAGGTGGTCAAGAAGGCATATAGCTGCTTGAAGTCATCAGTTGGGGCATAGAGTATAAAAATTGGCAAGTCATTTTGCAGCTGTATAGAACTTTAGTTAGGCCACATTTGGAATATTGCATACAGTTCTGGTTGCCACAGTGAGGCCTTGGAGAGGGTACAGAAAAGGTTTACCAGGATGTTGCCTGGTTTGGAGGGTATTAGCTATGAGGGGAGATTAGACAAACTTGGTTTGTTTTCACTTGAACGTCGGAGGCTGCGGGGTGACATGATAGAAGCTAATAAGATTATGAGAGGTGTGGATAGAATGGATGGTCAGAGTCTTTTTCCCAGGGTAGAAATGTCAATTGCCAGCAGACATAGGTTTAAGGTAAAAGGGGGGAAAAGTCAAAGATAGTTTAAAGGAGATGTGGGAGGCAGGTTTTTTACACAGAGGGTGGTAAGTGCCTGAAATGTGCTGCCACAGGAGGTGGTAGAAGCAGATACAACAGCAAAGCTTAAGAGGCATCTTGACAGATACATGAATAGACAGGGAATAGAGCAATATGGACCGTGTAGAGGCAAAAGGTCTTTAGTTTAGAAAAGCATCATACATCAGCGCAAGCTTGGTGGACTGAGAGACCTGTTCCTGTGCTGTACTTTTTTTTGTTCTTTGCATGTCCCAATCAACTATTTCACTCTCCGCAGAATTTTAATTAAATGTGGAAATTTCAGAGCATTTTACTTCCTGGCTTGTTGTCTGTAGAAATACTTCAATGTGATTGGCTGCTTACTCTGCTTGGTGACACCACTGTTGCTGGACCCCTGACTTGGCATCACATTCGAACTGACTTCAGGAAAGGGAAATCCACACCATAAGAAATCGCCTTGTACACAACTTGCTTCAAGGTCAGTGGCAAGGGCTGTCATTTTGCCTCGGACAACAAAATGCAGGCCAATGTCTCCTGGAAGAGTTTCATAGTTTAAGCATGAAATTTATACAACTTTATCGGACCCAATTCCTTGCAGTGGGAATCTGAATCTAAACTACTCACACACCGACAAAACGTATTCAGAAGACAAATGATTTATTTATTAGAATTGTTCCTGTCCTGTACACCATAGGGAAATCAGGAAGAAGATGTGGTCTCACCTCATATTGTGCACACACTGAATTCACTGTTTAATTATGATGTTTAAGTAACTTCAGAATGAACAAAGATGGGTCATATCATTGAAACCGACATCAGAACTAGGGATCACATTCAAACAATAATCTGTCTTTCAGATGTGGATCGACCTGTTGAGCAACTCACAGTGTTTCTGTTCTTAAAACATTAAAATGTACAAGGCTAGAAATGGCTGTTGTTAACAAATGATTTATATTTAATCCATTCATATGACCTTCTTTTTGCTATTTTAATGGAGCTGTTACTTCACCTAAAAGTAAATGTTTTGACTTGACAAAAAAGGTTAATTGTCTTGCATTGGAAATAGAAATCTCTGTGCACTGCAACTGTTTTGAACGAAATAACAAGGCATGGTTCAAAACAGCAAGAGGGAGCAGAATTTCTGCTTTGATGTGAATTAGCCTGACTCACTTCTCACTGGTGTTTGTAATCAATACACTTACTGTTTGATTATTGTCCTGTTATTGCCAGAGAGAGAGCATAACAAAGGTCCACCAGACTTGTTCTGGGATGGCAGGACTGTCTTATGGAGGTTAGAAAAACTGGGCCTGTATTCTATAGCGTTTTGAAGAATGAGGGGTGGTACAGTGGTTAGCACTGCTGCCAAACAGCTCCAGGGACCTGGGTTCGATTCCTGGCTTGGGTCACTGAATGTGTGGAGTTTGCACATTCTCCCCGTGTCTGCATGGGTTTCCTCCAGGTGCTCCAGTTTCTTCCCGCGGTCCAAAGATGTGCAGGTTAGGTTGATTGGCCATGCTGAATTGCCCCTTGGTGTCCCGGAATGTGTATGTTAGAGGGATTAGCAAGGTTAATATGTGAGGTAATATGTGAGGGTTTAATAAAGAAACATCATTACTCCAAACTTGGGGCCTCATCCTGGGCCACTCCAAGCTACCCACAATTCTAAACAGGTTCTTATTTATAGTGACTCAGCTGGTCAGCTGACTATTACATCATTCTGTAATTGGTTCCATGGTTTACTGGGTGAGCTGACCCTTACATCTTGTTTCCATTGGTCACATTACATCCAATACAAAGTTGTCACCAGTTACATTCTAACAAGCAGTGCTAACCACTTTGCCACCGTGTCACCCGTGATTATGCCGGCTGCTTTTTCGAGGCAGTGGGAAGTGTAGACAGAGTCAATAGATGGGAGGATGATTTGCGTGATGGACTGGGCTTCCTTCTTGACCCTTTGTAGTTTTTTGCAGTCTTGGTCAGAGCAGAAACCATACCAAGCTATGATACAACCAGAAAGGATTCTTTCCATGTGCATCTGTAAAAGTTGGTGAGAGTCGTAGCAGACATGCTATATTTCCTTAGCTTCCTGAGAAACTAGAATTATGGTAGTCCTTTCATTGCTGGTGCAATACTTTATTTACATTTTGTACTGTTTTGATGTGCAAGCTGTATCACAGATTTAGATTCTGTCTTCAGAAAATAGAAATGGGATTGCAAATGGCTTAATAATCCAGTCACCTGTACTCAAGAAGATGGCTCATTAGTATCAACTCAAGGCCAATTGGGGGGATAAGTGCTGGCCTTATCACTAACACACATGGCCTGTGAATACATTTAAAAAAACCTGAAATACAAGTAGAAAATGCCAGAAATGTGCAACCGCTCAATTGGTAGCTGAGAGTAGAGCAGCAACCTTTCACCAATCTCTTCGTTGCTAATGCAACTCTGCTCTTGCAGATGTTGATAGGACCCCCCACAATCCAAACATTTCCTATTTGTCATTTAGAAATAAAACTGGTACAAGTCAGTCTGTAATCCTTTCATTGTTAATTGCTTTGAGATGGCCTGAGGACGTGAGAAGTTATCAAAATGCAAATTGTTTTCTTCTTTGACATTCTCAATAATGATTAAGTTTAATTTGGTGCACTTTAGCTCTAACAGCGGTGAGTTGTATTTTTATAACTTTGTACCATTTCAACTTTACCTGGCATTCAATTTTAAAAATTCATTTATAGGATGTGGGCGTTTCTGGCTAGACCATTATTGCCTATCCATAGGGTAGCATGGTGGCACAGTGGTTAGCACTGCTGCCTCACAGCACCAGGGACCCGGGTTCGATTCCTGGCTTGGGCCACTGTCTGTGTGGAGTTTGCACGTTCTCCCTGTGTCTGCGTGGGTTTCCTCCGGGTGTTCCGGTTTCCTCCCACAGTCCAAAGATGTGCGGGTTAGGTTGATTGGCCATGCTAAATTGACCCTAGTGTCAGGGGAGTAGCAGGGTAAATATGTGGGTTGCGGGAATAGGGCCTGGGTGGGATTGTGGTTGGTACAGACTGATGGGCCGAATGGCTTGCTTCTCACTGTAGGGATTCTATGATTCTATACTATAATGGCCTTTGTGCAGGTGCTACTGAGCTGCCTCCTTGAACCGTTGCACTCCTGGATGTGCAGATACACCCACAGTGCTGTTAGGGAGTTCCAGGATTTTGACCCAGCAACAATGAAGGAACAGTGATAAATTTCCAAGTCAGGATGGTGAGTGGTTTTGGAGAGGAACCCCCAGGTAGTTTTTTTCCCATGTACCTGCTGCCCTTGTCCTTCTAGATGGTGGCAGTCATGACTTTGGAGGTAGTCTTGGTGAGTATTTGCAGTGCATTTTGGAGATGGTACATACTGCTGCTGCTGTTCGTCCTTGGTAGAGGAATTGAATGTTTATGGAAGGGTGCCAATCAAGTATCCTGGATGATGTCAAGTTCCCTGAGTGTTGTTGGAGCTGCTCTCATCCAGACAAATGGAGAGTATTCCATCATACTCCTGACTTGTGCTTTGTAGTTTGTGGACAGGCTATGAAGAGTCAGGATGTGAGTTACTCACCGCAGGATTCCTAGTTTTTGACTTGCTCTTGTAAGCCACAAGATTTATATAGCTAGTCCAGTTCAGTTTCTGGTCAATGGTAACCACCAGGATGTAAATAGTGGAGGATTCAGTGATGGTAATGCCACTGAATGTCAAGGGACAATGGTTAGATTCTCCCTTGTTGGAGATGGTCATTGTCCGGCACTTGTGTGGTGTATATGATACTTGTCACCTGTCAGGCCAAGCCTGGATATTGTCCAGGTCTTGCTGCATTTCAGCATGGACTGCTTCAGTATCTGAGGACATTGTGCCGTCATCAGTGAACATCCCCAAGTCTGATCTTATGATGGAAGGAAGGTCACTGATGAAGCAACTGAAGATTGTGAGAGCTTGGACACTCACCTGTGGAACTCCTGAAGTATGTCTTGAAGTTGAGATGATTGACATCCAACAGCTAAACCATCTTCCCGTGTGCCAGGCATGACTCTAATCAGTAGAGAGTTTTCCCAGTGATTCCCATTGACTTCAGATTTGCTAGGGCTCCTTGACGTCACACTAAATCATATGCTGCATCGATGTCAAGGGCAGTCACTCTCACCTCACCTCCAGAGTTCAGCTCTTTTGAACCAAGGTTGCATTGAGGTCCGGTGCTGAGTGACCTTGGTGGAACCAAAACTGAGAATCATTTAGCGAATTATTGCTAAGCAATGCCGCTTGATAACGCTGTTGAAGATCCCTTTCATCATTTTACTGATAATCAATAGGATGTTTATGGGGTGGTAATTGGCTGGGTTGAACTTGTTATGCTTTCTTCGTGCAGAGGACATATCTGGGCAATTTTCCACATAGCTGGGTAGATGCCAGTTTATCCTTAACTGGCGGGGGGGGAGGAAAATCCCAGCCATAATTGCTGCTTTAGTGACCAGCTTTGAATGCATTTTCACCATTTAAGATTAGCAGCAAAGAAACATCTGTATGATATTCAATATGCCAGTCAGTATTTCCCATTTTGATTAGAGGCAAGCTCGATAGAACATGGACTCCACTAAATACAAAGCTGCTCTTACAGCTCCTGCTAGTTTAAGCTCTAATTGATTTTTGTTCATAAGATTGAGTTAATGCAGACCTTGGGTCACATTGACCAAGGGTTTTAAAAAATGAATCTCCAGAACAATGTTGTATTTATAAACAGTGTCCGATCTGCTTCAATAGTCTGATGTCACATCTACAGTAATTATAGGCAGTCTGGGTATGCATTTGTAGTGTATATATGCAACTGTTAATAACCAGGTTGCAAAAACATTTTGCTGTGCATTGTACCCGAGTGTAGAGGAGCTATAATTGTTAACAGCAGAATCACTAGTCACTTTAAGGGAAACCAGGCAAAATGATTTGAAATAATGTGCCCGATACATGGCACTGTGAACTGAGAGAATGTCGAAACCATTAGAAACTGGTGACCCAGACAGTATAAATCCATGAATGTCCAAAAAGAAACAATGATGGATCCCAAGGGAAGCACAGACAGATCAAGGTCTGGTTAACAGAATGAGACAATGAGACAATCCTACATTCTGTTAAATCCGCCTTACTCAAAACTTCCAACCTGTCTTGTCTTAGAAATTAAATGGGAAATTTAAGTCAAAGAGTCACAGAGGTTTACAGCATGGAAACAGGCCCTTCGGCCCAACTTGTCCATGCCGTCCTTTTTTTTAAAAACTCCTAAGCTAATCCCAATTGCCCGCATTTGGCCCATATCCTTCTATACCCATCGTACCCATGTAACTATCTAAATGCTTTTTAAAAGATACAATTGTACCCGCCTCTACTACTACCTCTGGCAGCTTGTTCCAGACACTCACCACCCTCTGTGTGAAAAAATTGCCCCTCTGGACACTTTTGTGTCTCTCCCCTCTCACCTTAAACCTATGCCCTCTAGTTTTAGACTCCCCTACCTTTAGGAAAAGATATTGACTATCTATCTTGTCTATGCCCCTCATTATTTTATAGACCTCTATAAGGTCACCCCTCAGCCTCCTACGCTCCAGAGAAAAAAGTCCTAATCTATCCAGCCTCTCCTTATAACTCAATCCATCAAGCCCCGGTAACATCCTACTAAATCTTTTCTGCACACTTTCTAGTTTAATAATATCCTTTCTATAATAGGGTGACCAGAATTGCACACAGTATTCCAAGTGTGGCCTTACCAACGTCTTGTACAATTTCAACAAGACAGCCCAACTCCTGTATTCAATGTTCTGACCGATGAAACCAAGCATGCCGAATGCCTTCTTCACCACTCTGTCCACCTGTGACTCCACTTTCAAGGAGCTATGAACATGTACCCCTAGATCTCTTTGTTCTGTAACTCTCCCCAATGCCCTACCATTAACTGAGTAAGTCCTGCCCTGGTTCAATCTACCAAAATGCATTACCTCGCATTTGTCTAAATTAAACTCCATCTGCCATTCATCAGCCCAGTGGCCCAATTGATCAAGATCCCGCTGCAATTGGAGATAATCTTCCTCACTGTCCACCATGCCACCAATCTTGGTGTCATCTGCAAACTTACTAACCATGCCCCCTATATTCTCATCCAAATCATTAATATAAATGACAAATAACAGTGGGCCCAGCACTGATCCCTGAGGCACACCGCTGGTCACAGGCCTCCAGTTTGAAAAACAACTCTCTACAACCACCCTCTGGCTTCTGTCAAGAAGCCAATTTTGTATCCATTTAGATACCTCACCCTGGATCCGGTGAGATTTAACTTTATGCAACAACTTACCATGCGGTACCTTGTCAAAGGCCTTGCTAAAGTCCATGTAGACAACATCAACTGCACGGCCCTCATCTACCTTCTTGGTTACCCCTTCAAAAAACTTAATTAAATTTGTGAGACATGAGTTTCCACTCACAAAACCATGCTGACTGTCCCTAATCAGTCCTTGCACCTTGTGGTAAACCATAGATGGTTACCACTATGGGTACTTGTACATATGTTACTCTTGTTACTGTTGGGGTTAGGGTTGGGTGTGAGGTTCACTGGCCTGTAGTTCCCAGGCTTTTCCCTGCAGCCCTTTTTAAACAAAGGCACAACATTTGCCACTCTCCAATCTTCAGGCACCTCACCTGTGACTATCGATGATTCAAATATCTCGGCTAGGGACCCGCAATTTCCTCCCTAGCCTCCCACAACGTCCTGGGATATACCTCATCAGGTCCTGCAGATTTATCTACCTTGATGCACTTTAGGACTTCCAGCACCTCCTTCTCCGTAATATGTACACTCCTCAAGACATCAATATTTAATTCCCCAAGTTCCCTAACATCCATGCTTTTCTCAACAGTAAATACTGATGAGAAATATTCATTTAGGATCTCACCCATCTCTTGTGGATCCGCACATATATTACCTTGTTGATCCTTAAGAGGCCCTACTCTCTCCCTTGTTACTCTTTTGACCTTTATGTATTTGTAGAAGCTCTTTGGATTCTCCTTTGCTTTATCTGCCAAAACAATTTCGTGTCCCCTTTTTGCCCTCCTGATTTCTCTCTTAACTCTACTCCTACACCCCCTGATGGAAGTTAAGGGGTATTTTAAAAATTCATTTATGGAACATGAGCACCACTGGCTGCCCAGCACTTATTGCCCGTCCCGAGTTGTCTTTGAACTGAGTGGCTTGCTAGGCGATTTCAGAGGGCAGTTGAGAGTCAACCACATTGCTGTGGCTCTGGAGTCACATGTAGGCCAGAGCAGGTAAGGACTGCAGATTTCCTTCCCTAAAGGACATTAGTGAACCAGATGGGTTTTTTCCAACAATCGGCAATGGTTTCATGGTCATCAGTAGATTCTTCATTCCAGATAAATTTGGGTTTCGAACCCGGGTCCCCAGAACATTAGCTGAGTTTCTGGATTAATAGTCGAGCGATAATACCAGTAGGCCATCACCTCCCCAAATGGGAAGAATCCAGTATTCAGCAAAATAAATCCCTCCAAAAAAGCCTAATCAAGTGAAATTATCAAACACTTACACTGGTCTAGAAAGATCAGAAACAAAGCAATGATCCACCGATTGTAAGAGAAGCAATTTCATAGAATCCCGAAAGTGCAGAAGGATGCCATTCAGCCCATTGAGTCTGCACCGACAACAATCCCAACCAGTCCCTATCCCTATAACCCCACATATTTACCCTGCTAATTCCACGCATCCTGGGACACTAAGGGGCAATTTAGCATGGCCAATGCACCTCACCCACACATCTTTGGACTGTGGGAGGAAACCGGAGTGCCCAGAGGGAACCCATGCAGAGAACATTCAGACTCCACACACACAGTGACCCAAGCCACGAATTGAACCCAGGTCCCTGGAGCTGTAAGGCAGCAATGCTAACCACTGTGCCACCATGCCGCCCACATCTACATCCACATTTCATATGGATTTAACATAAGGAGATAAGTAGCTAGAGCAATGTGCTAAACAGCTGTATCCAGATGAATTACTGACACATTTCATTCTGTTTCCAAAATCAGATGAGCTGACAACGTAATCCTTGATGCCGAATATGCAATGACTTTCCAGACACATTCCCCTGCTATATCTGAATGAGGCTTTCTGAATGCACGATGACTGCAGCTGAATGAATATATGGTCTGCTTTCTCTGGTCTGTTTGGAACACCCGAGATGCACTGCAGTCTCTCAGCATCTGTCACAAATAGTGAGTTGGGCGGCCTTGACTTTTGAATGGGCTGATCTGACATTACCAGGAGGAATCACCTACTAGACACATTCAGTCCATGATTCACTGCATGATTATATTCTCGGCCCTAAGATTGACTTTTTCAAAAAAATATTCATTCACAGATTATGGGCATCGCTGGCAAGGCCAGCATTTTTAAGCCTTTCCTAACTGCCGCTGAGAAGGCGGGTGGCAGCTGCTGTGCCACCCTCTTGAATACAACTGAATTTGGTTTGCTATGGCATTCCCCATTATCAATCAACCATATGCCAGCCAAACCGGGTAAAGATGGCAGATTTCCTCCTCTGCAGATCAATAATAAACCTTTACTGTTTTTACACCAATCCAGTAGTTTCATGGTCGCCCTTACAGATACCTGCTTTCTATTTGACATAAAAACAAAATTAATTAGCTAAACTTAAATTCCTCCCACTGGCACGGTGGGATTTGAACTTGTGTATCGATCATGTGTCCAGGCCTTTGGGTTACTTGTCCACCATGCTACCATACTCAATTTGGGGCCACACAGTGGCACAGTGGTTAGCGCTGCTGCCTCAGAGCACCAGGGACCTAGGTTCAATTCCGCCCTCAGATGACTGTCTGTGTGAAGTTTGCACATTCTCTCCATGTCTGCATGGGTTTCCTCCAGGTGCTCTGGTTTCTTCCCACAGTCCAATGATGTGCGGGTTAGGTTGATTGGCCATGCTAAGTTGTCCCTCAGTGTCAGGAAGATTAGAAGGGTAAATATGTGGGGTTACGGGGATGGGACTTGGGTGGGATTGTTGGTGCAGGCTCGATGGACCAAATGGTCTCCTTCTGCACTGTAGATTCTATGAATATTTTTTCAGGATGAACCAAAATGTTTCGGAATGAAGTTTATGATTCTCTTGCGATCACGCTGGGACTTTAGAATTTCAGCAGCTTAACTGCCAATTTTGCTCTCAAAATCATTTCTGTTAATCATTGGGATGACTGTGGTGCTGGGGAATAAAATATTGCGAGCTTTAAATCCACTCATAACATTATGGACTGGTGTAGAAGATTTCATTGATTGAATATGTTAATATTGAAGTTTAATGTTTAAGCACCATGCCTAGACTTTATTTTTATTAAATTACATTTCAGCTTCGATGAAGTATTCAGTATCAGACTTTTAAAACTTTGCATAATATATTCCAGATCTTGAATCCTTTGTATTCTAATCTTCTCTTGATAAGTCGTACTCTGTGCTTCGATTAGAGTGGCGACAAATGAGATATCTGTTTAGAATTGCAGAGGAAGGGGGCGGTTAAGAAAGTTTATTGAAAAAATTGTGTTTCTTAGTAAAGTATTTAATCATTTTTCTACTTTTTGTTACTTGCCCTAACCGACGTAGAACAGAACGACAGTTTGAAGCTCAAGTTTATTTATTAGTGTCATAAATACCTTAACACTGCAATGAAGTTACTGTGAAAATCCCCTAGTCACCACACTCTGGTGCCTCTTTGGGCACTGAGGGAGAATTTAGCATGGCCAATGCACCTAACCAGCACATCTTTTGGACTGTGGGAGGAAACCGGAGCACCCGGAGGAAACCCGCGCAGATACGGGGAGAATGTGCAAACTCCACACAGACAGTGACCCAAGCCGGATATCGAACCCAGGTCCTTGCACTGTGAGACAGCAGTGCTAACCATTGTGCCATTGTGCCACCACTAGGATTGATGTGAAGTGATTTCCATTGTGGACTGATGCTAAACTGGCAGTGTAAATCTCAAGTTGTCTCCCAACTTGATTTCAGAATTAAGTGAAATGAAATTTCCTGAGAAGAGATAGCCTCAAACACTTCAACCGCAGCGTAGAGACTAAATCCATTACAGCGCGGATGTGCTTTGCCCAGGAGATCTATTGATCAATTTGTGAGAAATTCTCTTCTTCAGCCTCTAAACATTTAAAGCTGCTAAACTTTGGAAGCTGGCAACGTGAAAATTGCATTGTGCATTTTGTCCATTTGAAACTACTATGATAATACTGTGCCTTTAAGATACTTATTCTAATCATGTTTCTTATGAGGGGTATGTTTAAAATTCAGTTCTGTTTTGCACAGTGCCAGTTTGTCTGCATCAGGCAGTTCACATGCTGAGAATGAAGATTAATGATTGTTTTAGCTAGGGATGTTTTTGTTTTAATCTGAGTTAAGGCATTTTTGTTTATTTTGGTTTTTCTCCTGTGGTTTTCAGAGTAGGATTTTGATTAGGTTGATTGACAGAGGCAGAGTCATGTAAATGGGTGGAGCTAAACTTGCAGGGAAAATACATGGTTCTCTTTTATTTAAAACTGTTTGTTCTTGCCTGGTCCTGAAGAAGGAAGAGGTGTCTTTCTGTCTGTCTCTCTCTGGAGGCTGCTGTTTGGGGCTGTCAGAAGACAGGTATCTCTCATCCTCTCTCTCCATAGGTGCTCAAAAGGCTCCAGGACTGTTAACAAGTACAAGAACATAAGCCCATGTGTCGCTAACTGATTTGGAAGTGGAGTTCAAGTCTAGAAGAGGAGTATTTCGTGAATTGGAACTAATACAGATAGATTAGCAGTTAAGAATTGTATCTTGTCATGTTTAAGTGTTTCAACTGATAAAAGTTAAACTAATTCATTTGTTATAGTTTAACTGTATTGTTAAATAAAGTTTGTTTTGATCAAAGCTCCCTAATGTGTCAGTAGCATCACACCTGGAGTGAACCACATATTCCTCACACTAATGCCAAAATAGAAACATTGTTGGGGTCTAGTCGGGCTTCACAACATACTTTGGGGTTTCTACACTGGTATCCTGACACTACCATGTGCACATTTACCAGCTAGCAAGGGATAATAAAGGATTCATGTCCAACAGTTCATGCAGTTCAAATTTTAAATGTCTCTGGCTGAATTTATAATTGTTTCTGTCCCAAGAATTTCACAGTTAGTTCCGCTTGTGCTTGTATCCAGATATCTGGACCATTGGAGTCTCTTCCGGGGCAGATGGGACCTGTACCAAGAAGGACGGGTTGCATCTAAACTGGAAGGCCATAAATATTCTGGCTGGGTGTCACACAGGAGGATTTAAACTAGTTTGGCAGGGGGGTGGGAACAAAAGCAAAGATGAATTAGCTGAAAGGGAACCAGAGAGTAGGGCCAGTAAGATTCTGAGAAACAGCAGGCAGGGTGGGGTTACTAATCAAAGAGGGTCTGGTGGACTGAAGTGCACCTGTTTCAATGCGAGAAGTGTAACAGGTAAGGCAGATGAACTTAGAGCTTGGATTAGTACTAGGAACTACGATGTTGTTGCCATTACACAGACTTGGTTCAGGGAAGGACAGGATTGGCAGCTTAACATTCCAGAATACAGATAGTTCAGGCAGAATAGAGGGGCATGTAAAAGGGGTGGGGGAGTTGCACTACTGGTTAAGGAAAATATCACAGCTGTACTCCGGGAGGACACCTCGGAGGGCTCATACAGTGAGGCAATATGGGAAGAGCTCAGGAATAGGAAAGGTGTAGTCACAATGTTGGGAGCTTACTATAGGTCACCCAACTGCCAGCGGGAGATTGAGGAACAGATATGTAGGCAGATTTTGGCAAGGTGTAAAAGTAACAGGGTTGTTGTGGTGGGAGATTTTAACTTCCCCTATATTGACTGGGACTCCCTTAGTGCTAGGGGCATGGATGGGGCAGAGTTTGTAAGGAGCACCCAGGAGGGCTTCTTGAAACAGTATGTAGATAGTCCAACTAGGGAAGGGGCCATACTAGACCTGGTATTGGGGAATGAGCCCAGCCAGGTGGTCGATGTTTCAGTAGGGGAGCAGTTCGGGAACAGTGACTACAATTCAGTAAGCCTTAAGGTACTGATGGATAAAGATAAGTATAGTCCTCAAGTTAAGGCGCTAAATTGGGGGAAGGCTAATTACAACAATATTAGGCAGGAACTGAAGAATGTAGATTGGGGGCAGATGTTTGAGGGCAAATCAACATCTGGTATGTGGGAGGCTTTCAAGTGTAAGTTGATAGGGATTCAGGACTGGCACATTCCTGTAAGGATGAAGAATAAGTATGGCAAGTTTTGGGAACCTTGGATAACGAGAGATATTGTGAGCCTAGACAAAGAGAAAAAGGAAGCAAGTGTGGAATACAAGGAAAGTAGAAAGTAACTTAAGCAAGGAGTAAGGAGGGCTAATAGGGGTAATGAAAAAGCATTAGCCAGCAGGATTAAGGACAATCCCAAGGCTTTTTATACATATATAAAGAGCAAGAGGGTAGCCAGGGAGAGGGTTGGCCCACTCAAAGACAAGGGAGGGAATCTATGCGTGGAGCCAGAGGAAATGGGCGAAGTATTAAATGAGTACTTTGTGTCAGTATTCACCAAAGAGAAGGACTTGGTGGATGATGAGTCTGGGAAAGGATGTGTAGATAGTTCGAGTCATGTTGAGATCAAAAAGGAGGAGGTATTGGGGTTCTTGAGAAACATTAAGGTAGACAAGTCCCCAGGGCCTGATGGGATATACCCCAGAATACTGAGAGAGGCAAGGGAGAAAATTGCTGGGGCCTTGAGAGAAATCTTTGTATCCTCACTGGCTACAGGGGGGGTCCCAGAGGATTGGAGAATAGCCAGTGTTATTCCTTTGTTCAAGAAGGGTAGCAAGAATAATCCAGGTAATTACAGGCTGGTGAGCCTTACATCAGTGGTAGGGAAATTATTGGAGGGGATTCTTCGAGGCAGGATTTATTCCCACTTGGAAATAAGTGGACGTATTAGTGAGGGGCAACATGGTTTTGTGAAGGGGAGGTCGTGTCTCACGAACTTGATCGAGTATTTCGAGGAAGTGACGAAGATGATTGATGAGGGTAGGGCAGGGGATGTTGTCTACATGGACTTCAATAAGGCTTTTGACAAGGTTCCTCATGGCAGCC
Source organism: Mustelus asterias (assembly GCF_964213995.1). Lineage (NCBI taxonomy): Eukaryota > Metazoa > Chordata > Chondrichthyes > Carcharhiniformes > Triakidae > Mustelus > Mustelus asterias. Next base: position 92,279,568 of record NC_135811.1, read on the forward strand.
TCGTGCAGAAGGTGAAGTCGCATGGGATCAGAGGTGAGCTGGCAAGGTGGGTACAAAACTGGCTCAGTCAAAGAAGACAGAGGGTAGCAGTGGAAGGGTGCATTTCTGAATGGAGGGCTGTAACAAGTGGTGTTCCTCAGGGATCAGTGCTGGGAACTTTGCTGTTTGTAATATATCTATAAATGATTTGGAGGAAAATGTAACTGGTTTGATTAGTAAGTTTGCAGTCGACACAAAGGTTGGTGGATTTGCAGATAGCGATGAGGACCATCGGAGGATACAGCAGGATATAGATCAGTTGGAGACTTGGGCAGAGAGCTGGCAGATGGAGTTTAATCCGGACAAATGTGAGGTAATGCATTTTGGAAGGTCTAATACAGATAGGAAATATACAGTAAATGGCAGAACCCTTAAGAGTATTGATAGGCAAAGGGATCTGGGTGTACAGGTACACAGATCACTGAAAGCAGCAATGCAGGTGGAGAAGGTAGTCAAGAAGGCATACGGCATGCTTGCCTTCATCGGCCGGGACATTGAGTTTAAAAATTGGCAAGTCATGTTGCAACTTTATAGAACCCTAGTTAGGCCGCACTTGGAATATAGTGTTCAATTCTGGTCGCCACACTACCAGAAGGATGTGGAGGCTTTGGAGAGGGTACAGGATGTTGCCTGGTATGGAGGGCATTAGCTATGAGGAGATGTTGGAGAAACTTGGTTTGTTCTCACTGGAATGACGGAGGTTGAGGGGTGACCTGATAGAAGTCTACAAGATGATGAGAGGCATGGACAGAGTGGATAGTCAGAAGCTTTTTCCCAGGGTGGAAGAGTCATTTACTAGGGGGCACAGGTTTAAGATGAGAGGGGCAAAGTTTAAAGGAGATGTACGAGGCAGATCTTTTACACAGAGAGTAGTGGGTGCCTGGAACTTGCTGTCGGGGGAGGTAGTGGAAGCGGATACGGTCGTAACTTTTAAGGGGTGTCTTGTCAAATACATGAATAGGATGGGAATAGAGGGATATGGTCCTCGGAAGGGTCGGGGGTTTTAGTTCAGTCGGGCAGCATGGTTGGTGCAGGCTTGGAGGGCCGAAGGGCCTGTTCCTGTGCTTTAATTTTCATTGTTCTTTGTTCTTTGTGTGCACAGACTCCAATCCTAAACTGGACAGCTGAAGTTCGATCATAAAAACAGAAAATATTTGAAAAACTCAGCAGGTTTGGCAGCATCTGCGGAGAGAGAAACCATTTTGAGTCCCTATGACTCTTCTTCAGGGTTAATGAGAGAGAAATGTGTTGGGGTTTATGCTGTTTAAGATGGGGTGGAGCAGGTGGAGCAAAATTGGTCAGGGTTTGTGGGAGCTCAGGGGAGATTTGTCTTGTATCATGGAACACAAGACAATGGGAGTGTTAATGGTAGTGTTAAATAATTCTATTTTCTATATTTCTATGTAAGACCCATGGATCCCTGGTGCAGATAAGTCCAGGCTCTTGGGTAGGGAGGGTTTTGACAGGTCAACGATGGAGGGGGAGGGGTGGAGATGAGGGCAGGGTTAGGTTTAAGGCTTTCAGGGGAGTAGAAAGATGGTCATGTTCCATTAAAGTGGAGTTGCCCCCCAAACTTCAGAGGGCACCCTCTGAAAACCGAATCCTCCTTGCTTCCAGGCTTTCGAAGAAATTATTTTAAAAATCAGGCTGCCCGCTCCTGACTGGCTGCCCACGCCAAATGTTACAGGCAACGTATTATCATTTTGATTTGAATTGATTTATTATTGTCACATGTATTGGGATACAGCGAAAAGCATTGTTTCTTGTGCGCTATCCAGACAAAACATACCGTTCCTGGAGTACATAGGGGAGAGGAAAAGGAGAGGGTCCAGACTGTAGTGTTACAGTCTAAGTTAGGGTGTAGAGAAAGGTCAACTTAATAAGGGTTAATTGTCTTGATAACAAGCCGAGTTAACCATTGATTACGTATTTAAATATGGCAGGTGGGCTGCCGATTTCAGACCCGGCCGCCAGGTTGGAACTGCAGGGGGAGGGGGCTGGGGCTGCAGGGATGGTTTGGGAGCGTGGGGAAGGGGTTTGGGAATGCCGGTGGGGGAGGGTGTATTGGCAACAGGTGAGAGATCGGGGCTGTGGGGGATGGGTTCGAGGCTGGGATGGACAAGCATTGGGGGGGGGGTGGGGGTGGGGGGGAAGGGCGAGCAATCGGGGCGTGGGGCGGCGGAGAGCCAACGTTGCAGGGGCCAAGCTGGCCAACAATCGGGAGGCCGGCAGACAGGGGCCACTGCGCATGTGCTGACCTCAGCGCTAACAGCGCATGCACAGTGGCCCGCTCCGCGCTCTGCTGCAGCTTCCCAGGCGGGATAGACTCTGCAATGCATAGGCTGAGGGAAATTCTTCTCTGAACTCCCATTGAAAAAAACTAGCGCGATTTACTCCAGTTTTCACACAAATTCGACATTAGAATTTTTTTGGGAGAATTCTGCCCGCTGAGTTTCCCCATTCCCACAGTGTGTCAGGTCAATGAATTTTCACGGAACTCCTACATGACTGTGCACTTCCAGCATTTTTATTACCATTTTTTGATTTAATTTACGTATATCCGCTTCTGAGATGGAATGTATTTCTTATTCTGTGTTTGTCAAAACTTGTATTGAGTGGAGTTCATTCTAAATATTAACATTTAGACAGCTATTTATTTTCCAATCCATATTACAAGGTACAAGATTAAAAACTCAATGCCTACAATTGAAAAAGGTTTCATCAGCTTTCAAACTGTAGAGGAGACCACCTCCAGGGATTGCATCTGACGATATTAGGAGAACATAAGTTAAGTGGAATGATTTTTCCCCGTGTCATAAGAGCCTGCAATGACAGTATCTCCCCCGTGGCTCCTTTGTGAATGGAACAGACTTCCTTCTTATTGTTGTCAATTCCCCTTCTCTTAAATAAAAATAAAGCATGGTATATTTGCTTCACCCATTATGTTTAAGCATGATACAAATAGACCTCATACTAGGAAAGCTACCCCAGTTGAAGGTTACCACTAAAGGCCACCACTAATCTACTTAAAGGTTGCAGAATTTTAAGTTGATTTATTGGTCTTTGGATTTACATCACTGAAGGCAGCATTTTACATCCCCCCCACTGTTGGGATTTTGTAAGAGGTAGGGTGGGGCGGAGTGGAGTGTGGAATTAAAGGGACAGGATTCCCTGACCACACAGAGTGATTTTACCCAGGGTGGGCAAGGCCTAGTTTGTGAAGCCCATCCTTGTCCCAGTTGAGGCCCTTAAATTGCCAATTATTTTATTTTGTTCATTCGTGGGGAAATGGATGTCGCTAGCTGGCCAGCATTTATTGCCCATTCCTACTTGCCATTGAACTGAGTGGCTTGCTAGGCCATTTCAGAGGACAGTTGAGAGACAGACACATTGCTTTGGCTCTGGAGTCACCTGTAGGCCAAACTGGGTAAGGATGGCAGATTTCCTTCCCGAAAGGATATCAGTGAACTAGATGGGCTTTTCCAACAATCGACAATGGTTTCATGGTCATCAGTAGATTCTTAATTCCAGATATTATTGTCCACTTGAGCACTGTTTCCTGCCCAGTCTCAATTCTTTGGCTGTCGGGGGGGTTTTAACTTATATGGGGGAAGTTACTGTGAAAATCCCCCAGTCGCCACACTCTGGTGCCTGCTCGGGTACACTAAGGGAGAATTTAGCATGGCCAATTCCCCCATCCAGCAGATCTTTGGACTGTGGGAGGAAACTGGAGCACCCGGAGGAACCCACGCAGACATGGGGAGAACATGCAGACTCCAAGCAGACAGTGACCCAAGCCGGGAATCGAACCCAAGTCCTTGGCACTGTGAGGCAGCAGTATTAACCGTTGTGCCACTATGCCGCCCACATGGTCTGGCCTACATGTGAATCCAGACCCACAGAAATGTGGTTGACTTTTAGCTGATCCCTAAAATGGCCCAGCAAGCCACTCAGTTCAAGGGCAATTGGGGATGGGGAACAAAATGCTGGCCTTGCCTTAACACCCACTTCCCATGAAAGAAACTAAAGCAGCTGACATTGAAGTAATATGTCCCAAAACTGCTCCAGAAATCCTGTGTAGATCTTGCATGGTCTGTCACGGAGTGAATCATTCATTCAGTGAGGCTGTTTGACCTTTTAGATGTAGGGCAATGAGGACAAAATGTAGTGTGATCAATATTCCACTTCTCACACATTTCCTGAAATGGCTTACCAATAAATTGCAGGCTGTCATCTATAATGATAATGCTTGGCAAACCAGTGCATTCCAATTTACCTGCTCTTACCCAATCTACTCTGTCAGAAACTAGACAGCAACTTTTAAAACTGCAAGAGAAGATGACCAACCTGCACAATGAAAATGCAGGTGCAGAATTGCCAAGTTTACAGCTGGGGCAATGGGCAGGATTTTCCAGCCTCACTCGCCCCGAAGCCATAAAATCCTGCCGAGGTCAATGGACCTTTCCATGGTCCGCCCCTCACCCACTCTGATTCCCGTGGTGAGCGGGATGGTAAAATTCCGGCTAATATGTTTGCATCTAGGATCCCACAGAAGGTACGTGGCAACTAGCCAAGGCAACAAGGATTTGTTCAGAAATCAACTCCTGTGAAGTCATTACACACAAAGACGCACCAGTGTGAGACTTAACTGAGGAAGAATCAGATCCATTCAAGTTTCTCAACCATTGCAAAGTCTTATTGCATTGGTGGCCAGATCCTGAAAAGAATTAGGAACAACAGCCAAGAATGACAATCCCACAGATCACTGTGAGCAATTAAAGTAACCTCCAAGCGAGGTTACCATTGCAAGATCTGAGCGTACCAGCAGATTACCTCTACACCTCAAAGACTCATAGATTCACTTTTCCTATACATTTATGGAATATTAACTAAACATAAGCATGTATTGTTAATAGATGTACTTCAATAAAAGGTTGAAGTATCTCTAAAAATAAAGGAGTATGTTGTAATATGCCTTTAAGGAATGACAGCATGCCATCACTTTAAGGGAAATGTGTCATGGCATCCAGCTTCAGTTTCACTTTGACACAGCACACGGACAACCATTCTGTTCAGGTGTATCTTTTCACACATGCCTGGAATTAATAAATGAATCCACAAGGTGTTTGCACAATCTCCTATAAGCGATTGGTACCTTTGTAAAAGGTTAATGTAAAGTTGCCATTGTCCCAGATGACCATTGACTGATCTCCCCTTTGAGGGAGAGAGCTGACTGGTGGCGATATAACCTGAGGGTCACCACACCTCAGGCAAGGGGCAAAGCTGAGGCCTTTGTGAATAACCTCAGCTGGTTACAGGAATTGAACCGGCGCTGTTGTCGTTTACTTCTCATTATAAACCAGCCATCCAGCCAACTGAGCTAACTGACCCCCAAAACCATGGAGCCTAAGAGGGACCTTTGTATCAGTATAACACACAAAACATTGACCAGAATATGTTAAATTTAGAAGGAGCAAAATTCAGATCAGTACTGGCACTGATGTGGTAGAAAAAGACAAGCAAATTGCAAAGGTTGGAGGTTAGAATGGACAGGAATAGGGCTGGAAGGTGACAATCCTTATTTTATAATTACCTCAAGGAATCTTGCTGATTTAGCCTGATGCAAGCCAAGAGTTACTCTGCTGACATACCTTGAGCGGTAACAAGTGTACTTTTGAACAGGGAGAGACTTAGCAGGTCATGCTGATGGAAATAAAATTGCAGTTAAAGATTTAAAGGCAGCTGCAGCTTAATTAATAAATGCGAGCAGACAATTGCATATAAAATCGAGATTTGAGACAACTCATTAAACCGATATATTATTCATAATAATTGTTTGTATCCCAGTTTTCAGGAACAACATTATCAACCTCTTCAATAGCAGCTTGGACCAATGCCAGATAACAGCAAACACAAGCTGTGCAGTGCAGTTTGGAGCAAAAATGCCAGAAGCAAGTGGAGGCAAGTGGGGTGGAAGCTCATTCACAAGAGACAGTTTTGCACTTCTATGCACCTGTATCGTTTCTTTTTAATAGCAACAGAAAGGTAACTGTTGTAACTTTCAACCTTGGGGACCAACATTTAGAAACCTGTGACTGGACCATCAAACATTATAAACAGAACAAGATCATTTTTAAATGAAATCAAAAAACTATGCATTTTTGATTCTCATTACAATTTATAAGGGATTTAAAAAAAAATCTTTTTTACTGCACAGAAAGCGAAGGCTTTCTCATATATTTGACTATCTGGTGTATTTATTAATGTTATTTGTATAACATTATATAGTTATATATAACGGGGCAGCATGGTGGCACAATGGTTAGCACTGCTACCTCACAGCTCCAGAGACATGGGTTCGATTTCAGCCTCGGGTCATTGTCTATGTGGAGTTTGTATGTTCTCCCCTTGTCTGTGTGGGTTTCATCCCACAGTCCAAAGATGTGCACGTTAGGTTGATTGGCCATGCAAAATTGCCCCTTAGTGTTCAAAGGTGTGTAGATTAGGTGAAGTGGCCATGCTAAATTGCCCTTCAGTGTCAAGGGGATTAGCAGTGTAAATAGGTGGGTCTATGGGGATAGGGCCTGAGTGGGATTGTTGTTGGTACAGGCTTGATGGGCTGAATGGCCGCCTTCTGCACTGTAGGGATTCTATGAACAATATTAGATTATGCCATATTATGAATATTCCCATCTTCACTGAATGGTTCTGCAAAGCATATAAATGTCATTTTATTTATATACCTGGTGATTTAATTTCCCTTGGTATCTTACCAGCCAATGTTTCCTGTAGAATTCCCATGTAGCATTTCCCCATATCCAGTCACAGACTTTTAAACAAAATATTCATTTATGGGATGTGGACGTTGCTGGCTAGGCCAGCATTTATTGCCCATCCTTAATTGCCTTTGAGAAGGTGACGGTGAACTGCTTTCTTGAACTGTTGCAGTCCATGTGGTGTAGGTACATACACAGTGCTGTTAGGGAGGGAATTCCAGGATTTTCACCCAGCGACAGTTAAGGAATGGAGATGCATTTCCAAGTTAGGGTGGTGAGTGGCTTGGAGGGGAACCTCCAAGTGGTGGTATTCCCACGTGTCTGCTGTCCTTGTCCTTCTAGATGGTAGTGTTCCTGGGCTTGGAAGGTGCTGTCTCAGGAACCTCGATGAGTTACTGCAGTGCAACCCCCGTGGCGGGTACCCTGGTGACAGGTCGGGAGATCCATGGACCTCGACGGGACTGGAAGATCCCACCAGTGACTAATGGTGAGCCACCTCCATCACCATGTTCATGTTCTTATCATAATGTTCCACAGATGCTAAAGCTACGAAATTGCTTCATGCATCGTATTTGCCCCATAGCCGAAACACTTCGGCCAGAATTCTCCGGCCGTTCACGTCGGCAGGATTCTCCGGTCCCGCTGGCATCGCACCCCTGCCCACGGGTTTCCCACTGGCGTGGGGATGACATGAATGGGAATTCCCATTGACAGCGGTGGGACCAGAGAATCCCACTGCTAGCAAACAACGCGCAACTTCCTGCTGCCGGGAAACACGCGGTTGGGAGGCCGAAGAATCTCACCCTTCATGTGGGATGGATTTATACATGGAGGAATTACTAGCCATTATTAACTCAGTGCAGTTAAATTCAAGCAATTAGAATATCTCTGTTGTATCCTAACTTCAATTGCACTTTGCACATCATCAATTTTGCTGGGATTTTCCAGCTCCCCCGCAAGGGGTTTCTTGGTGACAGAAGTCACTCACCATTGGCGCCGGTGGGATCTTCCTGTCCTGTTGAGGTCCATGGCGTTTTGTATGGATCTCCCACCTCATCACCAGGGAACCCACCATGGTGGGTGGCCATCGGTGAAACTGGAAGATCCTTCCCCCAGTGGGAAGGGCTGGAAAATCCCACCCAATATGTCGGGTCTTGTCTTTCTCTACTTTTAAGTGGGTATGATGGGCCATGTGACTCTGCTTAGGTCTTAATTTATTTGTACAATGAAATCTGGAAACCCTAACTCAGTCTGGCTAGTGCAAAAATATCTCTTGTATAACCATGAAGCATTAAAACACCGCATCCAAAGATCAGAGTTATGAACAGAATATATTTGAAATGTTCAGCAGGTCAGAAGCATCTGTGGAGAGGGAAATTAAGTTAACGTTTTGGGTCAGTGACCCTTCATCAGAACTGGAAAATATAACACAGAGGGGGAGGAAAGGTGGGTATGAGGGTGGACTGACAGGGGGGTGGGAGGGAGGTTGGTGTTAGAGAACAAATAGAAGATCTGTGATTGGAAGGAAGGCAGGAGTAATTAAATGACAAAATGGGCTCATCCAACGTAGATGGTGCCTTTGCAATGTGGTAGATCTAACTGGTAATAACAATGGTGTGGAGATGCCGGCGTTGGACTGGGGTGGGCACAGTAAGAAGTCTCACAACACCAGGTTAAAGTCCAACAAATTTATTTGGAATCACGAGCTTTTGGAGCACTGCTCCTTCATCAGGTAAATATGTTTATAACTCACCTGCAATCCGAAAGCTCGTGATTGCAAATAAACCTGTTGGACTTTAGCCTGGTAATAACAAGGTCATAACAAGGCAATAGGATATGGTCATGTGCCATGTATAGAGAGAAAGGATTGGTCTAGAGGAGCTGTAAATACCAACAGCTGAATTATCACCAGCACTTGTTGCATAAATAAATATCATAATCATCAATGATTGTGTTCTGAAATTTTTGAACTCAGTCTTGAGTGAAGAAAGCTGTGAAGTCCCCAATTGCAAGAGGAGCTGCTATTCCTTAAACTTACATTGAGCTTTATTGGAGGCCAGGGAGGGGTAGAGAGGGCATGGAAGAGGGCATTAACATGGCAAGCAACAGAATGCTCAGGGTCACTCTTGTGGACTGAAAGGAAGGGTTCAACCAACGGATCACCTAATCACATATTAGTTTCCTGATGTAGAGGGGGACAGCATTGTGAGTGGCGAATATAAAATACTAAGCTGAAAGGAGTACAAGTACTTTGCTTTCTTTGTCTGGAATTTGCGTTCAGGGTTCTGGACAGTGCAAAGTGAATGGGTGAAAGGACAGATATTGCAACTGACATCGGAGGGTTCTGTGGGAAGGGGAGCGGGTTTTGGTGATAGAAGAGTGGGCCAGAATGTTGCAGAGGGTGCAGCCCCCTCAGAATGCTGAAAGGAAAGGGGACGGAAGATATTTTGGTGGTGACACCCCACAGGAGGTGGCAGGAATGTTGAAGAACAGTTGGTTAAATGTAGCGGCTGGAGGGGTGAGCCCTATTGTGGTTCTTGGAGGGAGGGGAAGAGGTGAGGGCAGAATTGCAAGAGACGGGACAAGCAGTGTTGAGGACCCTGGTGGAGGGAAATTCTCGATTGAGTAAGACGTATCAGAAGCACTTGAGTGAAAAGAGGCATCAACGGAACAGATAAGATGGAGAAACAGTGATGATCCAGAGCTTCAAATTTTTAGTTGTCCAGAGCATGCTGCTCAGTTTAATTTTCCCTGGTAGTGGACAGGTTAATGCATTTTTCTGTGTGTGCCATTAAACAGTCATTAACCTGCTCAAAATAAATTGGTTAAGGACATTTGTATGTAAATCATGAAGCAATTACACAAACATTTTAACTAATGTTTTACCAGGGTAAATTATTCTCCTTAGTAACAAACATTTCATTTGCATTTCTGCAATTTTTCTAAAAAAAATGTGTAAAAGCACCATGATTATATAGTTAAATAAAAATACATTGCTTTATTCGTTGGCATGGTGGCACAGTGGTTAGCACTGCTGCCTCACAGCACCAGGGACCTAGGTTCAATTCCAGACTCAGGTCACTGTCTGTGTGGAGTTTGCACATTTTCCCCCTGTCTGTGTGGGTTTGCTCCAGTTTCCTCCCACAGTCTAAAGATGTGCGGGTTAGGTAGATTGGCCATGGTAAATTATCCCTTAGTGTCCCAAGATGTGCGGGTTAGTTTGCTTGGCTATGCTAAATTGGAGCCGGACACAACTTAGTATTTTATATTCGCCACTCACAATGCTGTCCCCCTCTACATCAGGCTGCCACTCACCTGAAGAAAGGGCTTGGAGCTCCGAAAGCTTGTGTGGCTTTTGCTGCCAAATAAACCTGTTGGACTTTAACCTGGTGTTGTTAAACTTCTTACTATGCTAAATTGCCCCTTAATATCAGGGGGATGAGCAGGGTAAATACATAGAGTTACGGGGATAGGGCCTGGGTGGGATACTTGTTGCTGCAGGCTTGATGGGCTGAATGGCCTCCTTCTGCACTGTAGGGATTCTATGATTCCGATTTCTGAACCAAGGCTGCACTTGCGCAGATTTTAAAAGGTTTCTTTTACGGTTGGATTTTAACTCTTCGTTCACTGCAGAGGCCAAATTTTAATCTATCTCTTTTAAAGGCTTTCAATGATCCTGCTCAGCCAGGTTAACTCATTCTTAATTCAATAATGATGAATATCGTCTCAGTGTCTCAAACTGCACTTACCAAATAGGACAAAGGCAGGGATGAAAGGAAAATTAAGAAACATTTATAATTTTGCAACGTTCACTTGTTAAGGGTCCTTGTTAAAATTAACCACATCCAGGGGCAATGGGCAGGATTTTCTGGCTGTTTCCGTTGGCGGAAACTTCTGGTCCTGCCGTCAGCGACCCCCTGCCACGGGTTTTCCAGTGGCGTTTATTTTGACAGAATTGGAAAATGAATTTCAGTTAAAGTGAATAACTGAAAGATAAATGGGCATTTATGTTGCCCCTTTCACAACCCCGGGATGTCCCAAAATATTTCAATCGATTAATCACCATCCTCGGGCAGGGAAATGTGGCAGTCAAATTACGCACAGCAAGATCCAACCACCAACAATGTGATATTGATGTGTTAAACTGCTTTTGGGTGCTGTTGATTAAGAACACCAGGAAAATGTCCCCTAACCTTTGAATTACACTGTGGGATCTTTCAACCTGAAGACAAGACCTCGGTGCAATATCACATTCGAAAGATGATGGGCAAATGTTCTTATCCTGCCCGCTGTGGGAATCGCCATGGGCGGGACGGACAATTTGATGGACCAGTGACCTCGAGCAGGAATTTCTGGTCTTGGGGCGGGCAAGACAGGAAAATCCCGCTATCTCTGACTGTGTCGCACTGCTTCTTTATTTCACTGAAGAGTTGAGCTAAGTTGTCTCTGGAGCTTGAACCCAAAACTTTCAGACTCCGAGTTAAGAATGCTAATATTGAACTAAAGCTGACACATTACAATTAGGCTTCTCTTATCAATTTTTCTTCCTCTTCCAATGACTGTTTTTTCATCCAAGCACCACAGCATGCTGACCCACCATAACCCACAGTGGCACAGTGGAGGCAGCACAGTGGCACAATGGTTAGCATCGCTACCTCACAGCGCCAGGGACCCGGATTCAATTCCGGCCTTGGGTCACAGTCTGTGTGGAGTTCGCACATTCTCTGCGTGTCTGTGTGGGTTTCCTCTGGTTGCTCCAGTTTCCTCCCACAGTCCAAAGATGTTGGGTTAGGTTGATGGGTCATGGTTGAGTTGGACGATCCGCCATGATCGTGATGATTGGTGGAGCAGGCTCGAGGGGCCAAATGGCCTCCTCCTGCTCCTATCTTCTATGTTTCTCTGCTAAATTGACCCTTAGTGCCAGGGGAATTAGCAGGGTAAATATGTGGGGTTACAGGGATAGGGCCATGGTGGGATTGTTGTTGGTGCAGGCTCAATGGGCCGAATGGCCTTCTTCTGCACTGTAGGGATTCTATGATCCAATGATAACCCCACCTTATTTTCCTCCAGCACCACATATTCTCTTTACACTTGGATATGAATTGAGGTTTATCAAAAAATATACCATGAAATTAACAGCCATTATCTCCTCTCGTGTTTCCCATCTAGCCAACTCCATAAAACATAGCTATGGATCCTTGTTCTGAGCTTTAAGTTTAAGTTTATTTATTAGTGTCACAAGTAGGCTTACATTAACACTGCAATGAAGTTACTGTGAAAATCCCCTAGCCGCCACACTCCGGCACCTGTTCGGGTACACTGAGGGAGAATTTAGCACAGCCAATGCGTCTTTCAGACTGTGGGAGGAAACCGGAGCATCCAGAGGAAACCCACGCAGACACGGGGAGAACATGCAGACTCTGCACAAACAGTGACCCAAGCCGGGAATTGAACCTGGGTCCATGGCGCTGCGAAGCAGCAGTGCTAACCACTGTGCCACCGTGAGCTTTGGATCGTATACGCTGGGTGAATGAAACAATATGGCACAGGGCACTCCTCAGTGGCTGCTTGCGATTGTCTGTAATCAGAAATTAAGAAAAAGATATCTCTTTAAGTACAGGACTCGTGGATTGACTCCCGCCTGTCTGTCAGTTGATTAAACGACTTGTCACCTTAGTTGAGAAGTAGCGTACACATTGTTCAATAAAGCTCTGGGACTTTAGGTCAAGCTTTTTGATTTGGACACCAATCAATTAAAACCAAGATGCCCAGAGGAGTAGAATGTTATTTTCTAAGGCCATCTGTATCTTTTTGAAACTGATGCAAGTTAGCACATTATTTCCACTGAGGCTGCAATACATTTTTTGACTGCGGTTAATTAAATTGACACAATATGCAGCAAGTTTGCCTTCTAGAAGTGAGATCGGACTTAAGCTCTGGCAATTTCTTTGTCGCGCGCATGGTAAGTCATTTCTGAAATTCTGTGAAACTATCTGCAATAAGTCTTCTCTCTTGATTGTAAGATGAAGACAAGAGGGGATTATATTTTAAAATGAGGAGGAAGAAAAAGTGGAAAGAGAACAGGAATTAATTAAAGATTTTCTCTTCACAGATTTTCTTTTCCTTTGTTATTCATTCTGTCAGAATACAAAAGCTTGTCCTTTCTGCAATGCTCAGTGTTTTTCTTATTTCTCCTGTACACATTTTCATAGAATCATACAATCCCTACACTACAGAAGGAAGCCATTCAGCCCATCGAGCCTGCACCGACAATAATCCCATCCTATCCCCACACACTTACCCCACTAATCCTCCCGAAACTAGGGTCAATTTAGACATGGCCAATCAGCCTAACCCGCACATCTTTGGACTGTGGGAGGAAACCGGAGCACCCGGAGGAAACCCACGCAGACACGGGGAGAATGTGTAGATTCCGCCCAGACAGTGACCTAAGCCAGGAATTGAACCCGGATCCCTGGCACTGTGAGGCAGCAGTGCTAACCACTGTGCCACCGTGCCGCCCGTACTTGAATTTCCTGTTCAATATAAACTAAATTTATTTTCTTGAAAAATTGAGAGGTAGTACATGTTACATGGAGGTCTTGTGGTGCAATGGGTAGCGTCCCTGCCTCTGAGCCATGCTGGTCTCCTGGTCAGCCATATTTGATGGGGAGTGGTGGCCCTCAAGCTATAAGCCCCGAGCGACAAGCCAGCATCCTGTTTTGGGAAAAACCTCACTACGAGAACAGATGACAATCTGTTTTGTGCACAACAAGGTGAGGGAAGGGGAACAATAACAAACAACATAGTGGATACAAACTAAAACTCCTACAGCTCCCCAATGAAATAGCTGAACCCAATACCAAACACAGGGGCCGGGAATTCTCTGCCCTCACTCTCAGCTGGGATTCTCCTGTCCCGCTGCAGTGAATGGAGATTTGGCTGAGCGTCAAATTCGCCGTTCTCTCTGGCAGCGGCAATGGGGCGTGAACGGCCAGAGAATTCCGGCCTGGGTTTCTCTCCCACACTAACCAACCATACTTGCTGACTTTTTGGAAGAGATTTTGTTGGCTCAAGAGCTTGGCTGGGCAGAATTCCTTACAAAATGGAGCACAATCTACTGTGAGGCGGCACAGTGGTTAGCCTGCTGCCTCACAGCGCCAGGGACCCGGGTTTGAGTCCGGCCTTGGGTAACTATGTGTGGAGTTTGCACATTCTCCCCTGTCTGCGTGGGATTCCTCCGGGTGCTTTGGTTGCCTTCCACATTCCAAAGATGTGCGGGTTAGGTTGATTGACCATGCTAAATTGCCCCTTAGTGTCCCAGGATGTGTAGGTTAGAGGAATTAGCAGGGTGAATGTGTGGTGTTGGGTATAGGGCCTGGGGTGGGATTGTTGTCAGTGCAGACTTGATGGGCCAAATAGTCTCCTTCTGCACTGTAGGGTTTCTATGATTACTATGATTTTCCAGACAATAAAATGACTGAAGAGGAGATCATGAGAAGAATGTTCCCAGTTTTGTGATGAGAACACTCGCTACGCAGAACCCCAGAGGGCTAAAGAGTCATTCTCAGGCAGTAAGTAAAACTATCTATTCAATATCTACTGGTTGGGAATTATAACTAGTTTTTTATTCATAAGAACTTGTGCCCTGAAAACTGATTTCATGCCATGAAACAGATATTATTAAGATCCTGGATAATATCTCTTTTGTCTATTTTGCCTGTGCAGGATTCAAACACAGACCGTGTTTTTCAATGTCTGACCACTTTACAATAAGTAACAGTACCTGGATTCACATGGAGCCTAATCATGACGTTCCTAAGCACTGTGCACTCTTCAAGTGCAATGACTTGCTGTTTTGTGGACAAAATTAATGACGCATTTACAAGGCTTGTATTCAGTTAAAATACCATGACATGCATACAAAGTATAATTATTCTCTTTGCATTTCACGGTTCATCGATGTAAAACAGAATATTACATCGAATGGAATTCTAAACATGCCTCAAGAACACACAGCGAGTGCTTCCTTAACAAACAAAATACTAATATTACATGGTGTGGTTAATATCAACTGTTTCACGGTTTAATAGATTCAAGATGCATAAATGTGGGGAATGCAGTGTGGCGGAATTCTTCATTTTGGTTTGTCATGTAATATTAGGGAGGGACATTATAATCCATTAGTTGTTGAGCATTGGGTACATAGGTTTAGAAATGCAGCTGCATTTTTTTCAGGCACTAACCTGCTTCCTGGTCTCCAGTATAGTGAGTAGGAGGTACATGCTCATGTCAAACTAGAGATGTGCCAGCTTGAACTATCGGTGCACAATAAAAATGCATTCAACAACAAATGTTTGCACCAACATCGTATCAATTCTTACTGAAAGGCTCCTTCAACATTCCAAATATCTGTTCTGCTATTTCATTCCTATTTGAGATTTGACTTCCGACGTACATTTTAATGATGATTACCATTGAGACACGGAGGTACAATGGGGAAGATTGTCTCTGGGCACCTGGTGATGGGCAGTCATGAAGCATCAACCTTGCCAATCATTTTCACATCCTGAGAGTTAACGAAACGAGCTGCACCAGCTTATTTTGGTATAAATCTTTTACTAAATTTGAAGCCTGTTGAATAGATGTCACTATTTGGAATGTTAGAAAGCAGGAAAGACCATTCAGCCCATCAACCCTGTTTGGTTGGTTATCTCAAAGTTTCTGACTGAAAATGGGATGCTAAATATTGAATTTACCAGGTTTACCAGGCTGATTCCGGGGATGGCAGGACTGATGTATGAGGAGAGATTGACTAGGTTAGGATTGTTTTCGCTGGAGTTCAGACGAATGAGGGAGGATCTCATAGAGACTTATAAAATTCGAAAAGGACTAGTCAGGGTAGATACAGGGAGGATATTCCCGATGGTGGGGGAGTCCAGAACCAGGGGTCACAGTCTGAGGATTCAGGGTAGATTATTTAGGATGGAGATGAGGAGACATTTCTTCACCCAAAGAGTGGTGAGCCTGTGGAATTCATTACCACAGGAAGTAGTTGATGCCAAAACATTGAATGTATTCAAGATGCGGCTGGATATAGCACTTGGGGCGAATGTGATCAAAGGTTATAGGGAAAAAGCAGGATTAGGCTATTGAGTTGGATGATCAGCCATGATCATAATGAATGGTGGAGCAGGCACGAAGGGCCAAATGGCCTCCTCCTGCTCCTATCTTCTATGTTTCTATGAATAAAATCGAGGGATGAAATGTCCACTTTATCCACACTATTTTTAAAAACAATTGTAGCATACAGAATACCACAGCAACAGAAAACAATTGATTGCAAGGGATAGCTGGGGAGGAGGGGGGAATGGGCGGGAGGTAGTGGTGGGGGGAGTTGGGGGCAGTGGTTAAAGTCCCAAAACTCAGATTCCCAACATAAACCTGCCTCCAATCAGTGCCCCTCTGGCTTTCACTAAGATGGGAAGGCTGCAAGTGCCATTGTCATTCAACTTTTCAACTCATCAGCTGGACTTCACATAAGTTGGAAAATCTGGCAACTAAATCCAGGCAAGGGCTTTATGGGTCTATTTTAGAAGGTTGTCGAGTTTGCAGTCTACTTATCCCTACAATGCGGAAGAGGCTATTTGATGCGCGATTAATCCACTCGGGAGGCTAGATCGTACCCTGGGAATAAAGGCTTTTATTCGCAACAAGAATAGAGCATACTGCTTAACAATACAATCCCAGACTAAAGGGTCACTAGGAAGTGCAGTGACCTTTATACTCCTATAGGAAGGCGGAGCCAAATGGAGTGTACCGCAGAACAATGCTAACAGGTGGAACACCCCAACCCTAACCCCAACAGTAACAAGAGTAACATATGTACAAGTACCCATAGTGATAACCATCTATGGTTCAATACCCATAGTGGTAACCACCTATGGTTCACCACACTATTCAGCCCATTGATTCTGCATCAACTCTCTGACAGAGTATCTCACCCAGATGAGGGGCCCGATCCCCATAACCCCACAAATTTCCCATGGCCAATCCATCTAACCTACACATCTTGGGACACTAAGGGGCAATTTAGCATGGCCAATCCACCTAACCTGTACATCTTTGGACTGTGGGAGGAAATTGGAGCACCCGGAGGAAACCCACGCAGATATGGGGAGAACGTGCAAGCTTTACACAGAAAGTCACTCAAGTTTGGAATTGAACCCGGGTCCCTTGAACTGTGAGGGACTGCCATTCCCGTGTCATTACAGAAGAAATGCCAGAGGCTCGACCTTTCAGATGTTAAACCAGGGCCCCTTTTCCCAGTTGTGTTGATGTGAGAGATCCTATACCATTTGTGATGATGACCACGATGAGCACATGGGATCATCAATCGATCTCCCCATGGGCTTCCTGGAGTGCGGACTCCCTCACTGAGTGAGTGGTTGTTCGCCTAATGGGAAATGAGCAGCAGGAGGTTAAACCCCCCCCTGCTTCAACCTGCACCTGTATTTTGTAGGTCCCTGGGGTGTTGACTCACATGCTGTAAGCCTGTAGCATGGCTCTTTCCTGTGTTATTATTAAAAGGTTTTTGGTGATGGAAGACTGGCCTTGACAGAATTGTCACATCATTATCTTGAAGGAGAATAGCGGGAAGCTTTCCTCTCAGTGTTCTTGTCTTAAACAACACGACTAAAGCAGATTGTCAAACTATTGTCTGCTTGCTGACTGTGGGATTTTGCAGTGTTTCCACAGTGACCTTGCTTCAAAAAGTACTTCATGGTTGTAAAATGCTTTGGCATGATTTTCCTGCACTTGTCCCATTTGCCTGGCTGTTATGATATTTCAAGTGCTCATCCAAATATTTTTTAAAGGTTGTAATGTTTCTGGCTGGCCTCCACTACCTTCCCAAGCGCATTCCAGATTCCCACCACCCTCTGAGTGTAAAAGTTTTTTCTCAAATCCCCTCTGAACAATTTTAGTTTAGTTTATTTTATTAGTGTCACAAGTCGGCTTATGTTAACACTGCAATGAAGTTACTGTGAAAATCCCCTCGTCGCCACACTCTGGCATCTGTTTGGGTGCACTAAGGGAGAATTTATCATGGCCAACGCACGTAACCAGCATGTCTTTCAGACTGTGGAAGGAAACCAGAGCACCCGGAGGGAACCTAGAGGTAGAATGTGCAAACTCCACGCAGACAGTGACCTAAGCTGAGAATCGAACCCGGGTCCCTGGCACACTATGAGGCAGCAATGCTAACCATTGCATCAAATTTCCTGCCCCTTACTCTAAAACCAAAGTGGGATTAAGGCACCTTTAGTGGTAGTTATTGTAGGTGCAGACTAGATGGGCCAAAGGGCCTTTTCTACATGGTATGACTCTATGACAAAGAACAAAGAACAAAGAACAATACAGCACAGGAACAGGTCCTTCGGCTCTCCAAGCCCGTGCCGCTCCCTGGTCCAAACTAGACCATTCTTTTGTATCCCTCCATTCCCACTCCGTTCATATGGCTATCTAGATAAGTCTTAAACGTTCCCAGTGTGTCCGCCTCCACCACCTTGCCTGGCAGCGCATTTCAAGCCCCCACCACCCTCTGTGTAAAATATGTCCTTCTGATATCTGCGTTAAACCTCCCCCCCTTCACCTTGAACCTATGACCCCTCGTGAACGTCACCACCGACCTGGGGAAAAGCTTCCCACCGTTCACCCTATCTATGCCTTTCATAATTTTATACACCTCTATTAAGTCTCCCCTCATCCTCCGTCTTTCCAGGGAGAACAACCCCAGTTTACCCAATCTCTCCTCATAACTAAGCCCCTCCATACCAGGCAACATCCTGGTAAACCTCCTCTGTACTCTCTCCAAAGCCTCCACGTCCTTCTGGTAGTGTGGCGACCAGAACTGGACGCAGTATTCCAAATGCGGCCGAACCAACGTTCTATACATCTGCAACATCAGACCCCAACTTTTATACTCTATGCCCCGTCCTATAAAGGCAAGCAATGAAAGATGCTATAGAAGTGCATATTCTTACTTGGATCTTTGTAATCTGACTCTGAAAACAAAGAGAAGGTAACAGTGAAACAAAGCAGCAACTAGAGGCCAGCTGTGAGCCCGAGTAGCAGGATAACCTGCTCAGTCCCAGGTGGATTGATTTGAGTGTCTGGGAGATCGATGTTTGGAACACAAAAACTATGGTTGCCAGGAATTACTGCTGGATTTGATTTCATGCATATATTTTATTGCAGATAATGAAGTACCACAGAGGCACAGGGGGGACAATGGGGAAGAATTTATATGTGCACCTGGTATTGTACAACCATGAAGAACTTTACAATTCATCAGGGCAGCCGGACAGGAACATTAAATATTCGCTTGCCTGTCATTTTCGCACCCTGAGAATGAAGCAAAAAACTTTAATTGTGTAAATTTTAAATTAAAATTGAAACTTACACGAGATT
Source organism: Mustelus asterias (assembly GCF_964213995.1). Classification (NCBI taxonomy): domain Eukaryota; kingdom Metazoa; phylum Chordata; class Chondrichthyes; order Carcharhiniformes; family Triakidae; genus Mustelus; species Mustelus asterias. The sequence continues at coordinate 92,298,854 of NC_135811.1, forward strand.
TTTGTGTTGGATAAGTGTCACTATCAGGACTGCTGAAAGCAGAAAAGATCATTCAGCCCATCAACCTTACTCAATTGCTTATCTATTCTCTGGATTTCCATATTTAACAGAATTCTTAAACAGATTTCTCCTAATTGGAATTTTCCTATAGTGGAAATGGATATTCCTGGTCAGGATGAGATTCTGTGTGTGTATGTATATATGTATGTATATGTATATATATATGTATACATATAAGGTACATCAGGTAATAATGCATGATTAAGAACCTAAATGCAAATGAGCTTTCTGCACCAACTCTCTGACAGAGTATTTTACCCAGATGAGGGGCCCTATCCCCATAACCCCACAAATTTACCATGGCTAATCTATCTAACCTACACATCTTGGGACACTAAGGGGCAAATTAGCAAGGCTAATTTACCTAACCCGCACATCTTTGGACTGTGGGAGGAAACGCACACAGACATGGGGAGAACATGCAGACTCCACACAGACAGTGACTCAAGCTGAGAATCGAACCTGGGTCCCTGGCATTGTGAGGCAGCAGCGCTAACCACTGTGCCAAATCTCTTGCCCTTTACTCTTAAACCAAAATGGGATTAGTGCGCCCTTAGTGGTAGGCGCAGGTGGATATAGCAGAACTTTGCTAGGTGACATTAATTGGAAACTTAAAATACAGGTTATATAAAATAGCTTATTAACGATTACAATACATTGGGAAAAAAGTCCCAACTGGAAAAAACTGGGTTGAAACCTGGTCAAAATGTTTTCTTCCCTTTAAATGGAAAATGGATTTCTAGATTGCAATTGAACTATAATCATAGAATAATACAGTACTAAGGAGGCCCTTCTGCATTTTCAGTCTACGTCAGCTGTTTTGAACAATCCAGTTAATCCCTCTTTCCCATACCCCTGCATTTCTTTCCTCCTTCAAGTGGGAATCTAAATCCCTTTTTGGAGGCTTCTATTGAAACCTTATTCATGATTTTCTCAGGCAGATCTTTCCAAATGCAATGAGGTATGAGTGTCCTTGTACACCAGTCGCCGAAAGTAAGCATGCCAGTAAGCGGTGGTAAGCAGTGAAGAAGGCAAATTATATGTTGGTCTTCTTAGCGAGAGGGTGACTGTCAGTGTGGAGTTTGCACATTTTACCCGTGTCTGCGTGGGTTTCCTCCAGGTGCTCTGGTTTCCTTCCACAGTCCAAAGATGTGTGAGTTGATTGGCCATGCTAAATTGCCCCTTAATGTCCCAAGATATGTTGGTCAGGGGGATTAGCAGGGTAAATACATGGGGTTACGGCGATAGGGGCTGGGCGGAATTGTTGTCGATGCAGACTCGATGGTCTCCTTCTGCACTGTCGGGATTCCATGATTCTATGAAAGTGATTATCCTTGATATTAAGGCAGTATTTTGAGCGAGTGTGACTTGAGCAGCCCAAGTAAAAATGGAGTCAATGGGAATCAGAGGGAAAATTTGCCACTGGTTGGAGTTAAAGACATCATAGAGTCCTCACAGTGCGGAAGGAGGCCATTTGGCCCATCGAGCCTGCACCGACAACAATCCCACCCAGACCCTATTCCATAACCTCACATTCTTACCCTGTTAATCCCTCTGACGCTAAGGGGCAATTTTCCATGGCCAATCAACCCAACCCATGCATCTTTGGAGTGTGGGAGGAAACCGGAGCACCTGGAGGAAATCCACGCAGACACAGGGAGAACTCCACACAGGCAGTCACCCAAGGTCGGAATTGGGTTCCTGACATGGCGACGCAGCGGGCAGTGCCAACCACTGTGCTACTGTGCTGCCTCAAACCTCATGCAACAGAAGATGCTCATGGTTGTTGGAGGTCAATCATCTCAATCCCAGGACATCATAGCAAGAATTTCTCAGGGTGGTGTCCTTGACTCAACCATCTCCAATCAGAATGGGGATTTTTGCTGATGATTGCCTGGTGTTCAGTGCCATTCGTGACTCCTCAGATACCAAAACAGACTGTGCCTGTAGACAGCAAGAGCTGGACAAAGTAAAGGCTTGGGGCTGATAAGTGGCAAGTAACAACTTTTGCCACATAAACCGCAGACTCTCCAAACTTTTCCGTCCGGCGTGCACTGATGGTCGCTTCTGGTGGGAGTGGAAAACCCATCCTCGGGATTTGGCGAGTCCACTACACTCTGCAACCGCCCCCCACCCCCCCAACCGCTCCCCGCCCCCCCCCCCCCCCCCACCTCCGTGGTGCGTTCCCTGATTGGCAGAGATTGCAGGCCACACAATATGGTGTAGACATTGACGGGTCCAGAAGATCCCGCCGGCCGTCAATGGTGCCACATCTACCACCGGAAAATACGCCATGGGGCGGGGAGGATTGGTGGGGTGGGGAGGGGGTATAGGGGTTGAGGGGGAGACAAAAGTCCCATCCTTTCTTTTCTATTCCACAATCAATGTTGTCCCTTCTTATTCTAGGCGTAATGACACGGGAATGGCAGTCCCTCACAGTTCAAGGGACCCGGATTCAATTCCAACCTTGGGTGACTGTGTGAAGCTTGCACATTCTCTCCGTGTCTGCGTGGGTTTCCTCCGGGTGCTCCGGTTTCCTCCCACAGTCCAAAGATGTACAGGTTAGGTAATTGTCCCTTCTTATTCCATGAGCTTCAATTTTACCCAACAAGCCTTAATATGTTGTATTCCATCAAACACCTTTGGAAAGTCCATGTACGCAACCGTAATAAGCTACTTATGTTTAAATATGAATGTTCAAAAGAATATTGCTGAGGTTCCTCTTGTTTTTTGCCTGCTTAATGGCTGTTAATCATCAAAACACCTCGAGTTCAGGTACCTTGAAATCCTTTCATAATGGCCCAGAACTGCTCCAAAGCATTTTAATCGTAGAAAACAAATGGGCAACACTGCGTTTCATTGATAGGAGAGGACGCATACATCAGTGATGATTTTAAAACTGCAATATGCTCTGAAGATTAAAGCCTGAATTTAATATATAACGGTGCCAACCTATTTCATCACTGGAAATTGTGAGGCTTTGTTTCCAAGCAGCCTCAGCTGACATTTCACTGGGGATTTGAGGCTTAGATAAAAGTTAATTCTTTTGATAGATCAAAACAAATGACCTCAGATGTGGAGACAGATGTAGCTTTGTAAGAAAATACTAAATCTGTCAGGTAGGTAACCGGCATGGAATTTAAGTATCTAGTTTATAGAAGATTGCAGGAAGATTTAGCCTAGAGTATTATTGACTAGGTTGCTTGAAGTGCATTCCTAAACTGATAGCAATATCACAAAACGTCTGTATTTCTACACCTCCCGTGTATTTACAAGTTCCGGTTTCTTAGTGGTCTGCAGCAACAGCTGACTTAAGAAAGACCCTATTAGTAATTATTTGTTTTTCCAAAATAAATGAGACGCTGATGTTTGCTCACATTGTGCTTTGTTTTCATTGAATACCTACAGTGCAGAAGGAGGCCATTTGGCCCATTGAGTCTGCACCGACCACAATCCCACCTAGGCCCCATCTCCATAATCCCACCTATTTACCCTGACACTGAGGGGCAATTTAGCATGGCCAATCAACCTAACCCGTACATCTTTGAAGTGTGGGAGGAAACCGGAGTACCCGGAGGAAACCCATGCAGACACAGGGAGAATGTGCAGACTCCACACGGACAGTCACCCGAGGCCGGAATTGAACCTGGGTTCCTGATGCTGTGAGGCAGCGGTGCTAACCACTGTGCCACGGTGCTGATTTTTCTTTGAAATCAGCAGCTGGCTTTCACTACTTTAGAAAGGACATTGATTATTCTGTTTGCAGCAATATTGCCGCACTGGTGAGGTAGCCGTCAAGTGAACATTTCCAAAGAATATTAAACCAAAAGAAAGGACTAAAATGGACTCATATGAAGAGTATTTCATTTTCTTGTGGTGTCCCCAAGTGCTTCACAGCAAATGAATTGTTTTTCAAGTGTTGACACTGTGGCATTATAAGCAAACTAAAGCAGCTGACTTGCAAAGAGCAATGTCTCACGGATATAATGTGAGGTATCAGTCTGATTAATCTGATTCTTTGGCATTCATTGAGCCATCCGTGTCAGTAGGTATCCTGTCACTGTAGGTATCCGGTCACGGACATTCGGCCTCTGATCTTCGGGTAAGCGTTCTCCAAGGCGGCCTTCACGACACACGACAACGCAGAATCGCTGAGCAGAAATTGATAGCCAAGTTCCGCACACATGAGGGTGGCCTCAACCGGGATCTTGGGTTCATGTCACACTATCTGTAACCCCCATGACTTGCCTGGGCTTGCAAAATCTTACTCACTGTCCCGGCTGGAGACAATACACATCTCTTTAACCTGTGCTTAACCCTCTCTCCACTCATGTTGTCTGTACCTTTAAGACTTGATTACCTGTAAAGACTCGCATTCCAACCATTATTTTGTAAATTGAGTTTGTGTCTTTATATGCCCTGTTTGTGAACAGAACTCCCACTCACCTGACGAAGGAGCAGCGCTCCGAAAGCTTGTGGTTTTTGCTACCAAATAAAGCTGTTGGACTTTAACCTGGTGTTGTGAGACTTCTTACTGTGTTTACCCCAGTCCAACACTGGCATCTCCACATCATGACCATCCGTGTTGGCCAGACCTCTTGAAGAACTCTTCCATAATTCTGTATCAGGGATGTTGAAAGGTGTTGGATTCCATTATCTAGGTCTTTATTCAGTCTTTGTGGTATTAACTATGATATGTCTATATATCGGGGCTGATTCTCCCATCCTGCTGCGCTGCTTTTTTAGCACAGCGGGCCGGGGACTCGAGCGGAGGCCAATTCGCATGATTCGTGCTGGGCATCCGGGCCTCCACGCATCTCCCAGCGACGGGTTTCCGGCGCCGTCAACTCCTAATATATGCAGCAGGTAATCTTAATATAATTTAAATCCTATTAGTGGGCCCAGGACTGAAATCTCCAGGCCGTAAGCCTCTCTCCCCACCGCCAGGGGTGCTTCACTCCAGTGGGGTTTACTATAGTTCCCCTCTTGCAGGGAGCTGGCGGCCCGACCTTGCTGGAGTGAAGGAGGGCTCGGGGCCATTGAAGCTTGGGCATTGGGGGGGGGGGGGGGGGAGGGCCTGGGCATTGCCACCTTGGCAGTGCCAACCTGGCCCCCGGCACTGCCCAAGGGGCAAAGTGCCAATACCCAGGTGGAGGGGTCGGGACTGCTGGTGGGGGAGGGCGAGGGGAGATTGAGGTGGGCCGGGAGGGTGGGGGTTGGGGCTGGGCCCGGATATGTTCAGGGGGCCAGCGATCAGGCCGTAGGGGGCTGGAGGGCCGGCGGTGCAGGGATCGCAGGGCTAGCAATCGGGAGGCCAGCAGACAGGGGCCACTGCCCATGCGCCGATCTCGGCACTGACAATTCAGTGCGGTGGCCCGCTCAGCGCTGTGCTGCCGGCCTCTCCAGCGGGAATGGACCCAGTTCACTGGTTTTTGGAATGATTCTTGCTCGTCCACTCAGCAGTGCACAGAGTGTGGGAGATTCACCTTAAAACTCCCGCTGAAAAAAAACATGATTTACTCCAGTTTTTACATGCATTTTACACTTAGAATTTTATTGGGAGAATCTCACCCATAATGTAAGCTGGGGTTTGGGGTGCGTACTGACTCTTTAAGAGTGCGTGTCAGGTGAACCCTGGGAGATTAGCTCCTCCCAGTGTGGGATCCGGTTGTGCAGTCTTAGACATGACTGTGGCACAGTGCATATGCACAAGAAAGAGCTCCCAGTATTCAAGTTACCAGCCTACCTTGTGATTCTTTATGCATCCTAAGTCAATAAGTGCATACATAATATTAACTGTAAGAACTATCACAATAAAGTGTTCAGGTTAGGAGCCGCCTCCTTGTGCCCACGGCTTTGTTCAACACTACACTGACCAGTAGATTCGAGTCATGTGTTTTGTTACGTCACTGTGCGGGCAGTACTATACTCAATCCCACAATAACCCTATATGTGCCAGACCCTTATGTTACAATAGGGTCTAACTAAAAGGGCAGATGGACTTTGACTTAATGTCTCACCTGAAAGATGAAACCTTGAACAATGCAACACTTCCATCATAACTGCACCAAACTCTGATATTATGGGCTTAAATTTTAGGGTGAGACTTGAACCTATAGCTCTCCGATGCATAGAGAAGAATGCTACCACTGAGCCAAGGCTAAGGATTGAGAATCTAGAAAATACACCATGTGGATTCGTGGACAAATTATTAATTTTTGAAAGGTCTATCGTCAACGTCCGCAAAGTAAAATCTCACTTTGCTGCATTTATACTAGTTAGTTAAACACACAGGAAGGGAAATGGGGGAAGATGCTACAGAACTGCTAACAAAGGCAAAAGTGCAGATGCTGGAATCTGAAAATGCTGGAAAATCTCAGCAGGTCTGTGTGGTGAACCATAGATGGTTACCACTATGGGTACTGAACCATAGATGGTCAGCACTATGGATACTTGTAGATATGTTACTGTTGTCACTGTTGGGGTTAGGGTTGGGGTGTTCTACCTGTTGATATTGTTCTGTGGTACACTCCAGTTGGCTCCGCCTACCTGGAGGAGTATAAAGGTCACTGCACTGCCTGGTGACCCTTTAGTCTGGGATTGTATTGTTATATAGTATGCTCCATTCTTGTTACTAATAAAAGCCTTTATTTCCCGGGTACGATCTAGCCTCCCGAGTGATTTAATCGCGCACCAATTTTATTAGTAACAAATTTTGGTTAAAAAAAAAACCATGGAGCAAATGTTGAAACCCGATCGGCTTACCTTAGATCCACGTGCGGCAGGAGCGTCGAACACTTTCAACCATTGGTTGAAGTGTTTTCAAGACTATATCGATGCCTCAACAACCATTCAAAACGACGCCGATAGACTGCGGGTCCTCCACGCAAGGGTAAGCGACACTGTATACTCATCAATCCGCGATGCCCAAGACTACAAAGGGGCCATCGAACTAATTAAGAAACTATACAACAAACCGCCAAATGAGATTCATGCTCGACACCTTCTAGTCACTCGACGGCGGCAGCCCGGCGAAACGACAGGACAGTACCTGCGCAAACTTCAGCAGCTAGCCAGAGCCTGCAACTGCAAGCCAGTGTCGGCGGCCCAGTATACTAACGACTTGATCCGAGATGCGTTCGTGGCGGGAATCGGCTCATCTTATATTCGCCTGCGGCTGCGAGAGCAAGGTAACCTAGACCTAGCTAAGACGGTGGAATTGGCTGACACGATGGAAATGGCCTCCAGAAGTCTAGAAACTTACCCCACCGACCACGTGGGAACATCGTGGCAAGTACAGCTACCGACTCAACTCTGCCCAGCGGCTCCGAAAAACTGCGCGATTGTGCTTTCAACCTCGGACCTGACGACGGCGGCAGCTCCAGGAGGCCTGCGGTGCTATTTCTGTGGATTGGCGAAACACCCTCGGCAGCGATGTCCAGCCAGAACGGTATTTTGCTCCGCGTGTGGGAAGAAAGGGCGCTATGCCAAAGTATGCAGGGCTAAACCACCCTCGAAGCTTAGCAGCGCGGCGTGTGATTCTCCAGAGCCTGTCTCCTTGTCTCCAGCTTCTTCGAGGTCTTCCACCACGTGCGATTCCCGAGCACCGCCATTCCTGACGACGAAGACGCAAGACACGTGCGACCTGCAGGGGCCGCCACTTTTAGCGCCACCGACCACGTGCGATCCATGGGCGCAGCCATTTTGGTCGGCACCGACCGCAGACGACCAGCAGGGATCATCATCATCAACCATCTCAGCTGCCTGCAGTTGCACTCAAGACCCAACGGTGGCGTCAATCATCCTGGACCGGGCCAAGCCTCACAGACTCGACAAGTCCATGATGGGCATAGAGGTAAATGGACGCCTAATTCATTGTTTGTTTGACAGCGGGAGCACGGAGAGTTTCATTCACCCTGACACCGTGAAATGGTGCAGTCTCTGAGTACGGACTGTCAGACAGACAATTTCGATGGCGTCGAGGTCCCGATCTGTTACTGTGCTTGGGAGCTGCGTGGTCAACCTAACGGTGCGGGGCACAGTTTATGAGAACTTCAGGCTCCTCGTGTTACCGCACCTTTGTGCTCCGATACTCCTGGGACTAGACATTATGGTCCACCTGAGGAGTGTAACCCTGCAGTACGATGGGCCACTCCCTCCACTTTCAGTGGGAGAACAGCAGCCTCCAAATTGCCCAGCGCGCTCCACGTGTAGCCTCTCGACACTCAGAATCACCCCACCATCTTTATTCGAGAATCTCATGCCAGGCTGCAAGCCCATCGCAACTAAGAGCAGGCGTTACAGCGCTGAGGATCGGATCTTTATTCGATCTGAAGTTCAGCGGCTCCTCAGGGAAGGGATCATTCAACCTAGCACTAGTCCATGGAGAGTGCAAGTCGTGGTGGTTAAAACTGGAGACAAACCCCGGATGGTCATAGACTATAGTCAGACCATTAATAGATACACGCAGCTGGACGCGTATCCTCTCCCGCGCATATCTGACATGGTCAACCAGATTGCGCAGTACCGGGTGTTCTCCACCATTGACTTGAAGTCAGCTTACCACCAGCTCCCCATTCGCCCAGAGGACCGAAAATACACGGCCTTTGAGGCGGATGGTCGTCTTTACCACTTTTTAAGGGTTCCCTTTGGCGTCACAAATGGGGTCTCGGTCTTCCAGCGTGCAATGGACCGAATGGTGGACCAAAACGGGCTGCGGGCTACCTTCCCGTAACTGGACAACGTCACTATCTGCGGCCATGACCAGCAGGACCACGATGCCAATCTCCTTAAATTTTGCGCACTGCGTCTCGCCTGAATCTGACCTACAACAGGGAGAAGTGTGTATTTAGCAAGCGCCGCCTAGCAATTCTCAGATACGTGGTGGAAAACGGGGTCCTTGGCCCTGATCCAGACCGTATGCGTCCCCTCCTTGAACTTCCCCTACCCACTAGCATCAAAGCACTGAGAAGATGCTTAGTTTTCTTTTCATACTATGCACAGTCGGTTCCCAAATATGCGGACAAAGCCCGTCCGCTCATATAATCTACCTCTTTTCCCCTAGCAGCAGAGGCTCGCTTAGCCTTTGAAGGGATTAAAGCTAACATCGCGCAAGACACGATGCACGCTGTCGATGAGTCCATCCCCTTTCAGGTGGAGAGTGATGCACCTGATTTCGCCCTGGCCGCCACACTTAACCAGGGGGGCAGGCCCGTCGCCTTTTTCTCTCGCACCCTCCAAGGCCCTGAAATTCGGCACTCCGCAGTGGAAAAAGAGGCTCAGGCCATTGTGGAGGCCGTCCGGCATTGGCACCATTACTTGGCGGGAAAACCATTCACCCTGCTCATGGACCAGCGGTCCGTGGCATTCATGTTCAACAACACGTTACGGGGTAAGATCAAAAATGATAAAATCTTGAGGTGGAGAATCGAACTCTCCACCTACAACTATGATATCATGTACCGTCCGGGGAAGCTCAATGAGCCCTCAGACGCCCTGTCGTGTGGAACATGTGCAAGTGTGCAGGAGGATCGGTTACAGGCCCTCCACAATGATCTCTGCCATCCGGGGATCACTCGGCTCTTCCATTTCGTAAAGGCCCGGAATCTACCCTACTCAGTGGATGATGTCAGGTCAATAACCCGAAGCTGCCAGCTATGTGCTGAATGCAAACCGCACTTCTATCGACCTGACAGGGCACACCTCATTAAGGCCACTCGCCCTTTTGAAAGACAGTGTGGACTTCAAGGGCCCCCTTCCTTCGACAGATCGGAACGTGTACTTCCTCAACGTGATTGATGAGTACTCACGATTCCCTTTTGCCATTCCCTGTTCAGACATGACCGCTGCCACGGTTATCAAAGCATTGCGGGATCTTTTCACCCTGTTCGGTTACCCCAGCTATATCCACAGTGATAGGGGCTCGTCATTTATGAATGACGACTTGAGGCAATACCTGCTCTCAAAAGGGATTGCCTCAAGTAGAACTACGAGTTACAACCCCAGGGGTAACGGGCAGGTTGAAAGAGAAAATGCTACAGTCTGGAAGGCTGTCTTACTGGCGTTGAGGTCTAAGGGTCTTCCAGTCTCCCATTGGCAAGAGGTACTTTCTGATGCACTCCATTCCATCCGGTCCCTCCTGTGAACGGCAACCAACGCTACTCCACATGAGCGGATGTTTTCCTTCCCTAGGAAGTCTTCCTCTGGGACCTCATTGCCGTCTTGGTTGATGTACTCAGGACCTGTCCTCCTGCGGCGGCATGTTAGGGCCCGCAAGTCCGACCCTTTGGTTGAACAGGTCCATCTCCCCCACGCCAACCCTCAATATGCCTATGTGGCATATCCTGACGGGCGAGAGGACACGGTCTCTATTCGAGATCTGGCGCCTGCAGGGGACTTGGAAACCCCTGTCGCTCCCACATCCCTGGTTAGGGACCCCTTGACCTTTATCTCCCCTCCTGACACGGCGCGGGCAGTATTGGGACCACCACTTAATCCTCTTACTCCCGTGTACAGCTTGCCTGAGTCCAGGAGATTGTCGCCACCTCGAGGCGTGCTCGTGTCCAGGAGATTGTCGCCACCTCGTGGTCCACCTGTCCGTGAGGAACTGGAGGAGTCACTGGACACCGCCTTGGAGAGAGGGTCATCACGGTCACCAGAACTGGCATTACCGCCAATGTTGAGGAGGTCGCAGAGACGGTGCGGTCCTCCAATACGACTGAACTTGTGAATATATGGACAGTTCGTTCTGTTTTTTTGCCCCGCCGGCCTTTGTTTTAAAGGAGGGATGAATGTGGTGAACCATAGATGGTTACCACTATGGGTACTGAACCATAGATGGTCAGCACTATGGGTACTTGTAGATATGTTACTGTTGTCACTGTTGGGGTTAGGGTTGGGGTGTTCTACCTGTTGATATTGTTCTGTGGTACACTCCAGTTGGCTCCGCCTACCTGGAGGAGTATAAAGGTCACTGCACTGCCTGGTGACCCTTTAGTCTGGGATTGTATTGTTATATAGTATGCTCCATTCTTGTTACTAATAAAAGTCTTTATTTCCCGGGTACGATCTAGCCTCCCGAGTGATTTAATCGCGCACCAGTTTGACAGCATCTGTGGGGAGAGAATAGAGCCAACAGTTCAAGTCTAGATGACCCTTCGCAGAGCCCGGGGGGTCTTCAAGTCTCTAAGATTTAAGCCCATAATATCAGACTTTGGTGCAGTTATGATGGAAATGTTGCATTTTACAAGGTGTCATCTTTCAGATGAGACTTTAAATCAAAGGCCGATTTTCTTCTCCAGCAGATCAGTGGTAAATAATCACTTCTCTTCCTGTGCCCCTCCGTATGTCACTCTTTATCTCTGCCTGCATCTTTCTCTGTCTCTCTCTCTGTCCCTCTGTTATATATGCGCTCTCTCTCACATAGAACCTTTCTCAATTCCTCCAGTGGAAATTGGAGTGATTCTCAAGGTTAAAGACCAACGACTATGATGGGGTCACTGATTAGGTGAGATTGTTTTGTTCAGCTTTCCAAATCACAACAGTTTTTTAATTTTTGGCCCTAATCGACTAATTTTCAATCATTCTAAATATCATCGCGGACACAATCCTCTTAAGCACGGTTTAACTATTTTAAGAACAAAGGCTGGAATTCTCAGATCTCGTACATGTCCCGCTACTGCAGCCAGCGAGAACGGAAAATTTGGTGCTTCGCCAAATCTCGGTCCTTAGCAGCGGGACCGGAGAATCCCAGCCACAGGCGAGGTCGGGGAATTTCGGTCAGAGAGTTGTTGCATTTTGGAAATTATGGACCTGATTTTACCATTGCGTTGCGCCCATTTTTGGACGTGAAAACTTGGTAAAGTCAGGCGTGAGGCAAATAGCCCGATCTGCGCCCGCGTCCACGCAGATTCCCACTTTACCAAGGCCAGAAAATGGTCGCAATCGGAACCGCGCCCGAAATGGGCATGACTTAATGAGCTGGACGCCCAATCTTACCTGCATTTCCCTATTTACCATCGCGTTCGCCCATCCAGATTCGGCACGAAACAGATATACTCGGCAAAGGTCTGTTTCGGGCGCTCCAGCTTCTGAAGAAGTGAGTTCAGAGCTTCCAACGGCTCTCTGACTCAGACCGGTGGTGGAGGCGGGAGGAGGAGGCAGCTCAGATGTATCTCTGGTAGGGGGGGGGGAGGAGGGAGGGTCAGATCGTTCTCTGCTCGGGGGGGGGGAGGGGTGGGGGGGGGAGGGAGGATAGATGGTTCTCTGGTGGGGGGATGGGGGGGAGGGAGGCCAGATGGTTCTCTGGTGGGGGGAGGGGAGGGACGGCCAGATGGTTCTCTGGTGGGGAGCGGGCGGGGAGGCCAGATGGTTCTCTAGTGGGGGATGGGGAGGGAGGGCCAGATCATTCTCTGGTCGGGGGGGGAGGTGGGAGGGCTAGATCGCTCTTTGGTGGGGGGAGGGAGGGAGGCCAGATCACTCTCTGGTGGGCGGGGTGGCAGAGGCAGGGGGTCCACTGCCACTCTGTGGGCGATCGGTGGGGGGGGGGAAAGGAGGCAGGGGGTCACGATCGGTCTGGGTAGTGGGGAGAGTGGGTGGATAATGAGGATAATTATGTTGTGGGGGTGGGGTGATACTTGTGGGGGCCATCACTCCCGCTTTTTGCTCCCGGGCCGCTTTATCCGCTTTTTGCGGTCTGGGAGTGATCTGACAGGGGCGCATTTTTCAATTTATTTTACTGCACGTGCTCAGTTGAAAACTCCAATCGGAGCTGCAGCATTTTGGGTGCAATAAGCCCCGCCCACAGCGTGATTCAGATTCGCAATTTTTTTTTCAGGTTATGTGCGTATGGGGGCATCTGAGAACAGTTTACAAGTCGGATCTGAATTGTGCCCAGATTCAGCACTTCGAATCAAAATGGTACAATTGCCCCCTCTGTGTATGAATAATGAGAAGCTATGTTATGTTGGGAACTAACGATTAAGAAAAGAACGATTAAGGCCATTCTGCTGTCAGGATTCAAGAAGCCTCACCTGTATTTCGCACAATACACGATATGATGCAGTTCTTTTGGATTCAGCTTATCTACATGCAAACCACTGTGTTCCTTTCAAACAGCAATATCCCCTACCAGTGGCAAGACTTCTAAAGGATGTCATGCTAGCCTGCATGATTTCATGTGGAATATTAATCTGAATGAATGGGAGCCATTGTTCTATTGATATGAAGGCAATGGATCTAAAAATGATGTACCTAACTAAGACGCAGTAATGATAATTATCAACTGCAGTATAATAAATTTCAATGGGTATTAATGTTTCCTCAGTGGAGTTCAGCTCTGAATTTTATATTGCAAAATTGCAACAGTTAACTAGTTTCAATGGAATTAAAGCAAATCACAACATCAACTTATATTTGCCTAATGCCTTTATAAAAAGTCCAAAGATGGTTTACAGAGTTACTTTGCAATAAATATGGATGCAAGACATTTGAGGAGATATTCAGCCAGATAATCAGAGCTTGGTCAAAGAGATAGGATTTAAGAAGTATCTTAAAGGAAGAAAATGAGGCAGGGAGGGTGAGAGATAGGGAGGGAGGGAATTCAGAACATCAGCTGCTGAAGACAGTGATGGAGCGATTAAAATTGGGGTTACTCAAGAGGCCAGAATTAGATGATTGCTGACATCTCGGAGAGGTGTGAGGCTGGAGGAGATTATGGAGATTGGAGAGGTGAGGAATTTAAAAACAAGGACTCAAATTTTAAAATCAAAACGTTACATGTTCTCAAACACATTGATTAAAAACCGGTTGATCAACTTGCCCTGAGGAATAGGCAAGTATAAGATATCTCTATATTCTCCCTATCTTTATGACTGCCTCCAATCCTACAAATCTGATCTTGGTCATTCTTCTCACTCTAGTTTCTTTCTGTTCCATACACTGACCTCCCTCCCTCTTTCTGTCCCACACGCTGGCCTGCCTCCCCCTTTCTGCCCCACAGTTGATGCTGTGGCCTCTGCTGCATTGGCACTATGCTATGGCATTCATAGAATTATAGAATCACAGAATCATACAGTGCAGAAGAGGTCCTTTGGCCCACCGAGTCCACACCGACACATTAGAAACACCTGAACTCCCACTTAATCCCATCTGCCAGCACTTGGCCCATAGCCCTGAATATTATGATATGCCAAGTGCTCATCCAGATACTTTTTAAAGGATGTGAGGCAATTCGTCTTTACCACCCCCCCAGGCAGAACATTCCAGACCATCACCACCCTCTGGGTAAAAACGTTTTCCTCACATCCTCCCTAAACCTCCTACCCCTCAGCTTGAACCTAAGCTTGAAGCAAGTAGGGATGGGCAATAAATGCTGGCCAGCCGCGATGCCCATGTCCCACGAATGAATAATAGAAAAAGCATTTACCGATATTAGGGAAAATCCCGGAAATTGTGGCTGAAAATCGAAGTCAGCAACCAAGTTCTGGGGCAGCCTATTTCAAATTCTTTGGCATGCCCTATGATGTTTGCAGTCTGTGGAGGTTTGAGGGCAGGTTGCAATGATGTGTTCTCTGGGTTACACTGCACTGAAGTGCCCCACCAGTGTTCCAAATGGGAAATGAGACTGAAGGTTGGAGATTCCCTCTTATTAATGGTACATTTTTGTCCTCAGTGAATCCAAGCTGCCTTCAAGGGATGGAGGCACATAAATCTGGGAGTCTACCTATTTTTGCCCACCGGCTTTTCAGTCATCCCTCCTAAACTTCTAACTTACTCCCCTTTGTTCCCCGCATCCTGAGGTGCCTCATGTTTTCTATATGAAAGATATTATATAAACGCACGTTCTTTATTATTGAATCATAGCAAGCCTACAGTGCAGAAGGAGGCCATTCGGCCCATCAAGTCTGTACTGACTCTCCGACAGAGCATCTTACTGAGCCCACTCCCGTGCCTTATCCTAGTAACCCCTACATATTTACCCCGCTAATCCCCCTAACCTACACACCTAAGGGACAATTTAGCTTGGCCAATCCACCCAAGCTGCACATCTTTGGAGTGTGGGAGGAAACTGGAGCATCCAGAGGAAACCCACGCAGACATGGAAAGGATGTGCAAACTTCGCACAGTCTCCCAAGGCTGGAATCGAACCTGGATCCCTGGTGCTGTGAGGCAGCAGTGCTAACCACTGTGCCACCGTACCGCCCGTTGTTGTTATAATTATTGGACACTTGAGGTGAAAGATCTGAACTGGATTGACTTTGGTCAATGCATAAGACCATAAGACATAGGAGCAGAATTAGGCCACTCAGCCCATCGAGTTTGCTCCGCCATTCAATCATGGCTGATATGTTTCTCATCCCCATTCTCCTGCCTTTCCCCCATAATCCCTGACCCCCTTATTAATCAAGAACCTATCTATCTCTGTCTTGAAGACACTCAATGACCTGGCCTCCACAGTCTTCTGCGGCAAAGAGTTCCACAGATTCACCACTCTCTGGCTGAAGAAATTCCTCCTCATCTGAATTCAGGTTTCCTCCTCATGCAGAATTCAGCAACATTTCGTGACTAGATTGGAATCACTCATTTTAGTGCTGTGACTAGAGGAATGCTATAAAATATGGAAGATAACAAGAAACAAGTTGTTGGAGTACTGAGTTTTGAACAGATTGCATGTAGATCGTGTATTTTTTATTTGTTCAGGGGATTGGACTTCGCTGGCTGGGCCACCATTTATTGCCATCCCCAAATGTCCTTGAACTGATTTGCTGGGCCATTTCAGAGGACATTGCTGTGGGTCTGGAGTCACATGTAGGTCAGACCAGGTAAGGTAAGATTTCCTTCCCTAAATGACATTAGTGAACCAGATAGGTTTTTAACAACAATTGACTTATGGTCGTTAGACTTGTAATTTCAGATTTTTATTGAATTTTAGTTTCACCATCCACCATGGTGGGATTTAAACCCGGGTCCCCAGAGCATTATCTTGTGACTCTGGACTACTCGTCCAGTGACAATACCACTACGCCACTGCCTCCAGTCAGCTGAACTGGATTATGATTGCTTACTTTGAAATTAGATATTATTTTCACAAGGTTGAAATTGTCCTCTGCCATTTGGCCCATCAAGTCTGCACCAATTCTCTGACAACGTATGTTACCCAGGACCTTTCCCTTGCCCTGTACCTGTAACCCCACACTTCCTTGTAAATTTATTCTTAGTCCAGTTCCTGTTAAGATGACAGTTGCAAAGAAAGATGGATAGAAAGATAGCACAATAGAAGACGCTGGGCCTGATTTTACCATTTTCATTCCAAGTGCTGAATCTGGGCGCAATTCAGATCTGACTTGGAGATCTGCTCTCAGGCGCCCCCATACGCACTCAGCCTGAAAAACAAAATCGCGAGTCTGAATCACACTGTGGGCGGGGCTTAGCATGCCCGAAACAATCGGAGCTCTGAACTGCGCATGCACAGTTAGAAAAAAATTTGAAAAAGCGCGCCTGTGTCAGATCGCTCCCGGGCCGCAAAAAGTGGAGAAAGTGGCCCGGGAGCGAAAAGTGGGAGCAATGGCCCCCACAGACATTGCCCTACCCCTACAACATAACTGTCTGCCATATCCACCCACCCACCCCCACTACCCAGACCGGTCGGGACCCACTGCCCCCTTCCCCCCCCACGATCACCCGCAGAGTGGCAGCAGACCCCCACCCCCGCCTCCCCCGTCCCTCCCCAACCAGAGATACATCTTACCCACCTCCCTCCCTCCCCAGAGAATGATCTGGCTTCACTCCCCCCCTCCCCCCCCGAGAATGACCTGGCCTCACACCGCCCCCCCCCCTACCAGAGAATGATCTGGCTTCACTCCCCTTCCCCCCCCTCCCAGGAGAATGATCTAGCCTCACTCCCCCCGCTCCAACCCCCCCCACCCAGAGAATGATCTGGCCTCACTCCCTCCCCCCAGAGGTACATCTGACCTGCCTCCCTCCCCCCCAACCAGACAACGATTGGCCCTCCCCCCACCCCGAGCCGGGCAACGATCGGGCCTCCCTCCTTCCCCCCCCCCAACCAGCGAATGATCTGACCCGCCTCCCTCTCCCCCCCACCTCCCCCACCACCGACCTGAGTCAGAGAGCTGTTGGAAGCTCTGAACACGCCTCTTCAGCAGCTGGAGCGCCCGATTCAGACTTCTTTTCAGCATGTTCATTTTGGCGCGATTCCGGATCGGTGAACATGGTGGTAAAGGGGGAGATGCTGATAAAGTTGGGTGGGCAGTTCATTAATTTAATTGAAATGCATACAAATGCATTTAAATCGCCCTTGCGCCCATTTCGGGTGGGAATCGGATCGCGGCCATTCCCGGGTCTTGATAAAGTGGCCATCTGCGCGGATGCGGGCACGGATCGCGTTAATGGCGTCACATCCGACTTTACCACATTTTCACGCCTGTTTTCGGGCGCAACGCAATGGTAAAATCGGGCCCGCTGTGTCAGAAATGATCTGATATGATCACTAAATGCTTGGATTAGGTTCATTTGTTTAACGGTGAGATTTTAGTCAGGAACTATATTGTAAAGAAAATTACTTGGTACATCAGAATGCTCTATTCTGACCAGTAACTTCTTGGACCAGCATATTTATTGAAATATGAGTCTTACTCCTTGTCATTTATACAATGTTGTACTTTAACGTACATAATACAGTTAAGCGAGCAGAATATTTACTCAAAAGCACTCTTGGAGTTACAAGAAAATGGAGACAGTGATGATAATAATGTTTGCGAGACAATAGTGATCCAGAGGGGTTATGATCCAAGTGATCTGGAGCATTGTAATTTTTATAAAAATAATTTGTCATCTCTTAAATAAATCGGGTGGTTGGAGATTCCATTGGAACTATTGAATTAACACAGATTGTCAGTGAGATGTCATACATAGATGCAATAAATGAACAGCTTAGTATTTCATACACTGGCAACAGTGATAACTGAACAAAGCTCTCAAACACCAACTCAATGGTCTGAAAGGAATGCCTTGCATGCTTTCACATGGCGGTTAATGTGACAAGATATTCATAAAATGATAAAATAAATTCCACTCATTTTGACAAAACATCTATTTTAAGATTTAAGGAGTTATTTTCAATATAGAAACAAAGAACAGTTTAGAAGGAGGCCATTTGGCCCATCAAGTCTGCACCAATTCTCTGACAGAGTATGTTACCCAGGACCTTTCCCTTGCCCTGCACCCGTAACCCCACACATTTACCATTGCTAATCCATCTTTGGACATTAAGGGCCAGTTGAGCATGGCCAATCCAGCTAACCTGCACATCTTTGGAGTGTAGGAGGAAACCGGAGCACCCGGAGGAAACCCATGCAGACGGAGGAGAATGTGCAAATTCCACCAAGACAATCACCCAAGGCCAGAATTGAACCCGGGATCTGGGTGCTGTGAGGCAGCAGTGCTAACCACTGTGCCACCATGCCACCCATGGGCTATTGCATAGTAGTAGCTGTCTTCTATTTAGCTCCAGGCACACAATTGGAGCTGCTGCTGCCTTTCCACTGTTTCTGAATCTCATAACTATATGTGTGAACGCTTATTCTGGACTCCTTTTTCTGCCAGTTTGCGTTAAAAATTGAGAGACCAAAGCCATTAGCTTCTGCTCCTTCCTTCCGCAAACCTCATCTCTCTACCCACTGACCCCATCCCCCGCATTGGCCTCTCCCATGGGCTGAACCAGACTGTTGACGAGCAGTAACACAAGCTGACCTGACCCAAGATGTTCCAAGAACATGGACCTGTAAACAGAAGAATATCTAAACAAATCTTCCATCACTGCTTATCCGTCAGCTGTAGAACTTGCCAGTCACAGGAAAATGATTATTAAATGGGATAACCAACACTAGGAGAATGTATTCTGGGGCAACCAGTCTCCTGAGCCGGGATGCATGGCACTGATCTGAACACCATGAACAGCGACTGAAAGAAAATATGTAAGAATGTGCAAATATAGCGTGTCAAAGCCAGCTCTATTGCACCAGGCATTATTCTGGTGTATGCGCATGGGAGGAATTAAACTTTGGAGGGCACACTGTGTACAGTCCGTTTCATTCAGGTATAATCATATTCATTGGAATTAAAGGTAAGAGATGTGGAGGGTGAAATGTTCCCTAGTAAGTATGAAAAGTAGCTGTAATATATTCCCCTCTGATTGATTGATGAGTTCTGGAGTGTGTTATCTCTCTCTGGCTGTTATACTTCCACTGCCAAAGTCTCTACTTGAGTTGCAACATAAGTAGTATAAGCACAGTGGTTGCAGGCTCCGGAACAGCACTTGGCTGATTTCATGAAAAATGAATGCTGCTCCCAGTATAAATTCAACGCAAAAGTTATTATTTAACAGAACAATGAGACTGAAGAAATCTGACTGATGTGCGATATGGAAATGTTGTTTAGGGAGTATTTGTCTAGGATTATGATGAAGGTGCATTGTGGAAGCAGTGTAAATAAAACTTCACTGTTCATAAAACTCTCACTATGCGTAACTTAGGAAAGCTTTATACTGTCCATGAATGCAATAAATTTTTGTCACAGGGAGGCAATGGCTTATTGGTATTATCGCTAACCTATTAATCCAGAAATTCAGCTAATGTTCTGGGAACTTGGGTTCAAATCTGAGGTGAGGATAAATTTCTTGACCCAGAGGATGGCAAATGTGTAGAATTCACTACCACAGAATGTAGTTGAGGCCAAAACGTTGTCTGATTTCAAGAAGAAATTAGATATAGCTCTTGAGACAAAAGGGATCAAGGGATATGGGGGGAAAATCAGGATATTGAATTTGATGATCAGCCATGATCAAAATGAATGGCAGAGCAGGCTCAAAGGGCCGAATGGCCTATTCCTGTTTCTAATTTCTATGCTTATATGTAATCCTGCCACAGCAAATGGTGGAATTTGAATTCAATAACAATGTCTGGAATTAAGAATCTATTGATGACCATGAGACCATTGTCAGTTGAAAAGCCCATCTGGTTCATTAATGTCCTTGAGGGAAGGAAATCTGCCGTCCTTACCTGGTCTGGCCTACATGTGACTCCAGAACCACAGCAATGTGGTTAACTCTCAACTGCCTTCTGAAATGGCCTAGCAAACCTCTCAGTTCAGGGGCAACTATGGATGGGCCAGCCAGCGATGCCCATGTTCCATGAAGGAATAAAGAAATAAATTCTTGCCTATTCCCCAGCACTGATGCCCTCCAGCCCACTGATATTTCTTAATTTCCCACCTTATTAGAAGTTCCTAATAAATTATTTTAACATTCGATTTTTGAAAAATTGTGAGTTTAATGGGTAATGATGGTCTACACTATATTATTCAAACCAGGATGTTCCTGTTACAAATCAAGATTGCTCCACACAAAAAGAAAACGTCTGCAGTTTTGAATGAGTTTTCATGAATGGGAGTTTTTTTTTAACACAGCGAAGGCTGTAATAGATATTTAGACTTTTTTTTACTTCACATCAACATGGCAACTGAGGAGCATGGTGGGGGGTGAGGGTTCAGACTTGGCATGGAGGGTATCAGGGGCCATTGGCAGTGGCATGGGGGTGTAGGTGGGATTATGGGTTTTTGGAGGTGAGGGCTAGAGGCCTAAGATTTAACAAAACAGCTGGGATATTGTCTCAGAAAATCTAGGCCGACCTTTTAACTAGCCTTCCTCGGCATTCAGCTGCCCCTATGGACACTTTGTGATCTGATTCTGGGGATAGCAGGCCTAACCTGCACCCCTGGAGTGAAAATTGGTTCTGAGGGACATTTTCTGCTGAGTGGGGGGAAATGTCCCAACTTGAGTTACCAGCTTCAGTAATGAAAATCTGGCCCATTAACTCTACATTCCAGTCTTCTCCCCATATCTCTTGATTCTCTTTGTAGCCAAAAATCCATTGATATAATTCTTCAACGTATTCATTGACTGAGCATCCACAGCTCTCTGGGGTGAAGCATTTCAAAGACTTATAACCTTTCGAATGAGGAAATTTCTCCTCATCTCAGTCCTAAATGGCCAACCACTTATCCTGAGACTCGGGGGGTGGGGGGACTTTCCATGCAACCCGCCATGGAGGCGGTGTAGGCAGCACACCATTGGCTGACGGCCGGGTCTTCTGGTCCCACCATTGCCAATAAGGTTTCCCGTTGAATGCACCCCTCGCCGCTGGGAAACCCGCAACAGGGCTGCGCCATTGGCGGGAACAGAAGGTCCTGCCAGGGTGAATGATTGGAATTTTCCATCTCCGTCCCAGCGGGTTTTCCCACGGCGGAGGGGCTCACCATTGGCCACTGGCCACGGATCCTCCAGTCCCAGCAATGTCTATGGTGTTTTGCATGGCTCATCCCTCCGGCTGCTGGGGAACCCACGGCAGGGATTGGCCTTGGCAGGACCATAAAATTCCACCCTATGATCCTTAATTATAGACTCTCCAGCCAAAGCATCTACCTCTCAGCATCCACCCTCCCTAGATTTTACAGGCTTAAATGAGACTGCTGCCCATTTCTCTAAACTGCACAGAATGCACGTCCATTCTATTCCATTTGAATGATAGAACAGCCTTCTCATCCCAGGAATCCATCTGCTGGATGTTCATTGCACTATCTCTAATTCAAAAATCTTCTTCTTTAGATAAGGAGACCAAAACTGTACAAAGTACTCCAGGCGTGATCTCAGGAAAGCCATATAGTTGCAGCAAGTCTTCATTATCTTCAACACAGTATTCAGAATGTTGGGACCAAGCCATTTCTGGATTTTGGGAATTTTCTGGATTATAGAATGACATTGGAATGCCACATTACAAGTGTGTGAACTGGAAAATATTGTAGATATAAATATTTAGCTGAAACATGAAACAGCGATGAAACATTGTGAAGCAGTATTAACAATTGTTTAATTATCATAATAGTGTATGTTCCAAGCTTCTGCTCCCAGAGTACTGTGCTAAACTGATGCCAAGGACATGTTTGGATCTGCTCAAAAGCTTTCTGGACAACTGTTATTTTTTATTCATTCGTGGGACATGGGTATCGCTGGTTGGCCAACATTTATTACCCATCCCTAGTTGCCCTTGCTCAGAGAGCAATTGAGAGTCAACCACATTGCTGTGGCTCTGGAGTCACATATTGGCTAGGTCAGGTAAGGACGACTGATTTCCTTCCCTAAAGGACATTAGTGAACCAGATAGGCTTTTACGACAATCGACAATGATATCATAGTCATCAGTCGGTTCTTAATTCGAGGTTTTTTTTATTGAATTCATATTCCACCATCTGCCATGGCAGGATTCGAACCCGGTCCCCAGAACATTAGCTGAGTTTCTGGGTTAATAGTCCCGTGATAACACCACTAGGCCATCGAATCCCCTAAACTGGTGTTTCTGAATAACAGATTTCTGGGCTGGAGAGGTTACAGCATACCTCAGTCTCCTTGTAATAAGACCTGATGGGTGGAATTTTCTGGCTATTCACACTGGCGGGATTTTCTGGTCTCACTGTAGTGAACGGCGATCTGGCTGAGTGCAAAATTCTCTGTCCCTGCTTGCATCGGCAGCGGGGCGTGAGTGGCCAGAATTTTCTGGCTAATATATCTGTGGATGTGTGTAAAAGGACACCCAAATTCCTCTGAATCCCAGCATTTACTTTTCTCCAAGCTTCTAGTAAATGTTCTGCTTTTCCATTCTTCCTATGAAATTTTACATGTTCCCATGTTATGCTCCACCTTCCATGTTCTTGCCTGATCTCTAAATCAGTCTATACCCTTTGCCGCTTCTTTACATCTTCCATACTGCTTTTTTTCACACTTCTATTGATGAGGAGAGATTGAGGAGACTGGAACTATATTCTTTAAAGTTTTGAAGAGTGACTTCATTGAGACATTAAGAGTTCCTGCCGGGCTTGACAGAGTAGCTCCAGGAATGATGTTTCCCTCAGCTGGAGGGTTTAGGATCAGGGGATACAGTCTCAGAATAAGCGGTATGGCATTTAGGACAGAGGGAGGAAGAATTTCTTCCCTTACAGGGTGGTGAATCTAAGAATCCCCTCGTTCTGTACCAGGTAGTCTTTGTATTCAGTTAAAACATAGAAACTAGAAGCAGGAGTAGGCCATTTGGCCCTTCAAGTCTGCTCTGCCATTCATTTTCATTATGGCTGATAATCAAATTCAATATCCTGATTCCCTCCTTTTCCCCCATATCCCTTACCCCCTTTAGCCCCAAAAACTATATTTAATTTCTTCTTGAAATCAGACAATATTTTGGCCTCAACTACTTTCTGTGGTAATGAATTTCACACATTCACCACCCTCTGGGTGAAGAAGTTCTAAAGAGTTTACCCCTTACCCTCAAACTATTAAAATCTCCCCAGTTTGTTTTTAAATACTTCAGTCCAATCTATACTGATTAGGTTTGACGATGGTCTGTTTCATAAATTAAGGAATCAAAATTCCATGGAAGATCTTTGGACAGCGCACCAGCAAACATGGTCACATCAAGTTTCTGTATCGTTAATGAAGCTGTTTACCCATTTACCAACTATGACTTGACTGAAAAACACATGACAACTCCTTCAGTTTTATGAAGATACCAGTTTGGAATGGTATTGCCACACCCTGCCCTCTGAAAAGAATACATGTCTGGGAGGAAATGTCAGTGGGTTAATGGTGGAATTATGTGTATGGATGATAGCCTAGCTCCACTGCTAATCCTCCATTAGGAGGAGAAATGAGACCTACATCTCCTAAAGCTAATGCCAGTTGATTATTACTTTTTTAAAAAAGCTGGCTGTTTTATTTGATTTGATTTATTATTGTCATATGCATTGGGATACAATGAAAAGTACTGTTTCTTGTGTGCCATACAGATAAAGCATACCGTTCATCTAGTACATAGGGGAGAAGGAAAGGAGAGGGTGCAGAGTGTAGTATTAGAGTCATAGCTAGGATATAGAGGAGGCTAAGGCAATACAGCATGTCTGTTACAACTCTTGCCAATTTTTACAGATGCACCATAGAAAGCCAATTTTTACTATAGAAAGCATCCTTTGTAGATGTATCACAACATGGTATGGCTCCTGCTCTGACCAAGACCGCAAGAAACTACAAAAGGTTGTGAACATAGCCCAGTCCATCATGCAAACCAACCCCCATCCATCGACTCCGTTTAATCTATGGTACCTGTAAAAAAATGGCGAGAGTTGTAGCGGACATGCTGAATTTCATTAGCCTCTTCTATACCCTAGCTATGACTGTAATACTACATTCTGCACCGTCTCCTTTCCTTCTTCCTTATGTACTCATTGTCTGATTTCAAGAAGAAATTAGATATAGTTCTTTGGGGCTAAAGGGATTAAGGGATATGGAGGAAGGGGGCAATTAGGATATTGAATTTGATGATGGTCTGGAATGGGGGGGTGGGGGTGAGTTAATAGGTTATAATGAACAAAGCATCGTAGCTGTGAGGGACAGCTCGGTGGATAGGATATTGGTATGTAGATAGGCTGGAAAATTGGGCGGGGATCCTGGATTCAGGATTCAATCCTGGACCGGGGAGCGGCGCGGGCTTGGAGGGCCGAAGGGCCTGTTCCTGTGCTGTATTGTTCTTTGTTCTTTGATCAGCCAGGATGAAAATGAATGTCGGAGCAGGCTTGAAGGGCCAAATGGCCTACTCCTGCTTCTAGCTTCTATGTTTCCATATAAGGCAGGTCCATTCAAAAGTCTGATGGCAGCAGGGAAGAAGCTGTTCTTGAATCAGTTGGTACTTGATCTTAGACTTTTTCATCTTTCTCCCGATGGAAGAAGCTGGAAGAGAGTATGTCTGGGGTGCGTGGAGTCCTTGATTATGCTGGCTGTTTTTCCGAGGCAGCGGGAAGTATAGACGGAGTCGATGGTTGGGAGGCTAGTTTGCATGATGGACTGAACTATGCTCACAACCCTTTGTAGTTTCTTGCGGTCTTGGTCAGAGCAGGAGCCATACCAAGCTGTGATACATCTGGAAAGGATGCTTTCTATAGTGCATCTGTAAAATTGGTGGAGTTGTAGCTGACATGCCAAATTTCCTTAGCCTCCTGAGAAAGTAGAGACGTTGGTGGGCTTTCTTAACTATAATGCTGCTGTCATTGGAAGCATATCAACAAAATGTTTCAATGCTGTTCAGAATGGGTTCCTCAAGAATTCCTCTGGAATAGGAGGGGGTTGGTGTGTATTCAATTATGCACTTAAATGGACACTGAAGTAAAGCAGGAGGTTCGTCGAAAAGCGGTTCATTATTAGCAACAGGAACACTCTCTAATGGATGATGAAAAAAATGATAGGAATCGGACCAGTCAAGGACCACTACAGATGACAGCTGGAAAATTAGCAATGGGGGTTTTAATTTCCTATAATGACCTTGTTTGCTGACATTATGCTTTTAGTGCCATTAATGGTGAAATAGTGAAGTGTTTGAAGAGATGACGCAATATCATGAAAGTGTACGCTGCCTACACTGGTATTCCACTAATACCCGTTGTTGTATGATGATTTATGTGCCTGCATGCCCTTTTAATGTTGCCTTGGGACTGGAGAATAGCACCACCCACAGTATGACGTATAGAGTTACATGGTCAGAATACTTTAAAAAGAAACAGCCTGCTTGGAGACAGAATGGTGCATGTCATTAAATATTTAAGATTGACAATAAATGGATCATGTTTAAGCATGCTTTAATCATTCATTCGTAGGGCATGGGCTTTGCTGTCTGGCCACCATTTATTGCCCATGCCTAGTTGCCTTTGAACTGAGTGGCTTGCTTAGCCATTTCAGAGGGCAGTTGAGAGTCAACCACATTGCTGTGGCTCTGGAGTCACATATTGGCTAGGCCACGTAAGGACGGCTGATTTCCTTTCCTAAAGGACATTAGTGAACCAGATGGGCTTTTCCGATAATCGGCAATGGTTTCATGGTGATCAGTAGATTCTTAATTCCAAATATTTTTTATTGAGTTCAAGTTCCACCATCTGTCCTGTGGGATTTGAATCTGTGTCCCCAGAACATTAGCTGAGTTTCTGGATTAATAGTCTAGCGATAATACAACTAGGTCATTGCCTCCCCAATACACAAGTCTCAAGATCCCATCACTGAGACATCAAATGAACCCATAACACAACATAGTGATCAATGGTGATATGAAAGATTTCATTGAAACAATGGTCCCAGAATTCCAAGATATAACAAATTCTGAAGCCTGGGAAGAAAAATTGAAGAAACAGTTAAAGAAGCTTCGCTAAACTTAGAATAAAGAACAAAGAAAAGTACAGCACAGGAACAGGCCCTTCGGCCCTCCAAGCCTGCGCCGATCATGATGCCTGCCTAAACGAAAACTGTATGCATTTACGGAGTCCGTATCCTTCCATTCCCATCCTATTCATGTATTCGTCCAGTTGCCCCTTAAATGCGGCTTTCGCTCCCATCACTTTCCCGGGCAGCGCGTCCCACACATTCACCACCCTCTGTGTAAAAAACCTGCCTCTCACATCTCCTCTAAACTTTTCCCCATGCACCTTAAACCCATGTCCCCTAGTACTTGACTTTTCTACCCTAGGAAAGAGCATCTGACTATCCACTCTATCTATGCCACCCGTAATCTTGTAAACCTCCATCAGGTCACCCCTCAACCTTTGTCGTTCCAATGAGAACAATCCAAGTTTATCCAACCTCTCCTCATAGCTAATACCCTCCAGACCAGGCAATATCCTGATAAACCTCTTCTGTACCCTCTCCAAAGCATCCACATCCTTCTGGTAGTGCGACAACCAGCATTGTACACAATATTCTAAATGAGGCCTAACTAAGGTTCTGTACAACTGCAGCATGACCCATCATTTTTGATACTCAATGACCTGACTGATGAAGGCAAGCATGCCGTATGCCTTCTTGAATACCTTACCCACCTGTGTTGTCACTATCAGTTATTGGTGGACATGTACGCCCAGATCTCTCTGCCTGTCAGTAAGAACATAAGAACCTAAGAACTAGGAGCAGGAGTAGGCCATCTCAGCTCCACTTACCCGTCCACTCGCCATAACCCTTAATTCCTTTACTGTTCAAAAATTTATCTATCCTTGCCTTAAAAACATTCAATGAGGTAGCCTCAATTGCTTCACTGGGCAGGGAATTCCACAGATTCACAACCCTTTGTGTGAAGAAGTTCAAGTTCCTCCTCAACTCAATCCTAAATCTGCTTCCCCTTATTTTGAGGTCATGCCCCCTAGTTCTAGTTTCACCCGCCAGTGGAAACAACTTCCTTACTTCTATCTTATCTATTCCCTTCATAATCTTATATGTTTCTATAAGATCTTCCCTCATTCTCCTGAATTCCAATGAGCATAGCCCCAGTCTACTCAGTCTCTCCTCATAAGCCAACCCTCTCAACTCCGGAATCAACCTAGTAAATCTCCTCTGCACCCCCTCCAGTGCCAGTACATCCTTTCTCAAGTAAGGAGACCAAAACTGTACACAGTACTCCAGGTGTGGCCTTACTAGCACCTTATAAAGCTGCAACAGAATCTCGCTGTTTTTAAACTCCATCCCTACAGCAATGAAGGACAAAATTCCATTTGCCTTCTTAATTACCTGCTGCACCTGCAAACCAACTCCTTGAGATTCCTGCACAAGGACACCCAGGTCCCTCTGCATAGCAGCATGCTGCAATTTTTTACCATTTAAATAATAGTCCATTTTGCTGTTATTCCTACCAAAATGGATGACCTCACATTTACCAACATTCTACTCCATCTGCCAGACCCTCGCCCACTCACTTAGACTATCTATATCCCTTTGCAGACTTTCAGCATCCTCTGCACACTTTGCTCTGTCACTCATCTTAGTGTCATCTGCGAATTTTGACACACTACACTTAGTCCCCAACTCCAAATCATCTATGTAAATCGTAAACAATTGTGGTCCCAACACTGATCCCTGAGGCACACCACTAGTCACTGATCGCCAACCAGAAAAACACCCATTTACCCCCACTCTTTGCTTTCTGTTAGCTAACCAATCCTCTATCCATGCTAATACATTATCCATAACACCGTGCACCTTTATCTTATGCAGCAGTCTTTAGTGCAGCACCTTGTCAAATGCCTTCTGAAAATCCAGATACACCACGTCCACAGGTTCCCCATTGTCCACTGCACATGTAATGTTCTCAAAGAATTCCACCAAATTAGTCAAACATGACCTTCCCTTCATGAACCCATGCTGCGTCTTACCAATGAGACAATTTATATCCAGATGTCTCACTATTTCTTCCTTGATGATAGATTCAAGCATTTTCCCTACTACAGAAGTTAAGCTAACCGGCTTTTAGTTACTTGCCTTTTGTCTACCTCCTTTTTTAAACAGTGGCGTCACATTTGCTGTTTTCCAATCTGCAGGAACCACCCCAGAGTCCAGCGAATTTTGGTAAATTACCACTAGTGCATTTGCTATTTCTCCCGCCATCTCTTTTAGTACCTGGGATGCAAACCATC
The DNA here is from genome assembly GCF_964213995.1 of Mustelus asterias. Lineage (NCBI taxonomy): Eukaryota > Metazoa > Chordata > Chondrichthyes > Carcharhiniformes > Triakidae > Mustelus > Mustelus asterias. Next base: position 92,327,471 of record NC_135811.1, read on the forward strand.
AGGACCAGGAGACTTGTCTACCTTTAGCTCCATTAACTTGCCCAACACTACCTCTTTCGTGATAATAGTTTCTAGGTCCTCACCTGCCATAGCCTTCCTGTCATCAATTTTTGGCGTGTTATTTGTGTCTTCCACTGTGAAGACCGACACAAAATACCTGTTCAATGCCTCAGCTATTTTCTCATTTCCAGTTATTACATCCCCCTTCTCATCCTCTAAAGGACCAATGTTTACTTTAGCCGCTCTTTTTCATTTTATATATTTGTAGAAACTTTTGCAATGTTTTTATATTCTGAGCTAATTTACTCTCATAATCCATCTTACTTTTCTTTATAGCTTTTTTTGTGGCTTTCTGTTGACCTTCAAATATTTCCCAATCCTCTAGGTTCCCACTAATCTTTGCCACTTTGTATGCATTTTCTTTCAATTTGATATCCTCCTTTATTTCCTTAGATATCTATGGCTGATTGTCTCTTTTTCTACAGTCCTTCCTTATCACTGGTATATACTTTTGCTGAGCACTGTGAAAGATCGCTTTGAAAGTCCTCCACTGTTCCTCAATTGTCCCACCATAAAGTTTTTGCTCCCATCTACCTCAGCCAACACGTCCCTCATCCCTTTGTAGTCTCCTTTGTTTAAGCACAAGACACTGGTATTGGATTTTACCTTCTCACGCTCCATCTCCAATACTCCTAAGGGTTCTATCATTTACTGTATAATTCCTACATGCATTGGAACTTCCAAAATGTATTATCTCACACTTGTCCGGATTAAACTCCATCTGCCATTTCTCCGCCCAAGTCTCCAACTGGTCTATATCTTGCTGTATCCTCTGACAATCCTCTTCACTATCCGCAACTCCACAACTTTTGTGTCGTCTGCGAACATATTAATCAAATAGCTACATTTTCCTCCAAATCAAAATGAACAACAAAGGTCCCAGAACTGATCCCTGTAGAACACCGCTAGTCACAGCCTTTCATTCAGAAAAGCACCGCTCTACTACCACCCTCTGTCTTCTATGGCCAAGTCATATCTATATCCATCCTGCCAGCTCTCCTCTGATTCCATGTGACTTCACCTGTCGCACCAGTCTACCATGAGGAAGCTTGTCAAAGGCTTTACTGAAGTCCATGTAGACCAACATCCACTACCTTTCCCTCATCAATCATCTTCATCACTTCCTCAAAAAATTCGATCAAGTTAGTGAGGCACAACCTCCTCTTCACAAAACCATGCTGCATATTACTAATAAGTCCATTTATTTCCAAATGTGAGTAAATCACACATTTGGCTGAGATTGCAATACAAGTGGAAATGAAGGTTCCATTTGTGGAATGTAAACATCCAGTGAGAACATGGCGAACACCATGGGGTAAAAGCAATTTGAGTTCACTGTAGGAATGAACGGAGTGCATATTCTCTTCAGAAGGAAAGTTACAAACTCATGGAGGGGGGAGGGGGGTGGTGGAGGGATTTTCTGGCCGTGCTCACCCCAAGGCCGGAAATTCCCACCCAAGGTCAACGGACCTTTGCACATTCCACCAAATTTTCTGTCCCTCCCACTACCATTCCCGTGGCAGGCAGGATGGGCAAATTCTGCCCACAGTGTCCAAAAACATGGCAGGTGGAATGTCCATAAAGAGAAGCACAACTTAAAGCAGCGCAGAAATGAAGATGACTCTCTGGCTGATGGGCACCAATACTCCATCCTGAAAATTCAGGCCTCTGAGTAGGTGGCAAAATCTGATAGAGTTCACAGTAAGTGAGTTTGAATTTGTGCAATTGGACTTGACTTGGCTTCAAACCAGCCACTGCAGGAAGCAATAAAGCTAAAAACATGGTGTTGAAGGGAACTGCAGCAAAGAAGATTGAAGAAGGGCTGAGATATTAAATTCATCTGCCCAAAATTTGAAGACATTAAAAAAGTTTGGAGGTAGAAATACTTAAGGAACAGAACATACAAGGTTTTAAAAACAAGATCTTCCCTTGATTTAATTCACTGTTGTAGATACATAAGTGTATTTAGAAACTAGGGTCAGTACATCTGCTCCTTTATGTGAATGAGTCAAAGACCCTCTGGATTTCCTCATCATTTCAACCTGAACTTGCCCGATCTCATTAAACTCAAAAGCAGATGTGAGCTTGCAAAAATGATGAACTACAGGGCGCTAAAATCTGATTGAGTGCTACGGTTCTCCACAGATCCAGCTTTCAGTTGCCTTACAGACGAGCACAACAATAGCATTAGTACCAGAAAGGAAGAAAAATAGTGAGTCAGTTAGAGGCGGCACGGTGGCACAGTGGTTAACACTGCTGTCTCACAGCACCAGGGGCCCAGGTTCGATTCCCGGCTTGGGTCACTGTCTGTGTGGAGTCTGCACTTTCTCCCCGTGTCTGCGTGGGTTTGTTCCGGGTGCTCCCGTTTCCTCCCACATTCCAAAGATGTGCAGGTTAGATAAAAGCAAAATACTGCGGATGCTGGAATCTGAAACAAAATAGAAAATGCTGGAAAATTCCAGCAGGTCTGACAGCTTCTGTGGAGGGAGAATAGAGCCAACGTTTTGAGTCTAGGTGACCCTTCATAAGAGCAGATTTATATCCCAACCCCCCCACCCCAATTGTATAAATCTTTGTTGATGATGAAGGGTCATCTAGACTCGAAGCTTTAGTTCTATTCACTCCCCACAGATGCTGTCAGAGCTGCTGAGATTTTCCAGCATTTTCTGTTTTTGTTGCTGGTTAAGTGCATTGGCCATACTAAATTCTCCCTCAGTGCACCCGAACAGGTGCCAGAGTGTGGCGGCTAGGGGATTTTCACAGTAACTTCATAACGTAAGCCGACTTGTGACACTAATAAATAAACTCTAAACTTAACAGCATTCATACCAGAAAGAAAGAAAAATAGTGACTAGAATTTTACCGCCAAGCCCACACCAGAATCGGGGCGGGTGAGGCTCACAGAACGGCATTATCCATTGGCATCGGGCGGGATCTTACGAGCCTTGAGCAGGTGAGGCAGTAAAATTTCCAGCAAGTGAGTTAGTGAGTTAGATTTACATATTGCAACTGTTGGTTTAATTGTGCCAATCACATTCAGGTCCGTAGGAAGCTACAGATAACAGTTTGCTGAAAACCAAAAGTTGATGCGTCTCACAAGGGAACAGGCTGCTCACCGATCCTCCAGCCTCTTTCACGATAAGATATAAGGGCTGGAGTTTCCATTCTCTGCACAGAGCCAAGAATACCAGCCACTCGCAGATACATTGCCACAGCCGAGTTTTCTCATCAGATAATCTTCGCCTGCTTCTCGTTTTTTGAAAAGCAGCTGCGAACCTCGCTGACGTGAATTCAAAATGGACGGAGCGATGCGGCTGGCGCGATTCTCGTTTTCTGAATGTTGCAATATTTTGCCCTCATGGCAACGTGGATGCAAAATCATGGCGATGGCTTACCACACAAATTCCATTTTCCACCATTTTGTGCAATCTGTAGTAAGTCTATAATTGGTGCATCATGTGACTCTGGACAATTGGTAAAATTAAGTTGTGGATGAATTGGAATTTGCTACATTTAAACATGGGGAAGATTTGAATCATTGTTTTTCTGCTCTGGCTGAAAACTCTGCACATTTGCTACCACCACCATTGTCCTTCCTCACGAATCAATTTATCCAGTACTACTACCAAGATCATTTATTTTTTGCCATGGTAACATTACCACTGCCTTACTCTTACAAGGAATGAAAATTGTCTTTGTTACCTCTGGACTCAATGCCCTTGGGTACCTTATTGTCTATTCATAGAATCGAATCATAGAATTACTACAGTGCAGAACGAGGCCATTCGGCCCATATAGTCTGCACTGACTCGTCTACAGAGTATCCCACCTGGGCCCTATCCCCGTAACCCCACAAATGTATCCCGCTAATTCCCCTAACCTATACATCTTGGGACACTATGAGGCAATTTAGCATGGCCAATCAACCTAACCCGGACATCTTTGGAGTGTGGGAGGAAACCAGAGCATACGGAGGAAACCCACACAGAAACGGGGAGAATGTGCAAACTGCACGCAGACAGTTAACCGAGGCCAGAATTGAACCTGGGTCCCTGGCACCATGAGGCAGCAACGCTAAGCATTATGCTACCATGCCGACTCAAAACATGAATTCTGTTTCGCTCTCCACAGATGCTGCCAGACCTGATGAGAATTTTCCAGCATTTTTTGTTTTTATTTCAGATTTCCAGCATCTGCAGTATTTTATTTTTAGTTTAGAGGGTGGTTGGTGGAGGGGGTGGAATCCAAAACAAAAATCTTAAAATTAGGCCTGTGTAATTTAGGAGTGAAATGAGGAAGCATTTTTTCCACACACACACACACAGTCGAGATAACCTGGAACACGCTCCCCAAAAGGATGTGACTCAACTGAGATGTTCAGTTTGTGAGGAAAAAATTGTTATCAAGGGATTTGCATCAAGGGCAGGTGAAATGTGAAAATACAGGCAAGAGGGGCTTGAATAGTTGACTCTTGTTTTTATGTTCATGTGCCTGTGCAAAAGGCAAAGTACAAAATGCTTTATTTTGTAAGAACGGCACAGTAGCACAGTGGTTAGCACTGCTGCTTCACAGCTCCAGGGACGTGGGTTCGATTCTCAGCTTGGGTCACTGTCTGTGTGGAGTTTGCACATTCTCCTCGTGTCTGCGTGGGTTTCCTCCGGGTGCTCCGGTTTCCTCCCACAGTCCAAAGATGTGCGGGTTAGGTTGATTGGCCATGCTAAAATTACCCTTAGTGTCCTGAGATGTGTAGGTTAGAGGGATTAGTGGGTAAATATGCAGGGATATGGGGGTAGGGTTGGGTGGGATTGTGGTCGGTGCAGACTCGATGGGCCGAATGGCCTCTTTCTGTGCTATAGGGTTTCTAAGATTTCTAAGAACTGACCATCGAGCAGAATGTTATTTTTAAAACATGTCTGAAGATTTTTTTAATGCATCCTCCCTTTATAACAGACAATAAAATATTATTTTAATTCTTTTATGGGTGTTGCTGACAAGATCAATATTTTTTGCCCATCCCTAATTGCCCCTGAGTATCTCTCTTTATGAGGACACTTAAGAGTCAACCACATTGCTGTGGCTCTGGAGTCCTATGTAGGCCAGACCAGGTAAGGGCAGCAGATTTCCTTCCCTAAAGGACATTAGTGAACCAGCTGGGTTTTTCTGAACAATTGACAATGGTCATCAGTAGATTCTTAATTCCAGATATTGTTTCTTGAATTTAAATTCCACCATCTGCCGTTGCGAGATTCGAACCCAGGTACCCGAATCTACACTCGAAACGTGAGCTCTATTCTCCCTCCACAAATGCCGTCAGACCTGCTCAGATTTTCCGTTTTTGTCCCATAACAGTAGCTGAGTTTCTTGATTAATAGTCCAGCGATAATTCCACCTCATTAGGCTATTTATTCTAGATTTCTATTGAATTCAAATTACACCATCTGCTGAGGTGGGATCTGAAACCAGGCCCCCAGCATTACCCTGGGTCTCTGGGTTACCAGCCCAGTGACAATACCACGACACCACCACTTCCCCTGAACGCAAAGTGCTTCCGGACATGGCAAGATTGTGAAATGAGCTACATGACTTGCACGACTTTCTTTTTTTCGTATGGTTTTGTAAAGATAGCTTTCACCATTTTACCCGGCTGAGTGGTTTTATTTTGTGGAGATGAAGTTCATTTTAAGCAATTTTCACTTTTTTTGCTGAAAAAGGAGACCACTTAATAAATGCAGTCCCTGCAGCAAACTGGTCGAGTTTGAGTAGCTGCACGGTTCGGCCTTATTTCACTAAAGGCAAGTTCTAATAATATCCTGCTTTCTTCAGATTATTTCCAGCTGCTTGGAAAAGTACTTTCCTGCCTTAGGAGCCTGGAAAATTCAGACTTTGCTTTCCAAGGAAAGACTTCCTGCTTTCCTTACAGCTGCTGAGTCCCATGGGAACATTGAATTGAAAGGGCATTTAAGCATTTTAAAAAATTTAAATATTTAAAAATATTTAAGGATTTAATTGGAAGAGGACTAGATGATTATCCTCCTGATTCTCCGACGGTTCTCCTGAGGAAGTGCCGATGAAAATCAGACTTGGCTAGGGGGAGACGATGGCCTAGTGGCATTATCGCTAAACGATTAATCCAGAAACTCAGTAAATGCCCTGGGGACCCGAGTTCGAATTCTGCCACAGCAGAATTGGAATTCGATTAAAAAAAATATCTGGAATTAAGAATCTACTGATGACAATTGTTGATTGTCGGAAAAACCCATCTGGTTCATTAATTTTCTTTTGGGGAAGGAAATCTGCCATTCTTACCTGGTCTGGCCTACATGTGACTCCAGAGCCACAGCAATGTGGTTGACTCTGAACTGTCCTCAGGCAACAAGGGATGGGCAATAAATGCTGCCCAGCCAGCGACGCCCATGAATGTATAAAAAAAAATGATGGCTGACTTGTGCAAAAATGCTCATTAATCTTAGAATCCTACAGTGTAGAAGGAGGCCATTCAGCCCATTGAGTCTACACCGATCACACTCCCAGGCCCTATCCCCATAACCCCATGCATTTACCCTATCTAGTCCCCCTGACATTAAGGGACAAGTTAGCATGGCCAATCCACCTAACCTGAACATCTTTGAACTATGGGAGGAAACCTGAGCACCCTAAGGAAACCCATGAAGACACAGGGAGAATGTGCAAACTCTATACAGACAGTGACCCAAGCCAGGGATCAAACCCAGGTCCCTGGCGCTGTGAGGCAGCAGTGCTAACCATTGTGCCTCTATGCTGCCCCTCTGAGCATATACGACAAATGGATATTTAAGCGAGGTTAGGGAAGGTTCCTGCTCTTAGATGATTTCCAATGTTGCTCATTTGCTAACATTGTCAATTAAGAGAATTGCAGGATGATGCCACACCCCAGCATTTGAATGCATAGCATAGACTGACACTTCTAACTGATACAGAGAGGAGGGGTGCTTGACTGGATGTCATCAGATAGAGAATCAGTCTCTCTGGATGTTACAGATCTTCTCACACCACTTAAAAGAGAACAAAGAAATCTCAATGTACTGGTCAACACAATAACCATCAACCTCTCCACCCTACCACACCACCACCCCCTATTAAAAATTGAACAACAGGTCCATCCATTCAATCTTGCTAGTTTCAGCATTTCCCTCCATCAGCCACAGAACTGCAAAGTCACTCATTGTATGGGTGGCATGGTAACACAGTGATTAGCATTGCTGCCCCACAGTGCCAGGGACCCGGGTTCGATTTCCGGCTTGGGTCACTGTCTATGTGGAGTTTGCATGTTCTCCCCATGTCTGCCTGGGTTTCCTCCAGGTGCTCCGGTTTCCTCCCACAGTCCAAAAGATGTGCTGGTTAGGGTGCATTGGCCGTGCTAAATTCCCCCCTCAGAGTACCCGAACAGGCGTCAGAGTGTGACGACTAGGGGATTTTCACAATAATTTCATTGCAGTGTTAATGTAAACCTTCTTTTGACACTAATAAATGAACTTAAACTGTATGTTAAATTCTTCAAGATGTTTCTAAAAGAAAAGACAAGATGCTGCAATTTAATAGCCGAAAATCACCCATCTCGCCTGCCATGGGATCATAGCGGACGAGATAGAAAATCCGGTGGATCATTTAAAGGTCCAATGAGCTCGTGTGGGAATTTCCGGTCTTGTGGTACGTGCGGCCAAAAAATCCCACCCAATATGCTCTTTCCGAAACAAAGTCCAAAATGATTGAACAGCTCCTGGGAAGAGAGTGAATGGACATTGTAAAGAAAAAATGGATCATTAGTCCTGAATATCTCCTGTATATTCCAGCAACGTGCCATGCAGCTTTAATGCTACGTTTTACATGGTAAAATTATTTTCCCATTAGTCACAATGAACTTAGTGGTTTTAATAAAATCTTGCCTATTGGCTGCTAACGAAGAAATTCATTTAATGGCTGATTTAATAGAAGCAGAGAGAAAGCGGGCAATAAATTGAATTGAATCTATCCTGCCACACCTAATTATTTTCTGCATAGAGTGAATTGTTACCGGAGAAATCATTTCTCACTACAAGTCATCCTTGTGAAAAATTGACATTCAGCTGTGCAGAATCATGCATCTTTCCATTAAAGCTTCTGGGCATGCTTGAATCAATTTCATTAATCAGCTTTTCTGGAATGGCAATTCTCTAGCTAAATGAGAAGATACCACTTAACTGAAACCTATTTTTCCAACAGCCGGGTTGCAGTGCTTCTGAAGAGGATGCTAGAAGCTTTTGAGAGTTTTGAAAACCGACGATTCTATCAGGCATTCCATCGAGCACAATCCTTTAAAGTCAGTGGAAGGTTAAGTTTCATGAATTCATTCTAGTGCAGGGAGCCTCATCCTATTAGCAATTGGGTGGGCACTCTCATAGAATCATAGAAACCCTACAGCGCAGAAGGGGACCATTCGGCCCATCGAGTCTGCACCGACAATAATCCCCCCCAGGCCCCATACCCGAAACCCCACATATTTATCCCTGCTAATCCCTCTAACATACACATCTCAGCACACCAAGGGGCAATTTAGCATCGTCAATCAACCTAACCCGCACATCTTTGGACTGTGGGAGGAAACCGGAGCACCCGGAGGAAACCCCCGCGGACGCGGGGAGAATGTGCAAACTCCACACAAACAGTCACCCAAGGCTGGAATCGAACCCAGGTCCCTGGCCCTGTGAGGCAGCAGTGCTAACTAATGTGCCACCATGTCTCCCCAATTTCCTGACCAAATTTAATGAACAGAAACTTGTTGAGGGGAATGCCAGTCACTGTATCAATTCCTGGTATGCATTGCTGCTTCTGAGCGGAGGAATCAAATTTCTTTCAAATTCCTATTATTTTTTTACATGACAATTGAACAAAACTGAGGATATGTGACTGTCAGCATTGTCTTCTCATTCCCACTCAGGGCTATAAATGCTTATGGCTCATTATCATTAAGTGAGCACGATAATGAACAACTTGGCAATTGAACAGCATTCAGTGGCACACCAAGCCTCTTTAGCTGTGCTTCTTAGGATGGCACGGTGGTTAGCACTGCTGCCTCACAGCACCAGAGACCAGGGGTCGAGTCCCAACTTGGTTCACTGTCTGTGTGGAGTCCGCACATTCTCCCCTTGTCTGCGTGGATTTCTTCCGGGTGCTCCAGTTTCCTCCCACATCTGAAAGATGTGCTGGTTGGGTGCATTGGCCATGCTAAATTCTCCCTCAGTGTACCTGGACAGGCGCTGGAGTGTGGCGACCAGGGGATTTCCACAGTAATTTCATTGCAGTGTTAATGTAAGCCTACTTGTGACTACTTTGATCTGAACATGTCCCTCAGAACTTAATGGCCAATAAACTAATTCAGAACTGTAGTTACTGTTGCCATCCCATCAGCCAATCTGCACACAGCAAGATTCCACAAACAGCAATGAATTAAATGACTTAGTTTATAGATACAGTTCATAGAATTATAGAATCCCACAGTACAGAGGAAGGCCATTTGGCCCATTGAGCCTTCACCAACAACAATCCCCCTGCACCTATCCCACGTATTTACCCTGCTAATCCCCCTAACCTACGCATCTTGGGACACTAAGGGGCAATTTAGCATAGCCAATTGACCTAACCCACACATCTTTGGACTGTGGGAGGAAACCAGAGCACCCGGAGAAAATCCATGCAGACATGGGGAGAATGTGCAAACTCCACACAATCACCCAAGGCTGGAATTGAACCCGGGTCCCCAGCGCTGTGAAGCAGTAGTGCTAACCACTGTGCCACCGTGCTGCCCCTGTGTTATAAGTATTGGCCATAATAATGGGAGGAATTCTCTCCTCGATTTCAATTAGTGATGCGAGATTTTTACGGACCCCTGGGCTGCATAATGTTGAGTGTTCAATATTAATGGATATTAGTTCAATATTAGTGGATAATAGGCAGAGGAGATTGGGGTGGGTTAAGCTTAAAAAAAGGGTAAAGTGCAACCCTAATCCAACAAGTACATGCCTGCTGCCATTTTACACTGACATGTAGCATTATATCCAAATGCCCCATGTTGGGAGAGGCGGGACATTTTATTCACATATGTAAATCAGGCTCACACAGTAGAATTGTATAGTAATTAGAAGGATTGGCGACCACCAGTTAGTATATAACGAACTATAACAATTTATTTACAAGCAGGTGAATATGCAGAGCACTTTCACGATGTTAACACTTCCAGCTCTCGGGTCTACTCTGGTTGCTATTGCCCACACTCTACACCAAGATCCCCGTGCTCATTCCCCACTGGACAATTAGGTCACATGACCCTCACCCCTTAAAGGGGCCATCTACTCCAAATTGGAAGCCTGACTTAAATATAACAGTTGTCACCCTATTCTTCATTCAATGGGGGCATGAACTGCCACGTTCAGAAAGTACATGCCTTTATAGAGGTTCCTGGGGGAGGTGGGGGGGGAGGGATGCCATAAGGAATGGAACCACTCTCCTCAGCCTTTCAAGGAAGCCTTCAGCCTTCATTCTGCGGATCACGCTTTCTTCCTAGCGCCTGCTATGTTTGGTGATCTCCCCCATCAGTCCCACGTGCACCAATCTGCAGCTTGCTTCCCTGCTGATTGAATGGGAACCACCCCAGTGGTCCCCAGTTGTAAGCTCCTGCCTCTGATTTTCCCGCCCAGCAGTCGGCCAACTTGTCAATTTGTTCAGCTCCTGGCCAGGAAGTCCACGACAAACGTTTATATTCGACAAAACTTCCATCACCCCAGCTATTCTATTTTTGTTTGGCCCCTTTTGGCCTCTCCTCCATCCCACCCTGTGGATAATGGGACCTGAATATCTCACTCAATATTTTCTTGAAGAGGATAGAAGCAGATTGAAAGCAAAAGGTTTCCTTCTATAACTCCTTGATTTGATAAAGAAGGATGGGAGAAAGGTACAATAAAGCTAATGTGGATTCAGTTCAACGCTGAATTTTATGGCGATTGGACACAGCTCTTAGGAAGCTGAAAATTCAATCAAACCTGGCACTATAAAATTGTGGATGACTCTAAATGGAAACTAGGAATTAGCTCCGTTCTGTGTCTGTTATAGGAGGAGAACCAATATGTTAAAACAGCACAAGTTGCAAAGGTAAAGAAGGTATGAGTTTATATAGCATACTGTACAATTACAACAGTGTCAAATATTCTCATGTCACACTTGTTCAGATTGTGTATACGGACATAAAAAAATAGGAACAGGAGATGACCACACAGCCCATTGATTCAATATGATCTCGGCTGATCTGGATTTCAAGTCCACTTTCCTGTTTGTTCACCTGATTCCCTGAAAACCAAATATCTGTCGAGCTCAGCCTTAAATATATTCAATGATGACGCACCCATAATCCCCTGGGGTAGCACATTCCAAAGATTCACAACCCTTTTAGTGAAGACATTTCTATATGGAGATTATGAGGAGCCATAGGAAAGAGACAAGAAAGACTTATTGCTTGCATGAAGGGATTGACTGGGGTATGTATAATAATGTCAATTGCATTATGTTAATGATCAATAAATGAAACACTTTATTTGAACTCCACATTCTCCTGCTCTCTAGAATGTTGCATCTATCATTCACCCTTGACAGTAGCCTTCAGAGGTTGTTCTGTCAGATATCCACATGCACTGAAATAACACCTCAGAGGCCGGTGCCCCTTCCCCAGATTCCCTTTATTTACAAACTCAATCTCATTCCTAAAGTGCTTCGGGTACAAAGTCAGAACCCAGAGTGCCAGAAGACCTGACACTCCCATTTTTATATACAGGTGAGGCTTCCTGATTGGCCAGGCAATTAAGGCCTCAGTCAGGGACTTCTGTTGAGGTCCAACCAAATAAATGAAATCAAGTTAACTCAGGGACAACTTAAAAGGGGCAGCTCCCAAAAGGAAGGGAACCGCCTGAAACAAAAGACAAAGCGTAAAGGAAACTTAAAAACAAATTAAAATGGGATTAAAAGGGTCAATAATGCACCCCAGTCCCTGCAGTGCCCAGTGGGCATGAAAGGCATCAACAGTGCCCTCAGACACCGCACGCTCCCTCTCCAGGGACACCCGGCCATGAATAAAGCTACGGTAGAGGGGCAGACAGTCAGGTTGGACGACCTTCTCGGTCGCCCGGTGCCTGGACCTGTAGATGCCATGCCTTGACAGGCCCAGGAGCAAGGAGGTCCTCCTCCTTCCCCACCCCCCTCTGCACCAGATGCCCATAGATCAGGAGCGTGGGGCTGAAGTGCAAACAAAACATCAACAAAAGGTTTTTGAGGAAACTAAAAAGAGGGTGCAGCCTATAACGTGTAACGTAGATATGGTCCACGGACTCCACAAGGTTGCAAAAAGGGCAGGCTTGGGAGCCCGTGAACCGGAAGAACCTACGATTGTATGGCACTGCTGCGTGCACCACCTTCCACCCCAGGTCCCCGAGATAGTGGGGAAGGATCCCTCCGTAGAGGGACCTCCACTGGGGACTCCGTTGCCCAGCGACAACAGGGCCCGCCAAGGTGTATCCGGGCGACGAGCGAGGATGTGATAGTGGAAGGTATGCAGCAGCACCTGTACAGGAAACACCTCCATGCCTCAATCAGGGAGTTCATACTCCAAGAGGACAACCTCATGGGCCTCGTTAAAGCCATTACACAGATTAAGTGAAGGATGCCTGGGTGAGGATGTTTTGGGCTTCCCCAACAGCTAAGCGAGGGAACCATGGCCTCCCTCTTCCTCCTTGGGTGTCTATCATTCTGCACCTTCCTCTTCCTGGAACTCCACTCCTCTGTACACTATGATGTTGTGAAAGACACAGTGGAGCAGGACTATTCTGAAAATCCTCAATGGATAATTCTATAGTGTGCCCAGATCTGTTCAAACACCTGAAGTACATTGTGAATGACTTAATGGTATGTTCTATTATTGCCCTTATATGTGGCATCAGTTGTATATCTTCTTTGGTTCACTAATAGGATTCCTTACAGGAGTCGTCAGCCAGGTCTTCAGAGGCTAACTCTTAACTGGATGAGTCCAGAAGAAGGGGGTCTCTGTTTTAAAATTAGGGGATTAGCCGTTTAGGACAGAGATTAGGAGAATTTCTTTCTCTCAGAGGGTTTGTGTTTCTGGAACTCTTCCTCAGAAGGTGCTGGAGGGGAAGACATTGGATGTGTTTAAGGCGGAGATAGATCGATTCTTGTTAGGCAAGGAAATTAAAGATTATCAGGGGCAGATGAAAATGTGGAATTTGAAACACAGACAGACCATCCATGATCTTATTGAATGGCAGAGCAGGATGGAGGGGTCGAATGGTCTAATTCTGCTCCTATATTGTATGCTCGTATGACCCGACCCAGTGCCATTTTTGGGGGCTTTAATCTCACACCACCTGAGCACAAATCCCTTGGCAGTTAAAATTCTGTCCTTAAGATTTGACTTGGAACAAAAGAAAGATTCAATTTCACAATTCGCTTTCGATGTCTCTTCTCTAAAGTTGTCTCTGGTAAGGTTAAATCCACATAAAGAATGGCAAACAAGCACGGGTTTTAAAAGTCAAGGTAAATATTGTACTTTCCCTGAAATAATCTTGTCACAGCTTTCAAAGCTCACTGTCAATTACATGTTTAAATGTAGGTTAGTCAAACAAAGTCAGCATTCTTCCATTTTATTCTTTGGCCATTCATGGTAGGCATTATGTGTGTTAAATTTGTTGCATCAATGTTTGGGAATTAGGCCCCTGTAGCTATGTATATTACATGAGAGCTGACATCTAAATAATATTTTTCAATGCTGTTTGACAACACAATAATACACTTGTCAGCTCAATATCTGAAAATAATTTGGATTTCAAAAGATAATAGAGTGATGTCGAACGAATCAAAACTTCTTTATTCCTATTTTATTTATGCCTATTTTGAATGAAACCTTTTTTCTAGATTGCGGCTTTGAATGGATAGATGGAGGAATGTTGAAACTCCTCCTGTCTTTAAGGATGAATGATTCTAGCTCAATGAAAATGAACCATACAAGTTCAATGAATATTGTTTTGTGGCTTGCACACAACACTAACTCCAACCTGCATTTGCATTGAGTCCTTCATGTCCCTTTTGGCAGAAAAAATAGAAGGGCAAGTTATTACCTAAATGGAAAGCAGATTCAAAATGCGTCTGGGCAGAGGGATCTGGGTGTCTATGTTCATGGTTCACAGAAAATCGGTATGCAGGTGCAGCATGTAATAATGAAGGCAAATAGGATGCTAGCATTTACTGCAAAGGGACTGGAGTATAAAAGTAGAGAAGTGTTGTTGCAATTGTATAGGGTGTTGGTGAGACCACATCTGGAGTATTGTGTCCAGTTTTGGTCTCCTTATTTGAGGAAGGATGTGGTGGCATTGGAGGCAGTTCAGAGGAGGTTCACCAGATTGATTCCGGGGATGAAAGGGTTGATGTATGAGGAGGGATTGAATAGCTTGGGCTTATACTCGCTGGAGTTTAGAAGGCTGAGGGGGGATCTGATCGAGGTATATAAAATTTTAAAAGGAATCGATAAAGTAAATGCAGACCAGCTGAATAAGATCGCATCTTCACCCAACACCCATATGTGTATGGCATCCAGCCTGAGAAGGAAAGCATTTAAAAACAGGATGAACATTATGCTTCTCAAAAGAACAGATGCCAATGCTGAGGAGCGGAATATTTTCCTTCCAACATGCAGTGATATCATTAAGGGTTCCTAACGAAGGGCAGCATGGTGGCATAGTGGTTAGCGCTGCTGCCTCACAGCTCCAGGGACCCGGGTTCAATACCCGGCCGTGGGTGACTGTGTGGAGTTTGCACATTCTCCCCGTATCTGCGTGGGTTTCCTCCCACAGTCCAAAGATGTGCAGGTTAGGTGGAATGGCCATGCTAAATTGCCCCTTAATTTCCCAAGGTGTGTAGGTTAGATAGATTAGCCATGGTAAGTGTGCGGGGTCACAGGGATGGGTAGGTGAGATGGTCTGGGTGGGATACTCTGTGAGAGAGTTGGTGCAGACTCAATGAGCCAAATGGCTTCGTCTACACTGTCGGGATTCTAACCTCCCCTTTAACTCCATTTCAGATTGGCACAGGTTTACGGCCAGGAGCATGGGTCAGATGAGATGTGCCATCCTAGGCTGACCAACAACAGTGTCCAAGACACAAATGTGAATTTGTTTTCTCCCCTTCAGGCCTTTTCTCCTTTTACCACCTCTCTTGGAGACAATGATTTATGTTGGGTACATAACCTTCGCCCTCAGCAGCCATCTTGTACATTGTCCGCATTGTTTTTTCTGTCACATTTAAGATTGAAAAGGGCTTGCAGACGGATAACATGACCCTGGGCTTATTGAGTTCAATTGTAAATCTTCAAGCTGGTATTTCAGACAAGTTCAGCAATTGAATTTGATGCGGTGTGGCGCACTGCATTAACCCACAGAGTTACTGGGACAATTATTGTATAAATACATCATTTAATTGTGGAAGGAATTATACTCAGCTTTCACATGGTGTGTGTAGATTCACAAAAACATTCCTTAACTACACAGAAGGTAAATACAAATAGTCAAAACAGTGATAGGTTAAAATGGGGCCATAAGAGTTATCCTTTGTATGTAATTTAAGAATGATTTTCACTGTTGCTGAATAAAGTGCCTGAGAATAAGAGCTTAATATTTTAACAGACACTGGAGAAAATGTCACAGCTTATTGTACAACACTAAACAAACAGCTAGAAGCATATTTGATACGATTTATTATTGTCACATGTATCGTTTCTTGCAGACTGTACAGACAAAGCATACCATTCATAGAGTACATAGGGAAGAAAGAAAGGGGAGGGTGCAGAATGTCATGTTACAGTCATAACCAGGGTGTAGAGTAAGATCAACTTAATATAAGCAGGTTCATTCAAAAGTCTGATGGCAGCAGGGAAGAAGTTGTTCTTGAGTCGGTTGGTACATGATCTCAGGCTTTTGTATCTTTTTCCCGATGGAATACGGTGGAAGAGAGTATGCCTGGGGTGCATGGGGTCCTTGATTATGCTTTTCCAAAGCAGCGGGAAGCATAGACGGAGTCAATGGATGGGAGGCTGGTTTGCGTGATGGATTGGGCTACATTCACGACCTTTTGTAGTTTCTTGCATTCTTGGGCAGAGCAGGAGCCATACCAAGCTGTGATACATCCAGAAAGGATGCTTTCTATGGTGCCTCTGTAAAAGTTGGTGAGACCCGTAGCTGACATGCCAAATTTCTTTAGCCTCCTGAGAAAGTAGAGACATTGGTGGGCTTTCTGAACTACACCATCAGTGTGGAGGGACCAGGACACATTGTTGGTGATCTTGACACCTAGATGTGCAGGTTAGGTGGATTGGCTATGCTAGATTACCTCCTGGTGTCCCAAGATGTATAGGTTAGGGGCATTAGAGGGGAAAGTGTATGGGCTTATGGGGATAGGGCCTGGGGTCCTTGATTGTGCTGGCTGTCCCTCCAAAGCAGCGGGAAGTGTAGATGGAGCTAATAGATGGGAGGCTGGTTTGCGTGATGGTCTGGGCTACATTCACAATCCTTTGTAGTTTCTTGCATATTTAAGGTGTCTTTGGGCCTGATTTTACCATTTTCATTCTCAGTGCTGAATCTGGGCGCAATGCAGATCTGACTTGGAGATCTGTTCTCAGGCGCCCCCATACGCACTCAGCCTGAAAAAAAAAATCGCGAGTCCCATTCGTGCTGTGGGCAGGGCTTATCGTGCCCGAAATGATCGGAGCTCTGAACTGCGCATGCACAGATAGAAAGAAATTTGAAAAAGCGCACCCGTGTCAGATCGCTCCCAGGCCACAGAAAGCAGAGAAAGCGGCCCCGGGAGTGAAAAGCGGGAGCAATGGCCCCCGCAGACTCCACTGTCCCCCTTATCCACCCACCCCCCCGCTACCCAGACCGATCGCAATCCCCTGCCCCCTTCCCTCCCACCGATCGCCCGCAGAGTGGCAGCAGACCCCCTCTGCCCCCGCCCCCCGCCCCCCACCAGAGATACATCGTCCCCCCACCAGTGAGTGATCAGGCTTCCCCCCCCACCAGAGATACATCTTACCCACCTCTCTCCTCCCCCCCCCCCCCACAGAGAGCGATTTGGCCTCACTCCTCCCCCTCCCCCCCAGAGAATGATCTGGCCTCACTCCCCACTCTCCCCACCCTCCCCAGAGGAACATCTGGCCCGCCTCCTCCTCCCTCCCCACCCCCTCACCAGAGAATGAACTGGCCCGCCTCCCTCTCCCCCCCCGACCAGACAACGATCGGCCCTCCCCCCCCACCACCAGACAACGATCGGCCCTCCCCCCCCACCGCATGACAACGATCGGGCCTCACTCCCCCGCACCCCCCTTCCGAGAATGATCTGACCCGCCTCCTTCCCTCCTCCCCCCGCACCACCGATCTGAGTCAGTGAGCCGTTGGAAGCTCTGAGCTCGGCTCTTCAGCAGCTGGAGTGCCCGATTCAGACTTTTATTCAGCAAGTCCATTTCGGCGCGATTCCGGATCGGCGAACGTGGTGGTAAAGGGGGAAATGCTGATAAAGTTGGGTGGGCAGTTCATTAATTCAATTGAGATGCATGCAAATGCATTTAAATTGCCGTTGCGCCCGTTTTGGGTGCGAATCGGATCGCGGCCATTCCCGGTCTCAGTAAAATGGCCGTCTGCGCAGATGCGGGCGCGGATCGTGTTAATGGTCTCACACCCGACTTTACCACGTTTTTGCACCCGAAAACGGGCACGACACAATGGTAAAATAGGGCCCTATGTGTTAATTTTAGTTGAACAATCGTGCAATGATTATTGTTTGTGGCAGTGAAGTGCTGATTTTAACTCTGGGTGAGTTGTAGTGAGCAGAGTAGGACAGCAATGTCCATGGACTGCCCAGGGTGAAGCCCAGGCCATTTTCAGCCCCGAGCCTCATTTACATTTCTCTGCACAGCCTCCTGTCTGAAGGTGATAAGAATGGTGGCAGGTAGGAGCAGGAAACCGAGTGAGAGGCGACTTAAAGTCATAGAGTCACAGAGGTTTACAGCATGGAAACAGGCCCTTCGGCCCAACTTGTCCATGCCACCTTTTTTTTTAAACCCTGAAGCGAGTCCCAATTGCCCACATTTGGCCCATATCCCTCTATACCCATCGTACCCATGTAACTATCTAAATGCTTTTTAAAGATAGAATTATACCCGCCTCTACTACTACCTCTGGCAGCTTTTGCCAGACACTCACCACCCTCTGTGTGAAAAGATTGCCCCTCTGGACACTTTTGGATCTCTCCCCTCTCACCTTAAACCTATGTCCCCTAGTTTTAGACTCCTGTACCTTTGGGAAAAGATATTGACTATCTAGCTGATCTATGCCCCTCATTATTTTATAGACTTCTATAAGATCACCTCTCAGCCTTCTACACTCCAGAGAAAAAAGTCCCAGTCTATCCAGCCTCTCCTTATAACTCAAACCATCAAGTCACGGTAGCATCCTAGTAAATCTTTTCTGCACTCTTTCTAGTTTAGTAAAATCCTTTCTATAATAGGGTGACCAGAACTGTATTCTAAGTATGGCCTTACTAATGTCTTCTCAACTTCAACAAGGCATCCCAACTCCCGTATTCAATATTCTGACCAATGAAACCAAGCATGCTGAATGCCTTCTTCACTACTCTGTCCATCTGTGAGTCCACTTTCAAGGAGCTATGAACATGTACTCCAAGATCTTTTTGTTCTGTAACTCTCCCCAACGCCCTACCATTAACTGAGTAAGTCCTGCCCTGGTTCAATCTACCAAAATGCATCACCTCGCATTTCTCTAAATTAAACTCCATCTGCCATTCGTCAGCCCACTGGCCCAATTGATCAAGACCCCGTTGCAATCCCAGATAACCTTCTTCACTGTCCACTATGCCACCAATCTTGGTGTCATCTGCAAACTTACTAACCATGCCTCCTATATTCTCATCCAAATCATTAATATAAATGACAAATAACAGTGGACCCAGCACTAATCCCTGAGGCACACCGCTGGTCACAGGCATCCTGTTTGAAAAACAACCCTCTACAACCACCCTCTGTCTTCTGTCATCAAGCCAATTTTGTATCCATTTAGCTACCTCACCCTGGATCCCGTGACATTTAATCTTATGCAACAACCAACCATGTGGTACCTTGTAAAACGCACCATGTAGTACCTTGTTGTTTCCTTAGATCCCTGAAATCAGGGATATAAGGATACAACCACTAACTCGAGGCTAGTCCTGGGATTGGGGCGCTGCGAGGACTTGCCAATGGTGGAGCACACCCTACTCCTCTTCTCGCTATTTAAGAACCAAATTAACATTTAACATGGCCTCTTCTAATAGGTTTGGCTCTTCCCCCAAACTTCACATTACATCAATGATACCATTGGTCCAGTCTGGGCTGGATGGACCTTCCATGTCCATTCTGAGGTAGATGGTGGGAGTGGCTGGTGTAGAGGGGGTAGAGAGCTGGGGGGGGTGGGGGGGGGGGGGGGGGGAGTGCAGGGGATGGTGGTGGTGGTGGAGAGGGGGGGCGGGGGATGATGTTGTGGGAAAGCCTCAGGAAGATGGGGCGACTGTCCCGCCCCTTCACCATCACAGACTCTTGCTCGCACCATTCCCATTGCACCAGTGTCTGGTCTTCGATAAGCATCTACGTTGTAACTGATGGCAAGTTTTTTTAAAGTTTATTCTTTAAGGTATGTGAGGATTGCTGGCGAGGCCAGCTTTTGTTTCCCAAACCCAATTGCCCTTGAATGGCTTGCTAGGACATTTCAGAGGTCACTTAAGGGTCAACCACATTGCTCTGGGTCTGGAGTCACATGTAGGCCAGACCAGGTAAAGATTGTAGCTTTCTGTTCATAAAACATTTGTAATCCAGATGAGTTTATATGCCAATCAAGAATAGTTTAATGGTTACCATTACTGAGACAAGCTTTTAATTCCAAGTTTTACTATGTGAATTTAAATTCCTCCACCTTTCATATGTGTGGGTTTTGAATTCATGTCCACAGAGCATTAGGCTGGGCCTCTGGATTGCCAGTCTGGGCTGGCCAGTCCAGTCACATTATCACAACACTACTGTTTAATCCTAAAACAAACTTGTTACTCACCATCATTGCAGTTACAGTGTAAATATAGTCTATGTCCAGTATCAGACCCTCAACTGATACACAGAATCATAGAACTGCTCTGTCCGTGACCACAAAAAACTACAAAGAGTTGTGAATGAAGCCCAGTCCAACATGCAAACCAGCCTCCCATCCATTGACTCCGTCTACACTTCCCACTGCCTCGGAAAAACAGCTAGCGTAATCAGGGACTCCAAGAACCCTGGACACACTCTCTTCCACCTTCTTCCATCAGGAAAAAGATACAAAAGTCTGAGATCACATACCAGCTGACTCAAGAACAGCTTCTTCCCTGCTGCCATCAGACTTTTGAATGGACCTATCTCGCATTAAGTTGATCTTTCTCTACACCCTAGCTATGACTGTAACACTACATTCTGCACTCTCTCCTTTCCTTCCCTATGTACGGTTTTCTTTATAGCACGCAAGAAACAATACTTTTCACTGTATATTAATACATGTGACAATAATAAATCAAATCAAAGAATCCCTGCAGTGCAGAAGGAGGCCATTCGGCCCATCAAGCCTGCACCAACAACAATCCCACCCAGGCTCTATTCCTGTAAGCGCATGTATTAACACTGCAACTCCCCCTGAAACTAAGGGACAATTTAGCATGGCCAATCCACCCAACTTGACTGTGGAAGGAAACCGGAGCACCCGGAGGAAACCCATGTAGACACGGGGAGAATGTGTAAACTCCACACAGACAGTGACCCAAGCCAGGAATCGAACTCGTGTCCCTGGTTCTGTGAGGCAGCAATGCTAACCACTGTGCCACCGTGCCACTCTTAATGATGCTTAATGGTTATAAACCACTCTATAAGGAAACCTCCAGCTCTGACGAAGGGTCATCCAGACTGGAAACATTGGCTCTATTCTCTCTCCACAGGTGCTGTCAGACCTGCTGAGATTTTCCAGCATTTCCTATTTTTTTTAAGATTCCAGCATCCGCAACATTTTGCCTTTAACCTCCTTTTCTGGTGCCTGTCTCAGGAAACTGTTATGACTGCTTCAATCCACATGCTTAATAAAGGGACTGATTTATTTTCATGTGTGAATTAATTGACTATGTGTGTATCCCAGTTGCATTTATGGTTTGCATTTGTTTACTCCTGTGGGAGAGATGAAGAATCAGGCTGCAAATCAACTAAACTGCTTCAAGTCTCACCCAACAGCTGGTTGTGAAGCAACATTGGTGCTGATCTTTGGGAGGGTTCCATATCTTTTGAGGCAAAAGAAATGCTGCGCATGGTAGAAGTGGAAGGAAAGAGAACAAAAATGCTATTTTCTTTTTTTTAAAAAAGTGGTTGTGAGAATTTTATCCTGAAAAGTTCAAATTGTCTGAAAACGCAGTTTTGAACCATCAATCATTTTGTCTGCTGCTTAATCAACTCCAGTTAGAAAGTGATTGAATATTCATTCCAATAAAGAAATGGCCTGGGGCTTCTATTACTTTTTTATTTCACCTTATTATCCCTTCGTCAAGTTGGCTCTTATGATGAATGTGAGCTACCTCAGTGTCTATGGGCTTTTGTATTAGCCTGCATGTACAAGTAGCGAATGTGCCAGATTGCTTTTGTGAGAAGGCTCACCTCATTGTTGCCAGCCGAGATTCAAATTTGGATGATATATTTTTTTTAATGAGTTTTGCCAGATATTTTGGGATGGACAATCGAGCAAATGCACCAGTCTGTGAGAAACATTTATAAGTGGAATTCAATGCTCCTGGCCCGAAACTGCTTGACAAAACTTTTTCTTCAAGCCTAAAGTGAAACAATGAGCAGAATATTCTGGAGAGAGGTGGGGGGGGGACAGTGTGGACAGTTTCCCCCCTACTCCCCACCCCCCCTCCCCCAGTCTAAACAAAGTCAGCATGGAGCCAACCCGCTTCACATCAGGGGAGGAAGTCTTGCCCGCCCATGAGTGCCACCGGCTAAACTGATTGGCTGACAACTCTAAACCAATTTGCCAACAACTCCAAACCGATTGGCTGATGACTCCATCCGTCCCAACGGCAGCAAGAGTGCATTAATGAGCACTGCCAGCCTGGCAACCAAGAAGGATGTTATACTCTGCTATTTGTGATATATATAAATGATTTGGAAGAAGGTGTAACTGGTGTTATCAGCAAGTTTGCAGATGACACGAAGATGGCTGGACTTGCGGATAGCGATGAGCATTGTCGGGCAATACAGCAGGATATAGATAGGCTGGAAAATTGGGCGAAGAGGTGGCAGATGGAATTTAATCCAGATAAATGCGAAGTGATGCATTTTGGAAGAAATAATGTAGGGAGGAGTTATACAATAAATGGCAGAGTCATCAGGAGTATAGAAACACAGAGGGACCTCGGTGTGCAAGTCCATAAATCCTTGAAGGTGGCAACACAGGTGGAGAAGGTGGTGAAGAAGGCATATGGTATGCTTGCCTTTATAGGACGGGGTATAGAGTATAAAATCTGGAGTCTGATGATGCAGCTGTATAGAACGCTGGTTAGGCCACATTTGGAGTACTGCGTCCAGTTCTGGTCGCCGCACTGCCAGAAGGATGTGGAGGCGTTAGAGAGAGTGCAGAGAAGGTTTACCAGGATGTTGCCTGGTATGGAGGGTCTTAGCTATGAGGAGAGATTGGGTAAACTGGGGTTGTTCTCCCTGGAAAGATGGAGAATGAGGGGAGATCTAATAGAGGTATACAAGATTATGAAGGGGTGAAATAGGGTAAACGGTGGGAAGCTTTTTCCCAGATCCAAAGTGGCGATCACGAGGGGTCACGGGCTCAAGGTGAGAGGGGCAAAGTATAACTCAGATATTAGAGGGATTTTTTTTACACAGAGGGGGCCTGGAATGTGCTGCCAAGTAGGGTGGTGGAGGCAGACACGCTGACATTGTTTAAGACTTACCTGGATAGTCACATGAGCAGCCTGGGAATGGAGGGATACAAACAATTGGTCTAGTTGGACCAAGGAGCGGCACAGGCTTGGAGGGCCGAAGGGCCTGTTTCGTGTGCTGTACTGTTCTTTGTTCTTTGTTTGTTCAAGAAGGCCCAATGGAGCCTGAAGATTCAAGTCTGGGGTCTTGGCAGTGAGGTAGGGTTTGGGAAGGTGAGGGAGAGAGGTTAGAGGTGGTGGCGTTTTTAATAGAGCAGGTGGGTGGGAAGAAAGGGATGGTTGTATCCTAGGAAGGGCAGGGGGTGGCATAGGGCAGTCCCCGAAGATAGTACCCCTTCGTGAAAATGCTTAAAAACGTGGCCTGCCCACTTCCCTCCTAACTGCTCATGCCAACCATTGTAATGGCATTGGCAGCTTATTATTGGGACCAGTTGGCTTGTTAACTGGGGGTAAAGGCCGGATAATTATGTTTATGGAATTCCCGTTGACGGGGGGGGCAAGTGGGGAAATTGGAATGGAAAATCCCACCAGTGTAAACCTCGTTTAGTGACTCGTGCGAGATTTCCCGCTTCCACTGGCGATCCCGCTCCTGAAAATGGAAACGCGAAATCCACCCCCTTGTCTTGCTCTGTATTTGCATGGTGTTTCGCAATGGTCAATACATTGGGACGGTCGTCTACTGGAATGTAAATCATCAAAGCTCAAACTGCTCACAAGGCCATTTAACACTGCCAAAAGTAGTTGCCAGTGCATCCTGCAATTTTAACAGTCGTATAATGGTTTCTATTACCTGAAGCCAAGATAAACTCCCTGAAGAACATTTGTTGTCATTGTTAACAGAACCATGCACTGTAAAACCCAAGTACCATCTGTGAGGCAGTCACAGAACACAAATCGGGGCGTGCGACTGATGAACATGTTATTTTGCAAAATCAGTTCTCATTAAAGTCTTGGAATGTCAGTGCTGGGGATGGAGTTCATCCTATTCAGGCATCAAGCACTCCCCAAGCAGGTCTAGCACAGCCACAAAAGAGTAACCCCCCTCATCCACTGCAGTGATATTTCTTTCATTTCCCACATTTGACATTACTCCCCTGAGTGAGACTGTCAATTCGCGCCACGTAGGTTTTGATCCAGGCTATTGTGCACTGAAACCTAGATTAAGGATGTCAAAATTCATTTTACACAGAGCCTTCACAATCAGCAAAGAGGCAAGACTCCTGTCTCATTATTCTTTGTTGGATTTGAGTTGTGCCAAAAGTGGACATTTATGACTGAGAGATAAACAATGAAGGGACAATTAAGAGAGGAAATAATTAAGAACAAACAGTGCCAGGGAGCCGGTTTTGATTCCCAACTTGGGTCACTGTGGAGTCTGTACATTCTCCTCGTGTCTGTGTGGGTTTCCTCCGGGTGCTCCGGTTTCCTCCCACAGACCAAAGATGTGCGGGTTAGGTGGATTGGCCATGCTAAATTACCCCTTAATGTCAGGGGGATTAGCCAGATGAATGTGTGGGGTTGCAGGAATAGTGTCTGGGTGGGATTGTTGTCAGTGCAGTCTCGATGGGCCGAATGGCCTCCTTCTGCATTGCAGGGATTTTATGATTCTAAACCCTTTGGCCCATCAGGAGCCCGCTTGATACAGGGCATGTATAGCTTTTATTGAGAACTCCACCCAGTTCATTTCTTGAAAGTTGTGCAAAAGTATCTTTTATATCCATCTGAATAGGTAGAGGTGGTAAGATTTAAAATTTGGCATATCCAACAGTGCAATGCTCCCTCATTAATCTGAGTCTATGTTGTTCAATCCTTGTGTGGGCTTTGGGCTGCTTAATATTCGAGTTAAGGAGCTGATTTATTCGATCTTGAGGAGGCAGTGACATAGTGGTAACGCCATAGAATCCCTCCAATGTAGAAGCAGACCATTAGGCCCATCGAGAGTGCACCGACTCTCTGACAGAGCATCCCACCGAAGTCCTAACCCCATAAAGCCCACATATTTTCCCTTCTAATGTCCCTAACCGAAGCATCTTGAGAAACTAAGGAGCAATTTAGCATGGCCAATCCACCTAACCTGCACAACTTTGAACTGTGGGATGAAACCGGAGCACCTGGAGGAAACCCATGCAGACACAGGGAGAATGTGCAAACTCCACACATTCAGTCACCCAAAGCTGGAATTGAACACCAGTCCCAGGCATTGTGAGGCAGCAGTGCTAACCACTGTGCCACCGTCACTGGACTGGTAATCCAAAGGCGCAATTTATGCTCTGGTAACTTGGGTTCAAATCCCACCATGGTAGCTGGAATTTCAATTCAATTAATAAAATCTGGAATATAAAACTAGCTTCACTTAATGGTGACTATGAAATCATTGTTGATTGTCGTAGAAAAAAAATCTCTTCACTAATGTCCTTTAGGGAAGGCAATCTACCATCCTTATCCAGTCTGGCCTACACGTGACTCCAGACCCACAGCAACGTGGTCGACTCTTAACTCCCTCCTGAAATAGCCTAGCAAGCCACTCAGTTCAAGGGTAATTAGGGATGGTCAACAAAAGCCGTCCTCACCAGCGATGCTCTCAACTCATGAAAGAATTTTTAAAAACTCTTCCTTCCAGAATTTTAAGAAGTGACTCATTATATTGTGGCGTATTGACGGAGGGAGGGTGGCATTGTAATCCACATTGCTTATTTTCAGGATATGACAGCATGTCCATTGCTATTCTGCTTTGACTCAATGAAATTATCTCCCTGGTTGAAAGAAAACAATTATGTTCTCAGCAATAGGCTGCATCCTCTGCAAATGAAATCATGAAAAGCCCTGTACTATCTAAACAAAAACCCTGCTGAGGTTGAATGTAGGGAAATGCCTGTGGATGTCCAAACACTTTGTTTTGCAGTGGGCTGTGACATTGGCATAACACTTCTATAGCCTCAGAACCACCATGTTCTGTAACATAATTGATTAGCATTATTTGTGTTTACGCCTGTAACTGTCCATTCTCAAGCTGGTATTAATCCAGCCCATTTCAGACACAGTGATCCATACAGAATTTATTTCTCTATCTAGGAGTCAGACTCACAGGCTAAATACTGACTTGGGTGTGGGAGAGTTGGTGGGAGGTTCTGATAGGAATAACATTTCATCAGTTGCATCATTAAGTCAGCAGGCTGCTGCACTGTCTGGTTTGGATAGAGCTTGATATCTCTGCTAGAATAACTAGCAAGAGTTTTAACAACACCAGGTTAAAGTCCAACAGGTTTATTTGGCAGCAAATGCCATTAGCTTTCGGCGGAGCAGCGCTCCGAAAGCTAATGGCATTTGCTACCAAATAAACCTGTTGGACTTTAACCTGGTGTTGTTAAAACTCTTACTGTGTTTACCCCAGTCCAACGCTGGCATCTCCACATCAGAAGAACTAGCAACAAAGAAATTGAAAAGAAAGGCAGGATCATTCCTATTCAAAAATAATAAATGGTGTTGTATCACAAAGTTTAAAGAAGTGTAAGATAGGTGGACTGACCATGCAAAATTGCCCCAAAATGTGTAGGTTAGATGGATTAGCCATGGTAAATGTGTGGGGTTGCGGGGATAGAACGGGGGAGAAGGCCTGGGTAATATACTCTGTCAGGAAGTTGGTGCAGGCTTGATGGGCCGAATGTCCTCTTCTGCAGTGATTCTATGAAATATTTATTACAATGATCGGTTATGAAATTGAAATGAAACCTCAGGGTGATTCTCAAGCTCTCTCCTCTCAGAATGACACAGGTTTATATGTCTCTTCAATTCTAAACTCACGCTTTGAAAAGACCAATGCAAATTTCTGCATGCATTTTGAAGAAGTTCCTTCCCTGATACATTATCATTTCCTGAAATTGTATTATTTTTCCTTATGCAGAACAATGTATTTCTTTTCAGCATTATCCTTTTTGTGTCCATTATCTCCAGAATATATAATTATTGAATAGTTCATGTTCATCTCCTTTTGGAGCTGAGGCCATGCTGAAAAACACTGGTGTCTGATTGACTGACTGGAAACTTGACATTTTCTTTGCTGTCAATCAAGTACTGACATTCCTAAGGTTCAAGTAAAATTCGTGCCACACAAGTGTCAGGGAAATGCAATCTCCAACAAAAGACCATCATCCCTTTGACATTCGATGGTATTATTATCATTGAATTCCCCCACTATCAACATCCTAGAGGTTATGATTGACCAGAAGTTCAACTGAACAAGCCATATAAATACTGTGAGCAACACATGAGCAATACAGAGGCTAGGAAGCCTGCAGTGAGTAACTCACCTCCTGACCCTCCAAAGCCTGCCCACTATCCACAAGGAACAAGGCAGGAGTGTGATGGAGTACTCTCCATTTGTCTGGATAAGTGCAACTCCAACATCTCTCAAGAAGCTTGACACCATCCAGGACAAAGCAGCCCACTTGATTGGCAACACAATCACTCCCTTCACCACCGATGTATAGTAGTAGCAGCAGTGGTCCGTTGCTTCCTCAGAGTGGTGGATTGCCGTTTTGGATGGACTTATCCTTTATCCACGCTGAAGGTCCAAGGCCCCTTCTTGCCCAACTTCCCTCACTCAGGTTGGGTGAGACAGCAGCAGCGAATAGCACCCTTGGCTGCACTGGTGGGGGGCAATTGGGAAGAAAGGAATGCCCCTTTTTACAGCACTAGGTCAAGACTAAGCCAGGAGGATGGTGGGGTCGGGCTGCAGGGGATGGGGGTTGGGCCCTGGGGCTGGGTGGGGGGGACAGGTGGTCAGACCTGAGTGGGGGGAATGGCAGTTGGAATGAGTCAGGGATAGGGGTGGTATGGGGGATCCACTGGGGAATCGTGTGTGTGCGGGGTGTCAGTCTGGATGTTTAAATAGTTACCCTAAGAATTGGGGTAAGAATTAGTTTTAAGTACTTTTCCGCGGGTGTTATTTATTTATTTAATTTAGTTTTAAATTTTGGCGCGCAACCGGCAGTGGCCGCGGGGTTTACTGGGAAGGGTCAAAAGTTCTATATAAGTCAGTTAGTTGGGAGGTTAGTCCTCTTGTTGCTGTGGAGAAAGGCAGAGCTGTGACTGGTGACAGGATTTTTGGGGTAAGAATTAGTTTTAAGTACTTTTCCGCGGGTGTTATTTATTTATTTAATTTAGTTTTAAATTTTGGCGCGCAACCGGCAGTGGCCGCGGGGTTTACTGGGAAGGGTCTCTTGAGTTTTTTTTTTAGTGCACAGGAGGTTTAAAAGGCAGGTCCCACTATCTAGCGGGCAGCGTTGGGAGCGGGCAGCGGAGTGAGACGGAGCTGAGTGAGAACTGAGGGGCTTTGGCTCATCGGGCTTAGGCAGAAAGGGCGAGCAGGGGTGAGTTTCTTATTTTTAAAAAATTTTATTTATAAGTTACTTTTCTCCGGGTACCTTGGTAGAAATAATTTGGAACAGAGAGGAATAATCTTCATTCACTTTTTTCCCTGTGTTTAAAAGGGCAATTATGACTGTCAGGCCAGTATGTTGTTCCCAATGTAGGATGTGGGAGGTCCTGGAGGCTCCTAGCCTCCCAGACGACCATATCTGTGCTGGGTGTGTTGAGCTGCGGTTCCTAAGGGACCATGTTAGGGAACTGGAATTGCAGCTCGAGGACCTTCGCCGGGTTAGGGATAGTGAGGAGGTCATTGACAGGAGCTATCGGCAGGTGGTCACACCGGGACCACGGGAGGAGGGTAACTGGGTAACAGTGAGGAAGGAGAAAGCTCGGGTGATGGTGAGCACCCCGGTGGATGTGCCCCTTAATAATAAGTACTCCTGTCTGAGTACTACTGGGGTGGACAGCCCACCTGGGGGAAGCAGCGGTGGCAGTGTCTCTGGAGCTGAGCCTGGCCCAGTAGTGCAAAGGGGTAAGGAAAGGAGGGTAGTGCTAATTGGGGACTCTACGGTGAGAGGGTCAGATAGGCGTTTTTGCGGACACAGACGGGACTCTCGGATGGTGGTTTGCCTCCCTGGTGCAGGGGTCCAGGATGTCTCTGGTCGAGTCCCAGAAATCCTGAAGGGGGAGGGAGAGGAGCCCAAGGTCGTGATGCATATAGGTACTGCTGACATAGGTAGGAAGAGGGAAGGGGTCATGAAAAGAGAATATAGGGAGTTGGGTAGACAGCTGAGAAAGAGGAATGCAAAGGTAGTAATCTCGGGATTGCTGCCTGTGCCGCGGGAGAGTGAGAACAGGAATCGGTGGAGAATTAATGCGTGGCTGAGGGACTGGAGCAAGGGACAAGGATTTGGGTACTTGGATCATTGGGACCTCTTTAGGGGCAGGTGTGACCTGTTTAAAAAAGACGGGTGGCACTTGAATCCCAGGGGGACCAATATCCTGGCGGGAAGGTTGGCTAAGGCTACTGGTGAGACTTTAAACTAGAAAGGTTGGGGGGAGGGAATCGAAATGAGGGGACTGAGAGCGAGGAGGTTAGCTCGCAAATAGATAAGGAATGTAGACAGGGTAAGAGGGAGGTTAGACGAGTGAGGGAGAAGGGAAGTGCTCAGGCTGAAGGTCTGAGATGTGTCTATTTTAATGCCAGGAGTGTAGTGAATAAAGTGGATGAGCTTGGAGCGTGGATTGCTGCTTCGAATTGTGATGTGGTGGCCATTACGGAGACTTGGATGTCTCAGGGACAGGACTGGGTGCTTCAGGTGCCGGGTTTTAGATGTTTCAGGAAGGACAGGGAGGGAGGCAAGAGAGGGGGGGGAGTGGCACTGTTGATCAGGGATAGTGTCACGGCTGTAGAGAAGGTGGACGCCGTGGAGGGACTGACTACGGAATCTCTGTGGGTGGAGGTTAGGAACAGGAAGGGGTCGGTAACTTTGCTGGGTGTTTTCTATAGGCCGCCCAATAGTAACAGAGATGTTGAGGAGCAGATGGGGAAACAGATCCTGGAGAGATGTAGGAATAACAGAGTTGTCGTGATGGGAGATTTTAATTTCCCAAACATAGATTGGAATATCCCTAGGGCTAGGGGTTTGGATGGAGAGGAGTTTGTTAGGTGTGTCCAGGAGAGTTTCCTGACACAGTATGTGGATAAGCCTACTAGAGGAGAGGCTGTTCTTGATCTGGTGCTGGCTAATGAACCTGGACAGGTGGAGGATCTCTCGGTGGGTGAGCATCTTGGGGATAGCGATCATAATTCTATCTCCTTCACGATAGCATTGGAAAGAGATAGGGTCAGGCAGGCTAGGAAAGTGTTTCTCTGGAGTAAAGGGAAATACAGTGTCATCAGGGAGGAAATTAGACGGGTAAATTGGAAGGAGGCATTCTTGGGGAAAAGTACCGAAGGAAAGTGGAGGATTTTCAAGGAATGTTTGTCTGGAGCTCTGCATGACAACGTTCCGATGAGACAGGGGGGTGTTGGTAGGGTACGGGAACCGTGGTGCACGAAGGTTGTGATGAACCTGGTAAATAAGAAAAGAGAGGCGTACAGAAGGTTCAGAGAGCTAGGAGGTGTTAAGGATTTAGAGGAGTATACGCGATGTAGGAAGGAGCTTAAGAAGGAAATTAGGAGAGCGAGAAGGAGTCATGAGAAGACCTTGGCGGGTAAGATTAAGGAGAATCCCAAGGCTTTCTACAAATATGTCAAGAGTAAAAGGATGAGATGTGAAGGCATAGGACCCTTAAAAGGTGAAGGGGGAAAAGTTTGTGCGGAACCGTTAGAAATGGCGGAGGTGCTTAATGAATACTTTACCTCGGTATTCACGGTGGAAAGGGATCTGGGTGGTTGTACTGCTGGATTGCGGAGGACAGAAAGGATCGAGCATGTGGACATAAAGAAAGAGGATGTGTTGGAACTATTGAATGGCATCAAGGTTGGTAAGTCGCCGGGACCGGATGGGATGTACCCCAGGTTACTGTGGGAGGCGAGGGAGGAGATTGCGGAGCCTTTGGCGATGATCTTTGCATCGTCGATGGAGACGGGAGAGGTTCCGGAGGATTGGAGGATTGCGGATGTGGTCCCTATATTCAAGAAAGGGAACAGGGACAGCCCGGGAAATTACCGACCGGTGAGTCTAACCTCAGTGGTTGGTAAGTTGATGGAGAGGATCCTGAGAGACAGGATTTATGATCATCTAGAGAAGTTTAGTATGATCAAAAGTAGTCAGCACGGCTTTGTCAGGGGCAGGTCGTGCCTTACGAGCCTGGTTGAGTTCTTTGAAAATGTGACCAAGCACATTGACGAAGGAAGAGCGGTGGATGTGGTCTATATGGACTTCAGCAAAGCGTTCGATAAGGTCCCCCATGCAAGACTTCTTGAGAAAGTGAGAGGGCATGGGATCCAAGGGGCTGTTGCCTTGTGGATCCAGAACTGGCTTGCCTGCAGAAGGCAGAGAGTGGCTGTGGAGGGGTCTTTCTCTGCATGGAGGTCAGTGACCAGTGGAGTGCCCCAGGGATCTGTTCTGGGACCCTTGCTGTTTGTCATTTTCATAAATGACCTGGATGAGGAAGTGGAGGGATGGGTTGGTAAGTTTGCTGACGACACCAAGGTAGGTGGTGTTGTGGATAGTTTGGAGGGATGTCAGAAGTTGCAGCGAGACATAGATAGAATGCAAGACTGGGCGGAGAAGTGGCAGATGGACTTCAACCCGGATAAGTGTGTAGTGATCCATTTTGGCAGATCCAATGGGATGAAGCAGCAGTATAAAATGAAGGGTACCATTCTTAGCAGTGTAGAGGATCAGAAGGACCTTGGGGTCCGGGTCCATAGGACTCTTAAATCGGCCTCGCAGGTGGAGGATGCGGTCAAGAAGGCGTATGGCGTACTAGCCTTCATTAATCGAGGGATTGAGTTTAGGAGTCGGGAGATAATGCTGCAGCTTTATAGGACCCTGGTTAGACCCCACTTGGAGTACTGCGCGCAGTTCTGGTCACCTCATTACAGGAAAGATGTTGAAGCCATTGAAAGGGTGCAGAGGAGATTTACAAGAATGTTGCCTGGATTGGGGGGCATGCCTTATGAGGATAGGTTGAGGGAGCTTGGTCTCTTCTCCCTGGAGAGACGAAGGATGAGAGGTGACCTGATAGAGGTTTACAAGATGTTGAGGGGTCTGGATAGGGTGGACTCTCAGAGGCTATTTCCAAGGGCTGAAATGGTTGCTACGAGAGGACACAGGTTTAAGGTGCTGGGGGGTAGGTACAGGGGGGATGTCAGGGGTAAGTTTTTCACTCAGAGGGTGGTGGGTGAGTGGAATCGGCTGACGTCGGTGGTGGTGGAGGCAAACTCGTTGGGGTCTTTTAAGAGACTTCTGGATGAGTACATGGGATTTAATGGGATTGAGGGCTATAGATAGGCCTAGAGGTGGGGATGTGATCGGCGCAACTTGTGGGCCGAAGGGCCTGTTTGTGCTGTGGCTTTCTATGTTCTATGTACCCTGGAGTTAGAAGTGATTTTGTTTGTTATAACTCTCACAGTAACAATCAGGATAAAACTGGCAGAACTATCAAAGTTAGTGATCTAAATCGCTTTGTTAAATGGTTCCCAGTTCAGCGCAATTGTCTAGGGGAAGTTAGCACTTCTGGACGTTTGCCAGTTAAACCCTTAGATGGGAACTTCCAAGAGGGATTCCCCAGCGCATTTTGGGGGAACCCCGAAATACAATACTAGGGAACGCGCAAGTTATGGACCAATGTGTACCATCTACAAGATGAACAGCAAGAACTAACGCATGTTACATGGGTAAGATGGGGATAGAAGATTATGGGCCAAATACTAGCATTTGGGACTAGCTTAGTGGTACAAATTGGGTGGCATAGACAAGTTGGGCTGAAGGGCCTGTTTCCATGCCATAAGCTTCTATGACTCTAACTTGCCAAGGTTCCTTAGATATCACCTTCCAAACTCACAGCCACGCCATCTAGAAGGACAAGGGCAGCAGTTACATGGGAACACCACCAAGTTTTCCTCCAAGTCACTCACTATCCTGACTTGGAAATGGATCGGCCGTTCCTTCAGTGTTGCTGGGTCAAAATCCTGGAAATCCCTCCCTAACAGCACTGTGAGTGCACCTACACCACATGGACTGCAGTGGTTCAAAAAGGTAAGTCACCACCGACTCCAGAGCTGTTAGGGATGGGCAATGAATGCTGGCCTAGCCAGCGAAGCCCATATCCCTTGAATGAATAAAAAAAATCAGATGGTTGCATAAATAGATGTGGCCAGGTCAGCTTCGGATATGTTTTGGAGTGTCAAATTAGAAAAAAGTTAATATGGAACAATTTAATTAATCTTTGACCTAAAAAAAACGAATGCATAATTCTATGAGAATGAAATTAAATTAAGAAGGTAGAATTTCTTTTGATAAAATTACTTGAAAAATTAAAGCACCTAAAATGTCATCACAGAATTAAGATCAGAATGTTTTTGCCAGAGTGCAAACTCAATCAGTCTAAGAAAACTTAACAATAGTTTTGCATGCACAATGATAAGATTGACAAAGCAGGTATTCAATTCAGAGTGATATCTTTCAAATTTTAATATTAGTTATAAATAGAGTGCTATCTGAATCTGAGTGCATGGGAACATTCAAAGAATCTCTGGATCCCATTAAAAATTGCTTATTTTCAGTGGGGGGGGGGGGGGGGGGGGTGGTGGGCTGGGGGTGATGGCCTCGTGGTATTATTGCTAGACTATTAATCCAGAAACTCAGCTAATTTTCTGGGGACCTGGGTTTAAATCCTGTCGCAGTAGATAGTGGAATTTGAATTCAATGAAAAATCTCTGGAGTTAAGGATCTTCTGATGACCATGAAACCATTGTCGATTATCGGAAAAACCCATCTGGTTCACTAATGTCCTTTAGGGAAAGAAATCTGCCGTCCTTACCTGGTCTGCCCTACATGTGACTCCAGAGCAATGTGGTTGACTCTCAACTGCCCTTGGGCAACTAGAGATGGGCAATAAATGCTGGTCAGCCAGCAATGCCCATATCCTACGAATGAATTAAAAAAAAGTTCTTAGCTCATGCCTTTGAGTTTGTTTCTACTCTGTAAAGATAATATTGTGCTAGGACATGTGGCTTCTGTGTTGAGTGTGTTTATTCCATGACTGCGTCTCTGCAGTATTAAATGTGCCAATATTTAATGGATGATTTCAACTTTGAAACAATATTTGTTTATATAGTTTAAAGAGGAAAATTGGTTCTGGGTGAAAATTGACCTTGAATAAGATATTAGTAGCTTTAGAAAACTGGCGTATAATTATATTTTACAGTTTTAGACTTTCCAGCGAGGGGAAACCTCTCCTAAATATCTGAAGATAGCAATTGGCAACAATCTGGCCATTTTTAGTTCCACCTTTGTAGTTTTGGATTGGACAAAGAGTTATTTTGCTCTACTGCTTTTATTGGTGAGATCAACTAACCAGAATTAAACCTGGTCCTTCTTGACCTTTGTGGTTCCTTGACCTCTCGGTTCATTCCATGCTGAGTGTGTTTCTAATGCATTGATCCCCTGGTGGTGTCTTGAGCTCAGTTTCAGAAACGTGTTGCAAAATCTGTTAACTTACAGTCAGCCATCTGAACAATTAATTCATTAACTAATTTTATTGACAGAAATTAGCATGTACATTCAGTCCTTAACATTTGGAGCTTTCAGTAATTATCTGCTTCTACCCTGTCTATCCCTTTAAATATTTTGTCGATTTCAATGAGATCACCTCTCATTCTTCAGAATCCGAGAGAATATCGGCCCAGTTTCCTGAATCTTTCTTCATAGGAGAGTCCTGCCATCCCGGGAACAAGTCTGCTGAACCTGCATTGCCCTCTCTCTGTGGTAATAATATCCTTCCCAAGGTAAGGGGACTAAAACTGCATATAATACTCAGGGTGTGATCTATCCAAGGTTCTATACTACTGTACTCAAATCAATAAATGCTAACATGGCATTAGCCTTGCTAATTGTCGACTGCAGCTGTATGCATCCAACTTCATTTTCTTTTAGTTTATTCATGGGATTTGGATGCCACAGGCTAGGCAGCATTTATTGCCCATCCCTAATTGCCCTTGGACTGAGTGACTTGCTAGGCCATTTCTGAGGACATTTAAGAGTCAACCACATTGCTGTGCGTTTGGAGTCACATATTGGCCAGACCAGGTAAGGAGAGCAGCAATCCTTTCTTAAAGGACATTAGTGAATCACATGTGTTTTTAGGACAATCGACAATTGTTTTATGGTCATCATTAGATCTTTTAATTTCAGAATTATTATTGAATTCAGATTCCACTATCAGCTGTGGTACAATTTGAATCCTGGGTCCTCAGAGCATCACCTTGGATCTCTGGATTACTAATCCAATGATAATACCACTACGCCACTGACTCTCCTAAATATCTGGTGATAGCAATTGGCAACAGACAATCTGGCCATTTTTAGTTCCACTTTTGTATTGGACAAGGAGTTATTTTGCTCCACTGCTTTGATTGGTGAGATCAACCAATCAGAATTAAGCCTGGTCCTTCTTGATCTTTGTGGCTCCTTGAGCTCTCGGTTCATTCCATGCTGAATGTGTTTTTAATGCATTGATGCACTGGTGGTATCTTGAGCTCAGTTTCAGAAACGTATTGCAAAATCTGTTAACTCACCATCAGCCATTTAAACAACTAACTCAAAAGTAAATTACAAATTTTATCGACAGAATTTAGCATGTACATTCAGTCGTTAACTTTTGGAGTTTTTGGTAATTACTTTGGAAAATCATGTCATGACCCTACTGGCAGTTGGCCTTTAGAATTTACATTGAAAGTGTGGATGTTAGTACTCTAATACTGAGCTAGAACAGCAGGAAATGTTACCAGTTTAATGTTTTCACCTCCAAGTCACAAACTAGTCTGGATTTTTGCTCCCAAGTTACATTCGCCGGACACATCCCCACTCTACAAACTTGACCTGGGAAAAAGTGCCCCAGAAGTTGGAAATTTAATTCCAGGATGTTGGGTTCTCTCGGTTCATGGAATGATAGAATCCCTATAGTGCAGAAGGAGGCCATTGAGACTGCACTGACAACAATCCCATGCAGACCCTATCCCTGTAACCCCATGTATTTACCCTGCTGATCCCCCGACACGAAGGGGCAATTTATCATGGCCAATCCACCTAACCCTCACATCTTTGGACTGTGGGAGGAAACTGGAGCACCCGGAGGAAACCCACACAGACATGGGGAGAACGTGCAAACTCCACACAGCCAATCAGTCTCAAAGAACAAAGAACAAAGAACAATACAGCACAGGAACAGGCCCTTCGGCCCTCCAAGCCCGCGCCGCTCCCCGGTCCAGGATTGAATCCTGAATCCAGGATCCCCACCCAATTTTCCAGCCTATCTACATACTAATATCCTATCCACCGAGCTGTCCCTCACAGCTACGATGCTTTGTTCATCACAACCTATGATGTCTCCTGAGGCCGGAATTGAACCCGGGTCCGAGGTGCTGTGAGGTAGCAGTGTTGACCTGACCTCCCCTAAAGGTGTCACAGGGCTACATCAAAAAGAGTACCCTACATCTCAAAAAGTGTACCCTATCTCTCCAGATGACTCCCTGATTTTTAGACCTGCTCCTATTGGGTCTAATTTCTACACATTAGGTAGGATTTTCCGTCTACGCTCGCCCCAAGGTCAGAAAATCTCACCCGAGGTCAACGAACCTTTGCATGGTCTGTGTCCTGGCCACTATGATTTCTGTGGTGGGCGGGACAGTAAAATTCCACCCATTGTGTTTTACACCACTGGGTCGCCAAAATTAGACAGGAACAGAGGTAGCTTCTGATTGAACTGGCAACTGCCTCCCTAAAATGCCCACTCGCAAATCCTGATATGGATGCATTCCTGATCCCACAAAAATGGTAGGTACCATATTTGAGGCTTCTGGATTTTGGCCTCTTACGCCAGTTTTATAATGGCAGAAAGCCTCTCTGTCATTCCAAAAATCCAGGCCTCTTTGTCCAATTCCCACTCTGGGAGTTGAACAGAAAAATCAAGGCTGAAACTCCATTGTAGTACTGAGGGAGTGCGGTGCTGTCAGAGGTGCCACCTTTTCAATGATACATTAAACCAAGGCTTTGTTTGCTTGCTCTTGTGGATGTAAAAAAGCCCATGGGAATTTTTTGAGGAAGATCAGAAAGTGGTCCCTGGTGTCCTGTATCTGTATCTATCCCAAAATCAGCATCATAACAAATAAATGTTAGCTCATGATCACATTACTGCTTGTGGGAGCTTGGGTGGGCACAACATTGTTGTAATTCAGGACTCACTGCAGCCAATGACTATCTTTCAAGAGTACTTCATTTGAGCACTTTGAGACATCCTGTGGTCATGCAAGGCTCTGGAAGATTAAAAGTTGGAATTTTTTTGTAGCTTCTTATTAATGTTGATTAACTTCAAAAGAATCTCAAACACCATTTGATGGCATAAGAAATACTTTTCTTTTTTGTCGTCAAAAAATTGTTGAACAGCTGGCCATGAAAATGCAACAGCAGACCTTAACTATAGAATCTCTACAGTGCAGAAAGAGGTCCGTCGAGTCTGCACTGACAACAATCCCCCCAGACCCTATCTCTGTAACCCCACATATTTATCCTACTAATCCCCCTGACACAAAGGGGCAATTTGGTATGGCCAATCAACCTAACCCGCACATCTTTGGACTGTGGGGGGGAAACTGGAGCACCCGGAGGAAACCCACGGAGACACGGGGAGAATGTGCAAACTCCACACGGTCAACCGAGGTGGGAATTGAACCTGGGTCCCTGGTGCTGGGAGACAGTGGTGGTAACCACTGTGCTGCCCACAGTACTTAAGGTAGCACCAATCTATATAAATGTATTCATATTCATACAGAGAAAGGTGCAAACACCTGAAACATTTGTGCATGTTTTTCCCCAATTGATCCATATAGCATGTGATATTTTAGCCTGCTAATATCAAGAATTGTTGTAATGTAATGTACATTTGTATCGTGCCATCTGACCATGCCCTTCGAAGAAACCTCACTCCCCTTTTCTGTATTTGTAAGTAACACTTATCAGTAACCTCACTGAGTCACAGCACCGTGTGACTCATTAGAACACTGGGACAGATGCAGGCTTACATTCGAGCTTAACACAAATTAATTCCACCAGGGAAAGAAGCCAATCTGAAAAGGTAGCATCTTCCATTTGTCATGCATCAATTCTTATCAATTGCATTTGTGACTGCAGCGGTTACCACTTTGGCTCTGC
The DNA here is from genome assembly GCF_964213995.1 of Mustelus asterias. Lineage (NCBI taxonomy): Eukaryota > Metazoa > Chordata > Chondrichthyes > Carcharhiniformes > Triakidae > Mustelus > Mustelus asterias. Next base: position 92,365,903 of record NC_135811.1, read on the forward strand.
ATCTAGTAATTACAGTGTAGAATTAAATCACTACATCTCCAGTGCTCAACATAGAGGCCCATCATTTATACAGACAGCAGCAAGCATCGTGCTCAGACTGAATAGGAAAGTAAGCTTCAATTCACTGTTAGTGTGGCTGATGCGCGATTAAATCACTCAGGAGGCTAGATCGTACCCGGGAAATAAAGGCTTTTATTAGTAACAAGAATGGAGCATACTATATGACAATACAATCCCAGACTAAAGGGTCACCAGGTAGTGCAGTGACCTTTATACTCCTACAGGTAGGCGGAGCCAACTGGAGTGTACCACAGAACAATACCAACAAGTAGAACACCCCAACCCTAACCCCAACAGTGACAACAGTAACATATGTACAATTACCCATAGTGCTGACCATCTATGGTTCAGTACCCAGAGTGGTAACCATCTATGGTTCACCACAGTGGCCATCACTGTTAACCCTTGATAAAAGCAATATTCTACAACCCAGTTAGTAGCATTACTGTCATGGTACACTGAACTATTCTATAAGCTTTACAATAACCAAGTCACAATGATTGATTAAATTTAACTTACCCATCTGCTAAATTCTGGTGCCCCAATTCTGGCTGTATGGTGGCAAAAGGTATTTACCCTGTACTAGAGTGGGAAGGATTGATGGTCCCAAAACATTGGGCCTCAAACCTCATTGCAATAAATCCAGTTGTGGCACAATAGTGTAGTGGAGAAAATGCGGTCCACTGCCGTAAGTTGGCTGGGGGATTGGATCGGGATTGGGAGTGGGGTTGGTGTGTTTGAGACAACCCAGGGCAAGGAGTCTGGAGCTGTGAAGCTGGGAGAGGGAGATTGAGAGGCAGGGATCACAGGGCCCAGAGTTGGGAGTTGGTGGGAGACTGTGCTGGTGCTGGCTACTTCAGTGCAAACTGATCTTGGAGGAAAGGCCTCAGATAGATGATTTTGCCCCTTATTTGCAAATACAAAGGCCCTTACATCCCCTTACAGCTGCGAGGCACGTGTTCAAGGGCATCCTTAGCCAATCACGGTGGTTGGCGCATTTCCAACAATAAGTGAGCACAATGTACCTGTCTGACATTTTGGGGCCTTAGCTGCCTGCACAGTGCCCCACAGTGACAAGACGGTCGCTACATGATGCCATTTCTGGGTCACTGTGACCTGAAATCACAGTGCTTAAGGTGCTCAAATTACACTTTGTATTATAGAAAAGAGTGAATCTTTTGGAAACTCTGCCGTTCTTATCTGAACTCCTATTTTAAACTCAGCTTGATGGACCCCCTCATGTCTAAATCCAATATCCTTTTGCTTCTTATCTCACTCAATAACAGAGTGAAACAATCTGACCCATATAGTTGGGTGGATTAGCAAATTTGCTGATGACACCAAAGTCGGTGGTGTGGTAGACAGTGAGGAAGGGTGTCGTAGTTTGCAGGAAGACTTAGACAGGTTGCAAAGTTGGGCCGAGAGGTGGCGGATGGAGTTTAATGCGGAGAAGTGTGAGGTAATTCACTTTGGTAGGAATAACAGATGTGTTGAGTATAGGGCTAACGGGAGGACTTTGAATAGTGTGGAGGAGCAGAGGGATCTAGGTGTATGTGTGCATAGATCCCTGAAAGTTGGGAATCAAGTAGATAAGGTTGTTAAGAAGGCATATGGTGTCTTGGCGTTTATTGGTAGGGGGATTGAATTTAGGAGTCGTAGCGTTATGTTGCAACTGTACACAACTCTGGTACGGCCGCACTTGGAGTACTGTGTGCAGTTCTGGTCCCCACATTACAGGAAGGATGTGGAGGCTTTGGAGAGGGTGCAGAGGAGGTTTACCAGGATGTTGCCTGGTATGGAGGGGAGATCCTATGAGGAGAGGCTGAGGGATTTGGGATTGTTTTCGCTGGAAAGGCGGCGGCTAAGACGGGATCTTATTGAAACATATAAGATGATTAGAGGTTTAGATAGGGTGGATAGTGATAGCCTTTTTCCTCTGATGGAGAAATCCAGCACGAGGGGGCATGGCTTTAAATTGAGGGGGGGTAGTTATAGAACCGATGTCAGGGGTAGGTTCTTTACCCAGAGGGTGGTGAGGGATTGGAATGCCCTGCCAGCATCAGTAGTAAATGCGCCTAGTTTGGGGGCGTTTAAGAGATCCGTAGATAGGTTCATGGACGAAAAGAAATTGGTTTAGGTTGGAGGGTCACAGTTTTTTTTTAACTGGTCGGTGCAACATCGTGGGCCGAAGGGCCTGTTCTGCGCTGTAATGTTCTATGTTCTATGTTCTATAATTCAATCCAATATTGATTTAAACACTGCAGAGTAGCATCACCTCCCAGCCTAAAAAGGGAGACATTTTTACAGGCTAATAGTTCATTCCTTTTGTTCTTATAAATAGCCCATTCCCAATATTGAGTGAGTTATCCGTTGTTTGGTAAGAGCGTGATCTCAGCTTACAAACCCTGAGCTTCTATTCATTTTTCTTTCTGCTTTTAGAGCGTTGAGATATTTGAACCCTTTCTTTTGCAAGGTGTCATCAGTCTGCTGTGCTGAAAGACTGTGGAAGCCAAATATGAACGTTCGTATCTGATGTGTTGTTGTCCATCAGGAATTATGGGGCACCATGAGGTTCAATGGATTGGATATCTCAAAGTGGACAGCCTGTGGTGTTTGAATCTGCCAACCTATCCTCATCTTGGGGCAGTATAGTGGCACAGTGGTTAGCACTGCTGCCTTACAGTGCCAGGGACCCAGGTTCGATTCTGGCCTTGGGTGACTGTGTGGAGTTTACACTTTCTCCCCGTGTCCAGGTGCTCAGGTTTCCTCCCACAGTCCAAAGATGTGTAGGTGAAGTCCATTGGCCTTGGGTGGGATTTTCTGGTTTTGGGGCAAGCGCAGCTGGAAAACCCCACCTGAGGTCAACGAGGATGTGTATCTTCCAGCTGCAGATTCACCTTATTTCTTCAGGTGTTCCATCTTCTCTCTTCAAAGGTGGGTCAGTGATTTAGGGGTCTTTTATAAGACCATAAGACATAGGAGCAGAATTAGGCCACTCGGCCCATCGAGTCTGCTCTGCCATTCAATCATAGAATCCTACACTGCAGAAAGAGGCCATTCGGCCCATCGAGTCTGCACCAACCACAATCCCACCCAGGCCCTATCCCCATATCACCACATATTTACCCACTAATCCCTCTAACCTATGCACCCGGGACACTAAGGGCAATTTAGAATGGCCAATCAACCTAGCCCGCACATCTTTGGACTGTGGGAGGAAACCGGAGCACCCGGAGGAAACCCACGCAGGCACAGGGAGAATGTGCAAACTCCACACAGACAGTGACCCGAGCCGGGATTCGAACCCAGGTCCTGGAGCTGTGAAGCAGCAGTGCTAACCACTGTGTTACCGTGCCGCCCATGGCTGATATTTTTTTCATCCCCATTCTCCTGCCTTTTCCCTATAACCCCTGATCCCCTTATTAACCAAGAACCTATCTATCTCTGTCTTAAAGACACTCAATGACCTGGCCTCCACAACTTTCTGTGGCAAAGAGTTCCACAGATTCACCACTCTCTGGTTGAAGAAATCCCTCCTCATTTCTGTTTTAAAGGATCATTCCCTTTAGCCTGAGGTTGTGCCCTCTGGTTCTAGTTCTTCCTACTAGTGGAAACATCCTCTCCACGTCCACTCTATCCAGGCCTCTCAGTATCCTGTAAGTTTCAATAAGATTCCCCCCTTATTCTTCTAAACTCCAATGAATACAGACCCAGAGTCCTCAACCGTTCCTCATACGACAAGCTCTTCATTCCAGGGATCATTCTTGTGAACCTCCTCTGGACCCTTTCCAAAGCCAGCACATCCTTCCTTAGATATGGGGATCCAAAACTGCTCACAATACTCCAAATGGGGTCTGACCAGAGCCTTATACAGCCTCAGAAGTACTTCCCTGCTCTTGTATTCTAGCCCTCTCGACATGAATGCTAACATTGCATTTGCCTTCCGAACTGCCAATTGGACCTGCACGTTAACCTTAAGGGAATCTTGAGCAATGACTCCCAAGTCCCTTTGTGTTTCTGATTTCCTAAGCATTTTCCCATTTAGAAAATAGTCTATGCCTCCATTCCTCCTTCCAAAGTGCATAACCTCACATTCTTCCATATTGTATTCCATCTGCCACTTCTTTACCCACTCTCCTAACCTGTCCAAGTCCTTCTGTAGCCCCCCTGCTTCCTTTTAAATATGGCACTCGGATTTGACAGTGGGACGCATGCAAACAAGGTCGTCCGCCATGGAATACAGCATTGACTACCCTGGTTGCATAATTAGTGAGGACAGATCCAGAAGACATGACGTGATTTGCCGTCAGACTCCGCAGTGAGAAACATTCCCTGTCCTTGCCCCTTCCATCGGACTTAGTCCCAGATGGGAGAATCCCACCCGACCTTAGCAGATGCTTTGCAACAATTTAACTTTCATAAATTTCATACATTTCACTCGCCTTTGAGCCTTCTGAGGCTTTCTGCAGTTTTGAAGAGAGGTGTCTTATTTTGGATGGTGAAATCAAATCCATGAATGTAAGGGGAGTCATAGAGTCATAGAGGTTTACAGCATGGAAGCAGGCCCTTCAGCCCAACTTGTCCATGCTGCCTTTTTTTTAAACCACTAAGCTAGTCTAAATTGCCCATGTTTGGCCCATATCCCTCTATACCCATCTTACTCATGTAACTGTCTAACCGCTTTTTAAAAGACAAAATTGTACCCGCCTCTACTATTTGATGCGCGATTGATTCACACGGGAGGCTAGGACGTACCCGGGAATAAAGGCTTTTATTCACGACAAATAGGAGCACACTACTTAACAATATTATCCCAGACTAAAGACTACTAGGAAGTAGCAGTGACCTTTATACTCCTGTAAGAAGGCGGAGCCGAACGGAGTGTATCACATAAACAATAATAACAGGTGGAACACCCAAACCCTAACCCCAACAGTAACAAGAGTAACATATGTACAAGTACCCATAGTGGTAACCATCTATGGTTCACCACATTCACCCCTCCTTTAAAAACAAAGACCGGTGGGGTAAGAAAACAATACGAACTGTCCACATGTTCACAAGTTCAGCCGTTTCAGGGGTCCGCACCGTCTCTGCGACCTCCACAGCACTGGCTCCAGTGCCGGTTCTGGTGACCGTGGTGACGACCCTCTCTCCGAGGTGGTGTCCACTGACTCCTCCAGTTCCTCTCCCGACTGCCGACCTCGAGATGGCGACAATCCCCTGGACTCAGGCAAGCTGCACACGGGAGTAAGAGGATTAAGTTGAGGTCCCGATGCTGCCCGCGCCGTGTCAGGAGGGGAGAGAATGGGCAAAGGAATCCTAACCAGGGGTGCGGGAGTGACGGGGGTTTCCAGGTCCCCTGCAGGCGCCAGATCTCTGATAGAGACCGTGTCCTCTCGCCCGTCAGGATATGCCACATAGGCATATTGAGGGTTGGCGTGGAGGAGATGGACCTGTTCAACCAAAGGGTCGGACTTGCGGGCTCTAACATGCCGCCGCAGGAGGACAGGTCCTGAGTACGTCAACCAAGACGGCAGTGAGGTCCCAGAGGAAGAGTTCCTAGGGAAGACAAACATCCGCTCATGTGGGGTAGCGTTGGTTGCCGTACACAAGAGGGACCGGATCGAATGGAGCGCATCAGGAAGTATCTCTTGCCAACGGGTGACTGGAAGACCCCTAGACCGTAGCGCCAGTAAAACAGCCTTCCAGACTGTAGCGTTTTCTCTCTCGACCTGTCCGTTACCCCTGGGGTTGTGACTTGTAGTCCTACTTGAGGCAATTCCCTTAGAGAGCAGGTATTGCCTCAAGTCGTCGCTCATAAACGACGAACCCCTATCACTGTGGATATAACTGGGGTAGCCGAACAGGGTAAAAAGACTCCGCAGGACTTTGATGACCGTGGCAGAGGACATGTCAGAACAGGGGATGGCAAAGGGGAATCGGGAGTATTCGTCAACAACGTTGAGGAAATACACGTTCCGATCCGTCGAAGGGAGGGGCCCCTTGAAGTCAACACTCAGTCGTTCAAAAGGGCAAGTGGCCTTAATGAGGTGTGCCCTGTCAGGCCGGTAGAAGTGCGGCTTGCACTCTGCACAAACCTGGCAGCATCGAGTTATCGACCTGACATCCTCTATGGAATAGGGCAGATTTCGAGCCTTTACAAAATGGAAGAGCCGAGTGATCCCCGGATGGCAGAGATCATTGTGGAGGGCCTGTAACCGGTCCTCCTGCACACTGGCACATGTTCCACGCGACAGGGCATCTGAGGGCTCATTGAGCTTCCCCGGACGGTACATGATATCATAGTTGTAGGTGGAGAGTTCGATTCTCCACCTCAAGATTTTATCATTCTTAATTTTTCCCTTTAACGTGTTGTTGAACATAAAGGCCACGGACCTTTGGTCCGTGAGCAGGGTAAACCGTTTGCCAGCCAAATAATGGCGCCAATGCCGTACGGCCTCCACAATGGCCTGAGCCTCTTTCTCCACAGAGGAGTGCCGAATTTCAGGGCCTTGGAGGGTGCGAGAGAAAAAGGCGACGGGCCTGCCCGCCTGGTTAAGTGTGGCGGCCAGGGCGAAATCAGATGCATCACTCTCCACCTGAAAGGGGATGGACTCATCGACAGCGTGCATCGTGGCTTTCGCGATGTCGGCTTTTATCCCTGCAAAGGCTAGGCGAGCCTCTGCTGTCAGGGGAAAAGAGGTAGATTTTATGAGCGGACGGGCTTTGTCCACGTAATTGGGGACCCACTGTGCATAGTACGAGAAGAGGCCTAAGCATCTTCTCAGTGCTTTGATGCTAGTGGGTAGGGCAAGTTCAAGGAGGGGACGCATACGGTCTGGATCAGGGCCGATGACTCCGTTTTCCACCACGTATCCGAGGATTGCTAGGCGGTGCTTGCTGAATACGCACTTCTCCTTGTTATAGGTCAGGTTCAGGAGAGTCGCAGTGCGTAAAAACCTTTGGAGGTTGGTGTCGTGGTCCTGCTGGTCATGGCCGCAGATAGTGACGTTGTCCAGGTACGGGAAGGTAGCCCGTAGCCCGTTTTGGTCCACCATTCGGTCCATCTCACGCTGGAAGACTGAGACCCCATTAGTGACGTTGAAAGGGACTCTTAAAAAGTGGTAGAGACGGCCATCCGCCTCAAAGGCCATGTATTTGCGGTCCTCTGGGCGAATGGGGAGCTGGTGGTAGGCTGACTTCAAGTCGATGGTGGAGAACACCCGGTACTGCGCAATCTGGTTGACCATGTCAGATATGCGTGGGAGAGGATACGCGTCCAGCTGCGTGTACCTATTAATGGTCTGACTATAGTCTATGACCATCTGGGGCTTGTCTCCAGTCTTGACCACCACGACTTGTGCTCTCCATGAGCTAGTGCTAGGTTGAATGACCCCTTCCCTGAGGAGCCGCTGAACCTCAGATCTAATAAAGATGCGATCCTCAGCGCTGTAACGCCTGCGATGGGCTTGCAGCCTGGCACGAGATTTTCGAATAGGGAAGGCGGAGTAATTTTGAGTGTTGAGAGGCAGCATGTGGAGCACGCTGGACAATTTGGAGGCTGCTGTTCTCCCACTGAAAGTGGAGGGAGTGGCCCATCGTACTGCAGGGTCACACTCCTCAGGTGGACCATAAAGTCGAGCCCCAGGAGTACTGGAGCGCAAGGAGCCTGAAGTTCTCGTAGACTGTGCCCCACACCGTTAGAGTTACCACACAGCTCCCAAGAACGAGGACAGATCGGGACCTCGACGCCATGGAGATTGTCTGCCTGACAGTTTGCACACCGAGAGCGCAACGTTTCACTGTATCCGGATGGATGAAGCTCTCCGTGCTCCCGCTGTCAAACAGGCAAGGCGCCAGGCGCCCGTTTACCTCTCTGTCCATCATGGACTTGTCTAGTCTTTGAGACTTGGCCTGGTCCAGGATGATTGACGCCACTGTTGGATCCCAAGCGTAACTGCAGGCAGTTGAGATAGCCGCCGACGAGGACCCCTGCTGGTCTCCTGCAGCCGGTGTCGACCAATGTGGCTGCGCCCATGAATCACACACGGTCGAGGATGTTGAAAACGGCGGCACCCGCAGGTCGCACGTGGCTAGCGTCGTCGTCATAGGAAATGGCGGCACCCGTGGCTGAAGACATCGACGAGGCCGGAGACGAGGAGATGGATCCTGGAGAGTCGCACGCAGCACTGCTGGGCCTGGAAGGGGTCTTCGCTCGGCACACCTTTGCATAGTGCCCTTTCTTTCCACAGGCGGAGCAAAACACCGCCCTGGCCGGACAACTTTGGCGAGGATGCTTCGCCAAACCGCAGAAATAGCACCGTGGGCCTCCAGGAGCTGCCGCAGCCGTCAGGTCTGAAGTTGGGAGCATCATCGCGCAGTTCCGAGGAGACGCCGAGTACAGCTGAGGCGGCGGCTGTGCTTGCCACGCTGTTCCCACGTGGTCGGTGGGGTAGGTTTCGAGATTTCTGGAGGCCGTTTCCATTGCGTCGGCCAATTCTACCGTCTTAGCCAGGTCCAGGTTACCCTGCTCTAGCAGCCGCAGGCGGATATAGGATGAGCCGATTCCCGCCACGAACATGTCCCGAATGAGGTTGTTGGTGTATTGAGTAGCCGACACTGCTTTGCAGTTGCAGGCTCTGGCTAGCTGTTGAAGTTCGCGCAGGTACTGTCCCGTAGCTTCGCCGGGCTGCCGCCGTCGAGTGGCTAATAGATGACGAGCATGAATTTTGTTCGGCTGTTTGTTATACAGCCTCTTGAGCAAGTCGATAGCATCTTTATAATTTTGGGAATCGCGAATTGTTGCATACACAGTGTCGCTCACCCTGGCGTGGAGGACCCGCAATCTGTCGGCGTCGGACTGGACTGCTGTCGAGGCCTCAATGTAATCCTCGAAGCACTTCAACCAATGGTCGAAAGTGTTCGACGCCCCAGCGGCACGCGGATCCAAGGTTAGCCAATTGGGCTTTAGCATCTGTTCCATTTTGTTCAAACAAAATTTTCAGTATTTGTCGTGAATAAAATTGATGCGCGATTGATTCACACGGGAGGCTAGGACGTACCCGGGAATAAAGGCTTTTATTCATGACAAATAGGAGCACACTACTTAACAACATTATCCCAGACTAAAGACTACTAGGAAGTAGCAGTGACCTTTATACTCCTGTAAGAAGGCGGAGCCGAACGAAGTGTACCACATAAACAATAATAACAGGTGGAACACCCAAACCCTAACCCCAACAGTAACAAGAGTAACATATGTACAAGTACCCATAGTGGTAACCATCTATGGTTCACCACACTATTACTTCTGGCAGCTTGTTGCAGACACTCACCACCCTCTGAGTGAAAAAATTGCCCCTCTGGATCCTTTAGTGTCTCTCCCCTCTCACCTTAAAACTCTAGTTTTAGACTCCCCTACCTTTGGGAAAAGATGTTGACTATTTGGCTGATCTATGCCCCTCATTATTTTACCGTCCTTTTTATACTTTTTATAGGTAATATGAGATAAATATTTAGTTCCCCACGGGATTGAAATGATGTGATTCAAGTAGAATTCATATTATATGCAGAAAAAGAATGGAGCTTTTTAGTAATGCTAAACAGGATTATAACTAAGGGAAGATTTCAGAGCCCATGGATCTGCTGAGGTTACACACACATGGTGAATATTGGCAATTTATCTTATGATAATCAAAGTGTCCAGAGATGCACCCTTTAGAATCAACTGGTAGAATTTTTTTGCTTAAATGCTGCCCTTTTGCAAATCTAGGTTCAGGTGCAAGAATACTCTTGGTGCATGAGGATAAATAAAAGCTACCCCACTAAAGGTCACATAACATTAGGCTTGTACTTTACACCAATTGGATTTGACAGTCTTTTCACGTTGCATTATCTGTGTGTCTACGAAATTGTTGACAGAAGGAACTTTACCCAGAGTTCATTTTCCCAAGGCGCATTGGGTGAATCCCAATCAGTGAACTCCACAGATTTAGTCACTGCTACTTGTCACATATCACTTTCTGGAAATACTGTGCTCAAAGGAACCATTTTGCAAGTAAATGTATTATCTCACCTCTTCCTATGAGTTAGGAAGCAATTTGTTTTAGTATAGGCACATGCAAAGGTCTTCTAAAGCTGCTGGCTGTTTGTAAACACTGAGTTACTTTGTTTTCTACATTGAACAGTGACATCCTTATTAATAAAATCTAATTAGCGCTTAAACATAGTATCCCTACAGTGCAGAAGGAGGCCCTTCGGCCCATTGAGCCTGCACCAACCACAATCCCACCCAGGCCCTATCTCCGTAACACCACATATTTACCCCGTTAATCCCCCTGACACTAAGGGTCAATTTATCATGGCCAATCCAACTAACCTGCACATCTTTGGAGTGTGTTAAGAAACCGGAGCATCCGGAGGAAACCCACGCAGACGCAGGGAAAATGTGCAAACTCCACACAGACAGTGACCATAAGCCGGAATTGAACCCAGGTCCCTGGCGCTGTGAGACAGCAGTGCTGACCACTGTGCCACCGTGCCGCCCTCAAATTTTAACACCAAAATTATTCTGAATGAGTTGCTCTTCATTCTATATCCTTATATCCACATACTTCAAATCTTCCACTGCCATAAAAGCTGTCAAGAACTTTTATTATGGTTACGCTCCGGCTAGATTTCTATGCTGCTTATAAATTGGATGTAACCAAATAGGAGGATGTGCAGAGGATTGCATAGGCCAGATCCTTTCCATTATAGTCAAGGAACAAAGAACAAAGAAAATTACACAGGAACAGGCCCTTCGGCCCTCCAAGCCTGCACCAACCATACTGCCCGACTTAACTAAAACCCCCTACCCTTCCGAGGACCATATCCCTCTATTCCCATCCTATTCATGTATTTGTCAAGTCATTACAATAGCGACTACATTTCAAAAGTACTGCATTGCAGGACAAGTGTTTTTGAGACAGTCCAGGGTAGTGAACGGTTCTATGTAAATGCAAGCCTTGCTTTCACATACATTTCTAGTTGACTACAAATAACTCCCCTTTTTAAAACCAGCGAGAGCATCATTTTGATATATCGGTTGGCTGGCTGTGACTTCATTAGGATGATGACAGAATTTCTTGCTTTGGACTCTCTAGAGACAATCTTTGTCAATGCCGCCCTTCTAAGATAGTGCCCTGGGTTCATAGGTTCCCTGTCAGAAGTGTCAGTGATGTGCAGGGACAGGAAGTAAGTTGGATTCTGTTAGCGCCATTTGAAATGCTTTTCTGAATGTGCTGTTCAAAAAATAATTACATGTCGCTCTCGGTTACTGACAGGGTTTAGTGCTGTAGATTTTGGCACTTTTATATTTTTCTTTGGTGCCTTGATATTGGAACAAGCGATGTTCCTGTGGAAATTGTCTCTCCAATTGTTGTACCCTTTAGGAAGAAGAGGAGGTGAGATTACCTCAGAGGAGAACCACACCTCCCCCCTCCCACGTCATTCCAATCAACATATATAGTTTACCATGATGCTGGAACTTTCCAGCCCCTTTGACATGTCCCACCACAGTATATTCGATGGCCCAGCCAAGAGTCCATTGACTTTCAGCGGGACCGGTGATCCTGGCAGTGGCGGGGCTGGACAATCCCACCCAATGTCTTGGTAGGCACAAGATATGCAACTGAACTGTGTTGCATTGGGACTGGAATGATCTTTTCTGATCTTTCACATTCCTATATTCCTTTGCACGCTGTAAATGCACCTCCAGCCATACTCTACCAAAGAAATAGACCCGTCAATAGCTCCCAAAGTCATTGCATTACTCAATTTTTATCCTTCAGGGCTTTACAGGTTGCAACAGAGAACATCAGCATAATCAGCCAATTTTCAGTGCACAGTGTATTGAGTGGGCAAATGATGGTAGTTTGTCAGACCAAGAACTTCATCACTTTCCCCATAGCAAACCAACAATGGTACAAATCAATGCTGAAGCTGTTCCAAATAGTGGGATTCTAAACAGACCATGGCATCATTGGCCGAGCCCACATGACTCTGCGTGCTCCCGCACACGATAACTCTGCACTCATCAACCACAAAGGTTCAGTGTGCAGCTTTACCTCTGAACATCAATACAGGATGATGGCAGTATATACCCACTGCCCAGCCTGTGCCTTTTCCGAATTAAGATCCACTGAGGTTCCTTTTTTTGGAGTGGTACCTCGCCTGGCTATGGCTACGGAAACCCTGACTAAAGGAACATTGTGGTGGCACGGTGGCACAGTGGTTAGCATTGCTGCCTCACAGCACTAGGAACCCGGGTTCAATTCGGCCTCGGGTGACTGTCTATGTGGAGTTTGCATGTTCTCCCCGTGTCTGCGTGAGTTTCCTCCGGGTGCTCCAGTTTCCTCCCACAGTCCAAAGATGTGCAGGTTAGCTGGACTGGCCATGCTAAATTGTCCCTTAATGTCCAAAGATGTGTAGGTTAGGTGGATTAGCCAGGGTACATGTGTGGGGTTACAGGGATAGGGCAAGAGAGAGGGCCTTTTTAAATTCAGTCATGGGATATGTACGTCGCTGGCTGGCCAGCATTTATTGCCCATCATTAGTTGCTCTTGAGAAGGTGGTGGTGAGCTACCTCCTTGAATCGCTGCAGTGCAGGTGCTGTGGACTGACCCACAATGCTGTTAGAGAGGGAATTCCAGGATTTTGATCCAGTGATTTCCAAGTCAGGATGGCGAGTGGCTTGGAGGGGAACTTGTAGATGGTGGTGGCCTGCGTAAGATACGCTGTCAGAGAGTCGGTGCCGACTCAATGGGCCAAATGGCCTCTTCTGCACTGCAGGGATTCTACGAATCTATGATCTTACCCCAACTCAAGTTTGAGAGCGACATCCTGAAATTACATCTGCTCTCCAGCAGGAAACCGGACTGATTAGAAAACTTAACGGGCGGGATTCTCCAGCCGCACCCGCCTCAAAACTGGGGAATCCCGCCGGAGGTCAATGGACCTTTGCATGGTCCACCCCCCGCACGCTACAATTGCCATGGCGGGCGCGACGGGAGAATTCCAGCCAAATTTCCAACACCGTGCAGTAGAGATTGTGCCCCAATGCAATGCAAAACGGACTAGGATTTCACGATAAAAACAGGCAGTTTAACAGCAGCATTGCATAGTTTATAACCCATATTCTAATTATTCCGTTATTTCGCTTACGCAAAGCCAAGTGCATCTTGATAGCAGCAAATAAGCGGGGAAGCTGTTTGGTTAGGATACTTTAGTAGAAATTGAATCTGAATTGTCCCAATCATTAAATCAGTATTAAATAAAAACCAGGAGCACTGACAGAAATGCATTCAGAGTCCATTGTCACTGAGGAAAGCATCCCAATTAAAGAGAAATCTCCTTTTAACAGGGTTCCAACCACTTGTGTCAACTGTATACTACTTTCATTACAGGTCTGTCTCTTTAAATTTGAATGACAAATTGAATTTCTCACCTGGGTGGTTCTTTGCAAATGGAGTACATGTTTTGCAAATATAATCTGACAGGAATTGGACCACAAAGTAAGGACACAAGCAAAATGCAGACGCATCTTCCCAACAACTCAAATTGGATTGAGTTTAAACACTTTTTTAAAACTCTTTCCTCCGCTGAATTTTATTCTCATCATGATACCAGGAGTTGAGAAGTGGAATGCTTTTACATTCCGAGGCACCTTCTATCAATGCCTGACACTGCACAGTTTTATTTTACTTGTTCATGGGATGTGGGCATCGCTGGCTGGGCCAGCACTTATTGCCCATCCCTGAGGGCAATTAAGAGTCAACCACATTGCTATGGCTCTGGAGTCACATGTAGACCAGACCTGGTAAGAATGGCAGATTTCCTTCCCCAAAGGACATCAGTGAACCAGATGAGTATTTACAACAATCGACAATAGTTTCATGGTCATCATTAGACTTTTAATTCCAGATTTATTTTTTTTACTGTATTCAAATTTCACCCTCTGCCATGGTGGGATGTGAACCCAGGTCTCCAGAGCATTACCCTGGGTTTCTAGATTACTAGTCCAGCGACAATACCACTACACCACTGCCTTCCCACAAGATTAGATACAGAGCAAAGGCTGTCCCTACTTTGCCTGAACAATGAGTTGCTCCAATGCGTTTCAAGACACTGCGATCAGCTTCAGATAAGGGTCAGAGACCAGCATTATGTGGGAAACAGTCACTCAGCTGGGGTTTTCCCCAGAAATCCCTGATCGTGAATGGGCTCTCAAAGCTGGAAAGCCAAAGGAGGCCCTCCATTTTGGAACAGGCTGCCATGGCAGGTAAGTGCAAGAGAGAGCACCATCTCTCCCACTTTTTAACTCTAAAGTCAAAAATAGATTCAATAGCCCGGCCACCATTGTGGATGGACAATCCACAGAGCAGACTAGAGCGGATACCTTGAGTTCTACTACAAAGTAGTGTTACAGCCAGTCCCCAGGCAAGGTCCCCCAATTTGTTATGATTCTGGGTCACATACCTCTAAATTATTATGTTCCTGGTTGAGGAGGGATGAACTCGCTCCCTTTCTTTATTCAGCACCCTCGGTTAGCCTCGACAAGGTTATTTTAAAAAGGATCGCTTCCCTCATGGATACCTTTCCCTAGTATTTATGTTTCGAAAGGAACCAATTTAATTAGGCTTTCTTGAGTTAAAGAAAGAGTGAGTTTATTAGTTACGAAAAAGAAATTAATAAAAACACAACATACATGCACACAGATCAGAAATGAGAAGAGGGTCCAAAACTAAAAGTGAAAAAAATATAAAAATCAGTCTTTGGCTTGCTTGTGAGGAGTAGATGGTGAAATGTTGTGTCATTAAGTTTGGTGATTCCAGTCATGCTGACTTTGGCAGATGAGCTGAAAGGAGTTGTTCTGCTTGCTTTTCTACCGTGGCTTTGCTGACTTGTGACTTACTTCCAGCAATCAGAGAGAGAGACATTTTTTACTTGTGAACCCAGGTCTCCAGAGCATTACCCTGTGTTTCTGGATTACTAGTCCAGCGACAATACCACTACGCCACTGCCTTCCCACAAGTTTAGATACAGAGCAAAAGCTGCCTCTTCTCTGCCTGAACAATGAGTTTCTCCAATGGGTTTCAGGACACTGATTCACAATTGCTGGATCAAAATCCTGGGATTCGTTCCCTAACAGCATTGTGGTTCAACCCACAGCACATGGACTGCAGCATTTCAAGAAGGTAGCTCACCACCACCTTCTCAAGGGCAACTAAGGATGGGCAATCAATACTGGCCAGCCAGTGACGGGTACATGTCACATGACGGATGGCTGGTCAATGCTCTTCAGTTGTGACCTTCACAGCATAGAGTAGAACAGTAGAACTAAAATACCAAACTAGCACACAGAGACCAGAGATGCAGTTGATTTTTAACCACTTGTGCATTCCTGGAAAGAGAAAAACACAAACATGTCTTTTGCCCACAACTGCTATCTTTCAACTCACTTCATGTCCACAGTTTGAGATATAACTCCCAGGAGATGTTAATCACTTTATTATCTCTGCAGAAGATTACAGTTCAGCTTTTGCAGTGTCCCTTCCTTTGAAGTGTCACTGAGTGAAGTTCCTTGATACCCTTCCAGGTACAACATTCTGTGGTTTCTCTTGAGACTGAATATAGTCCAGACAGGAACTTTCCAGACAGTCACTGAATTACATTCTCAGGATTTACATTCTTAGCCATCTTTGGTTTGTATGTCCTTTATTAAAAAACTTTACTAAAAAGTTCAATTTGTCCGTAAGTAATTCTGGCTATGATCCATTGCCATGACAGTAGCAGCAGTTTGAGACAACCTGACTGTGTAATACATTCAACCAAGCTGTAATGATGAGTTCAACAGTTGACGATTCATTCTGGGATGGTGGAATAAAGATGGAAACAACTCAGTGGAGAGGTGGGCTGGTACGGTTGGCCTGTCTCTGTGCTCTGGCACGGTGCCCAAGATTTTTTAAAAGCAATAAAACAGACAAAAAGCTATATAGCCTCACCCCTCAAACACTGTCAGCCCCCCATTAACTCCACATGCCCCATATCTGCAATCCTTATTCTTCCTCATTTTCTCTACCCACTGCATGGCCCCTCATCCCCTCTACGCCAACCTATGGCCCTTCATAGCCTCATACCAATTTACTGCCAAGTCACGCCAATCCATGCCCACCCCAATCATTACACCTTATACCTTCCATGTGAGATCACCTAATATTCAACATAGGCAAACCTCAGCATCCATGCTGAAATTGAATAAAATAAAACTGTCAATTGCAGATTTCATTTTTTTAAACTCTCATTCATAAAAAGCATTCACCACATGTTCATTCCTTCAACTACATTTTTATCAAGACAAAGATTTCATTCAAGTGCTTAATCCCTTCTAAAAGTAAGCATTAGAATTTATAGTCCCACTTCAAAGTATCTA
This sequence comes from Mustelus asterias, assembly GCF_964213995.1. NCBI lineage: Eukaryota > Metazoa > Chordata > Chondrichthyes > Carcharhiniformes > Triakidae > Mustelus > Mustelus asterias. The sequence continues at coordinate 92,382,437 of NC_135811.1, forward strand.
GGACCACTTGAAACAGTGAATCAGTCTATGAAATGGAACCCAACTGTGATAATGGAAGGTTATGAAATCAGTCATGCAACATCAATCCAGTAATGAGAACCAGGAGAATTATGTGAATACGGTGAGTGAAATAGCAAGCAATGATTTATTTTAAAACACTCTCGGCATTTTTGCCCAAAGTTTTAAAGGGCAGGTGTTTTAATTGCCTTGTCAGCTTGACAGTTAGCTTTGATAGTTCATTTTGACAGTTGTTTCTGACAGTCTATTTTGAGAATTTTGACAGTTGCAGTGAGCTTGACAGTTAAAGTGTTTATGCACTTTTTAAACACAATCATGGTTACTTTAAACAATCCCAAGGGACATCTGGCCTCCTACAAAAGTGCCTTGAATCATATACAAAGGAGTATACTGCCTCCCAATAGGGTTCCCCCCTTTACCAAAAGACTCCACAAATGAATGGACTTGCTCCTACCAGGTCTAACCTGCTAATGTTGTGTTGCACACAACTGGATTATCAAAATTAGACATGAGTCGAGGCAGTTGCTGCTTCATAGGGACAGCTGCTTAAATGAAATACCCATGGGCTAATGCTGATCCTGGCCCATTCCCACCCTTGTGAAAATAATAGGTGCTGTGTTTGAGGCAGGACTTCCAATTTTCAGCTTGCTCTGCCATTTTTGCAATTGGGGCAGCACGGTAGCACAGTGGTTAGCACTGCTTCCTCACAGCGCCAGGGACCCGGGTTTGATTCCTGCCTCAGGTAACTGTCTGTGTGGACTGTTTACACGTTCTCCCCGTGTCTGCGTGGGTTTCCTGCGGGTGCTCCGGTTTCCTCTCACAGTCCAAAGATGTGTGGGTTCTGTTGATTGGCCATACAAAATTGCCCCTTATTGTCAGGAGGACTAGCAGGGTAATTACATGGGGATAGGGCCTGGATGGGATCACTGTTGGTGCAGGTTCGATGGGCCAAATGACCTCCTTCTGCATTGTAGGGGTTCTATGGATTTTATGAACAGAGAGGCTCAACCTGTTCTTGCAAATATTCAGGCCTCAGTGTTTTCATCTACAATGGGTTGTCACTGGGGCTTCTGTGACATGAAAGGAAGCCTTGAGTCTTCATTTGTACTGTGTCAGTTTCTTGCATTCGAATCACTCAGAATAGATCTTACTCAACTCTAAGCAATGATTTCAGTGACCTGAACCATCGTGGAGTTGCAGTCTTGCAGTCCTTTGGATGGATTGGATTCTGCAAAGAGGTGATCACACTTGCCAGCAAATCAAAATATGAAACTACAAAGTGTAAAAGCGAGGAATGTTCCAGGGTGATACATTGTCCGTGCACTGACTGAAACTGATTGCATTTGCTTCTTTTCATAAATGTAAGTTCATAGGTCTTGGGTCTCGCAATTGGTCCTTGGATACAAGGGTCTAAATTGAAAGCAACAACTTGTAAAGCTGCTTACCCAACACAATCTTTTCTTTATTCTTTCACGGGAATGTGGGTGTCGCTGGCTGGGCCAGCATTCGCTGCCCATCTCTAATTGCCCTTGAACTGAGTGGCTTGCTAGACCATTTCAGAGGACAGTTAAGAGTCAACCACATTGCTGTGGCTCTGGAGCCACACGTAGGCCAGTCCAGGTAAGGACAGCAGATTTCCTTCCCTAAAGGACATTAGTGAACCAGATGGGTTTTTGTGACAATCGATAATGGTTTCATGGTTACCATAAGATTTTTAATTCCAGATTTTTAAAATTGAATTCAAATTCCACCATCTGCCGTGGCGGGATTTGAACCCTAGTCTCCAGAACATTGCCCTGGATTACTAGTCCAGGGCTATGTTGCTGCCTCTCCTGGTTTTTCAATATGAATATGGTGAACTTGGATGCCGACACTGCCAGTGGGTTAGAATCCTAAAGTGTGGTGATATTTCTGCTCCCAATATTTGCATATTTGGCTGTGGGGTTGGTCTCTGCCGACTTGCCTTTGATATTGATGCCACGGCAAGATGCAATGGTGCTGAAACTGAAGAGAGAGAAACAACGCGACAGGCGCACCAGAACCACAGAAAACAACACTCGTGTTTACTCTCATTGCGACTTTACAAGAGCTCTGGGATTGTTAAGTCCTGTCAAGCTGTCAGGTCAGGAATCTGTATGCTTTGCTTCACTGCACATCCACAGAAATAAGTTTCAGAGCCTTCAGAGAGATTTGGATAGGCTGAGCGAGTGGGCGAGGATCTGGCAGATGGAATATAACGTTAACAAATGTGAGGTTATCCACTTTGGAAGAAATAATAGTAAATTGGAATATTATTTAAATGGAGAAAAATTACATCGTGCGACTGTGCAGAGGGACCTGGGGGTCCTTGTGCACGAATCGCAAAAACTCAGTTTGCAGGTGCAGCAGGTGATCAAGAAGGCGAATGGAATGTTGGCCTTTATCGCGAGGGGGATAGAATATAAAAGCAGGGAGGTCTTGCTGCAACTGTACAAGGCACTGGTGAGGCCGCAACTGGAGTACTGTGTGCAGTTTTGGTCCCCTTATTTGCGAAAGGATATATTGGCCTTGGAGGGAGTGCAGAGAAGGTTCACCAGGTTGATACCGGAGATGAGGGGTGTAGCTTATGAGGAGAGATTAAACAGATTGGGTCTGTACTCGTTGGAGTTTAGAAGGATGAGGGGTGATCTTATAGAGACATATAAGATAATGAAGGGGCTGGATAGGGTAGAGGTGGAGAGATTCTTTTCACTTAGAAGGGAAACCAGAACTAGAGGGCACAGCCTCAAAATAAGGGGGGGCCGGTTCAGAACAGAGTTGAGGGGGAACTTCTTCTCTCAGAGGGTAGTGAATCTCTGGAATTCTCTGCCCATTGAAGTGGTGGAGGCTTCCTCGTTGAATATGTTTAAATCACGGGTAGATAGTTTTCTGATCGATAAGGGAATTAGGGGATATGGGGAGCAGGCGGGTAAGTGGAACTGATTCGCTTCAGATCAGCCATGATCTTGTTGAATGGCGGGGCAGGCTCGAAGGGCCAGATGGCCTACTCCTGCTCCTATTTCTTATGTTCTTATGTTCATACAGGAAATGTGGAGAAGCAGAGTCAAGAGTTAAAACCTCCAACATTTTGCAATTTGTTTACTAATTTGTCCATGTAAAAGACAGGCACACGACTGTACACACACACAAACATGTTATAGGGCTCAAGTCTCTAAAGTGGGCCATAAACCCATAACCTTCTGAGTCAAGAGGTGAGAGTTCTACTGCTTTGCCAAGGCTGACATCTCGATAGGAGTAAATGTGAAACTGTGTTCTGGAAACTGCGTCGTATTTGAATTGGCGCGTGATTCCAATGCAGCGGACGCTGGGGACCATCTGTGAGAACCTTCACCAGCGAGGTCGGAAATCCAAGTGAGCCCATACAATACCGTTCCGGGCTCACTAAAATTACTCAAATGAGGTGATGAATCTTAAAATCAGCCTCGCGCTGGGGAACAGTGCAAGGCTGATTACGTCAATAAAAGTGGCCTGGGAAGATCGCAACCAGCCGGATGCCAGGCGCAATTCCCATTATTGGCCTCCTGCTTACATTTCACGTCCCATTACGCTGATTGAGCAGCGTAGCGGGGCAGGAAAACCATGCCCAACATGACTGGCCCCTTTGAAGTGCTTTGATTGACAGATTGGATCCATTACTCACTAACCAGGAGCTTTGTTTTTTTCCCCTTCGTGGTTGAATGTATTTCAAGTGCTACCTTTGTTCCTAATTGCAATGTTTATGAACATTCTACCTTTGATTGACAGGTTGGATCAATTACCCACTAGCTGTGAGGTTTCACTTTCTCTTTTCCAATCGCAATGTTAACAAAGCACTTGTGAACAGACCCAGAGAATCTGGGTCTTGGCCTTTTATATTCCAGGAGGCTAATGCCAAGTTATCTGCAATTGCAAATAGTGGACAGTGAAGAAAGTTATCTCCAATTGCAACGGGATCTTGATCAATTGGGCCAGTGGGCTGACAAATGGCAGATAGAGTTTAATTTAGACAAATGCGAGGTAATGCATTTTGGTAGATTGAACCAGGGCAGGACTTACTCAGTTAATGGTAGGGTGTTGGGGAGAATTACAGAACAAAGAGATCTAGGGGTACATGTTCATAGCTCCTTGAAAGTGGAGTCACAGGTGGACAGAGTGGTGAAGAAGGCATTTGGCATGCTTGGTTTCTTCAGTCAGAACATTGAATACAGGAGTTGGGCCGTCTTGTTGGAGTTGTACAAGACATTGGTAAGGCCACACTTGGAATACTGCGTGCAATTCTGGTCACCCTATAATAGAAAGAATATTATTAAACTAGAAAGAGTGCAGAAAAGATTTACTAGGATGCTACCGGGACTTGATGGATTGAGTTATAAGGAGAGGCTGAATAGACTGGGACTTCTCTCTCTGGAGCGTAGGAAGCTGAGTGGTGACCTCATAGAGGTCTATAAAATAATGAGGGGCATAGACTAGGTAGATAGTCAATATCTTTTCCCAAGGGTAGGGGAGTCTAAAACTAGAGGGCATAGGTTTAAGGTGAGAGGGGAGAGATACAAAAGTGTCCAGAGGGGCAATTATTTCACACAGAGGGTGGTGAGTGTCTGGAACAAGCTGCCAGAGGTAGTAGTAGAGGCGGGTACAATTTTATCTTTTAAAAAGCATTTAGATAGTTACATGGGTACGATGGGTATAGAGGGATATGAACCAAATGCGGACAATTGGGATTAGCTTAGGGGTTTTAAAAAAAAAGGGCAGCATGGACATGTTGGGCCGAAGGGCCTGTTTCCATGCTGTAAACCTCTATGACTCTAAGTGTTGGCTGCTTTAAGGTCTCTGCTAGACTGCCTGAACTATTATGACATTTTGTTTTGAGTTTGGGAGGTTATTCCCATAAATTGGACTTCTTTATATATCTGTTTCTGAAAAATAGGCACACCAAATTCGAATTTCATCCAATCCATGTTTTACGTACTGAAACCCATTGTCACAAAACATTTCTTAATTAAATTATGTAATATCAAGATCCAGAACAAACGACTATATTGCTGGACAACAAAAACTATCCAAAATCATTGTGATCTGTATTCACAGCCAGTCTGATTTTAGTTAACCTATAACCACCTGCCAATAATGCTTTATCCAATCTATTTACTGACAGGATTTAGTATAAAACAAAATGTTCTATTCAACTCTGACAAAGGGTCACTCAGACTCAAAATGTTGGCCCTATTCTCTCTCCACAGATGCTGTCAGATCTGCTGAGATTTTCCAGCATTTTCTGTTTCCATTTCAGCTTCCAGCGTCTGCATTATTTTGCTTTTATGTTCTATTCTATTATTGGTTATAAAAGTACTAAAAATCATTACTTTAAATTATAGTGGAGAAACACTTAGGGGGTGATTCTCCTAAAAGTGCTGAATTGGCGGGAAAATTGTTCTAGATCACGACTGTTTTTTCAGTGCAGCTTCAGACCTGAATCTCCGCACTCTGTGCAATGCAGAGGTCCCAGCCGTGAATCTCATTAAAAACCCAGGGGCGGAGCCTGTTCACGCCAGTCTGACAGTTCCGGAACTCTGCGCATGCGCAGTGGCCTCGATCTGTCAGTCTCCCCGTTTGCTGACCAGCCCGGGACACCCGCAGTGCTGCCCCTCCAGCGCCCCCCCCCACGGCCCAATCGCGGTCCCCACTACAATTCCCGGGCCAGCTCTGAACCCCCGCCCCGGAATGCCCCGATGTCCAGCCCTCTGCACCCAGCAGTGGGGATCCCCCCACCCCGGCAGACCCCCCCACCCTCCGCTAACCCCCCTATGGAGGCAGGGCCCCCTGGCAGACCACCCCCCCTCCCCAATCGCTGGCCTCTCTCCAGCCCAGACCGATCCCCATGCAGAGTGGTAGCGGGACCCCCCACTCCCACCGATCATCCCCTGGACCCTGCCCACAATAGGCCCCGTTCTTGGGAGGTGGTGCCACCTGGGCATGGGCACATTGCCCCTTGGGCAGTGCCAAGGGGCACAGGCAGGCACTGCCTGGGTACCCATGCCCAGGGGTTGCCACCCCGCTGCTGCCCAACCCCTTGGAGGGCCCCGATTGCCCTCCCTTCACTCCAGTGGGGTCTACCACTAGTTCCCTGAACATGGGGAGCTACTCTAAACCCCACCAGAATGAAGTACTTCTGGCAGGGTGGAGATGCTGGACCTGATTATCACATTTAAAATAGATTTACAATACATTTAACAAAGATTTATATCACTTTCCTCTGTTCCTGCCAGTTTCCAGCGTGGTCCTGACTGCGACTGTTCTCCGGAGAGACGCGCATGAATCCCACGAAATGGCCAGCATGTGTATCTCCCAACCCGACCTGCCAGAAAATTAGCTTTTCGTGATGGAAGAATCGCCCCCTTAATTTTCATACATAATAGACCTCTGCTACTGTGAGAAAAACGCTCAACTATTTGTTTTAAAATGGACAATTTTAATGTCTCCATTAAAGTTGCAGAGAAAATCAACATCTTGTGTGTTCATTAACAATTATTGTTAAAAGTAGTTTGTAGCCTACATCTTCTCATAATTACCATTCTAAGTTTATTTATCATTGTCACAAGTAGGCTTACATTAACACTGCAATGAAGTTACTGTGAAAATCCCCTAATCGCCACACTCCAGTGCCTGTTCAGCTACACTAAGGGAGAGAACTTAGCATGGCCAATGCACCTAACCAGTATGTCTTTCGGACTGTGGGAGGAAACCGAGGAAACCCATGCAAACACGGGGAGAACGTGCAAACTCCACACAGTAACCCAAGCCGGGAATTGAACCCAGGCCCCTGGCACTGTGAGGCATCAACTCTAACCACTGGGCCACCCATTCTGGCACTTTCAGGTACAGGTGGTCAAGACAGATATTTTTAAGGCAGGCCAAAGCCTTACCTAGCTGGATTACTGTCTACAATTCAGTTTAAATCTCAAACTGTGAAGACAATTTGAACGCTGATAAATTGGAAAGTGACTGAAATGAAGCGACCAGCACGTGTTTATGCGAACCAGATGTGGTCCATGAAACTGAGATCAACATGCTTTCAATAAACTTCACCTGAGCAATTCTTCTGCTAGATTCTGGTCCATTTTAACATTAAGTTGGTAGGTACTGTTACACTAATCAATATTATCTGATCTCAATCAGTTTTAGTTTCCCTCGAAAACTAATGCTTCCATTCTGATTTTGGTTTCAGTTTCCATAGAAAGTCAATGTTCTCTTTCCCTTTCAGTCAGTTTGACCTAAAGAAATACAAGCTTTGAAACTAGGATCAGTTCAGAGAACAGCTTGCACATGCTCCCCTGATGGTCCCACAAGCCACGGATTCCATCGCAAGCCAATGAAGTACATTTGAAGTGAAATTATTATTCTGCTGTAAGAAACATGGCAGTTTGCGCACACTGAGAGCACCCACTGACAGCAATGTGATAAGATAATTTGTTTAGGGATGTTGATTGGGTGACACATTGGAATTTCTGGCCTGGGGTCTCAGCAATGTGTTTGATGAAGTTAGCCTAGACCCTAAGTTTTGCATTTGATTTTTGGCATGAGTGTGAGCATAAGGTGTTTCACTCCAGCTTTGATTCAAGTGACCCACTAGGAAGTTTTTTTATCAAACAAAGTTTATTTAAGAACACAGTTAAAATATAGCAAAAAGAATTAGCATAACTACTTAAACATGACATAACTCCTAACAGCTAGCTATCTCTGCTGTTCCAAGTTAACCACCATCCCACAGACATACACCCCTTTCTAGACTTTGCACAAAAAGCAAATGGTGGATCAAATCTCTGAGGCTTCCCAGTCATGGAACTTTCCAGAAAGCCTCTGGAGAGAAAGAGAGAGAGAGAGAGACAGAGAGACATTGGCTGGTATTTTACGACCTCACTTGGACGAGGCTTGTAAAATCCCGCCCGAGGCCAATGGAGAATTCTGTTCTGCGAACGGGCCCGCCCCAACTCCGGGGCAAGCATGGCGATAGAATTTCAATCACTGACTTAGAGTCATAGAGTTTTACAGCATGGAAACAGGCCCTTCAGCCCAACCTGTCCATGCTGCCCTTTTTTTTAAAACCCCTAAGCTAATCCCAATTGCCCGCATTTGGCCTATATCCCTCTATACCCATTTTATCCATGTAACTATCTAAATGCTTTTTAAAAGACAAAATTGTAACCGTCTCTACTACTACTTCTGGCAGCTTGTTCCAGACACTCACCACCCTTTGTGTGAAAAAATTGCCCCTCTGGACACTTTTCTATCTTTCCCCTCTCATCTTAAATCTATGCCCTCTAGATTTAGACTCCCCTGCCTTTGGGAAAAGATATTGACTATCTAGTTGATCTGTGCCCCTCATTATTTTATAGACCTCCATAAGATCACCTCTCAACCTCCTATGCTCCAGAGGAAAAAGTCCCAGTCTATCCAGCCTCTCCTTATAACTCAAACCATCAAGTCCCGGTCGCATCCTAGTAAATCTTTTCTGCACTCTTTCTAGTTTAATAATATCCTTTCTATAATAGGGTGACCAGAGCTGCACACAGTATTCCAAGTGTGGCCTTACCAATGTCTTGTACAACTTCAACAAGACGTCCCAACTCCTGTATTCAATGTTCTGACCGATGAAACCAAGCATGCCAAATGCCTTCTTCACCACTCTGTCCACCTGTGACTCCACTTTCAAGGAGCTATGAACATGTACCCCTAGATCTCTTTGTTCTGTAACTCTCCCCAATGTCCTACCATTAACTGAGTAAGTCCTGCCCTGGTTCAATCTACCAAAATGCATCACCTAGTATTTATCTAAATTAAACTCCATGTGCCATTCGTCAGCCCACTCGTCCAATTGATCAAGATCCCATTGCAATCAGAGATAACTTTCTTCACTGTCCATTATGCTACCAATCTTGGTGTCATCTGCAAACTTACTAACCATGCCTCCTATATTCTCATCCAAATCATTAATATAATTGACAAGTAACAGTGGACCCAGCACTGATCCCTGAGGCACACCGCTGGTCACAGGCCTCCGGTTTGTAAAACAACCAACCCTCTACAACTACCCTCTGGCTACTGTCAAGAAGCCAATTTTGTATCCATTTAGATACCTCACCCTGGATCCCGTGAGATTTAACCTTATGCAACAACCTACCATGCGGTACCTTGTCAAAGGCTTTGCTAAAGTCCATGTACCAACATCAACTGCACGGCCCTCATCTACCTTCTTGGTTACCCCTTCAAAAAACTCAGTCAAATTTGTGAGACATGATTTTCCACTCACAAAGCCATGATGACTGTCCCTAATCAGTCCTTGCATCTCTAAATGCCTGTAGATCCTGTCTCTTAAAATACCTGCCAACAACTTACCCACCACAGATGTGAAGTTCACTGACCTGAAGTTCCCAGGCTTTTCCCTGCAACCTTTTTAAACAAAGGCACACCACCACCAGTGCCTAGCAGCAATCGAGAAACAAAACTAAAACTTGACTTTTCCCTGCTGCATTGCAGTCCTTAACCGCATGACATAAACTGTCAATCAATCTCAATCAAACGCGGGACACCAAAAACCACAGGACCCTGCATTAGTCTTGATTAAAAATGAACAATGTCATTTATACTGCTTCAGTAACAATTAGAGAACACTGGCAGCAGACAACACGGTGCTGAAAAAATCCTGCAAAGGGACATGATTACAATACATTTCTTAAAGGCACAGCATTGTCTCAACGTGCTGATCAGGATACTGGGGAAAATGGCACTGCTTTCCTTCATATTTGTGCTATTTGATATTTCGTGCCTACCCGAGAAAGCAGAAGGGTTTAATGCGTTAGTGCAAAGATTGCTCCTTCAACAGTGCAATGCTCCCTCGGTTCTGCACTGAAATCGCAGCTTTGTTTTTTGTGACCAAACTGTCAGAATGGGACTTGAACCCATCACCTTCTGACACAGAGGTGAGACAGCTTCCAGCGGAGTCATGGTTGATGATCTTTGCTGTTGTCACAATTTTTAATGCCAAACTTTTTTTAATGGGAACAAATTAATCATACCTGTCATCAATTGGCTCTTACAATTCTGACCTCCATCCAGCAGGGGGCATTCAGACGGCTTCTCTTTCTGTCTCTCTGCTATTTCAGCTTTAGTATCAATAATTATGGAATCCATTCTGCTACATCCTCATTCTTTGAAGTTCCCTTCTTTAGGAAGAATTGTGTAAAATATTTGTAAGCTCCATTGGCAATACCATTGGATATTTACTAATTATTTATTATTCTTCCTTTTTTCTCAGTTTTTAAAAAATATTGTAATGTCATTGTATGCCTTTGCCTCCCTTTCATAGAATCATAGCGTCCCTACAGTTCAAAAGGAGGCCATTCGGCCCATCGAACCTGCACTGATAAGAATCCCACCAGGCCCTATCCCTGTAACCCAACTTATTTATCTTGCTAATCCCCCTGACACTAAGGGGCAATTTTCCATGGCCAATCCAACTAACATCTTTGGAGTGTGGGAGGAAACCGGAGCACCCGGAGGAAACCCATGCAGACATGGGGAGAACGTGCAAACTCTACACGGGCAGTCACTTTGATCATATTATTTTAAAAAATAATTTTCTGCTTCATTTATTGGGTGATATATTCTCTTTCCTTCATGTTTCGGCCTTTCTTGCTATTTTCTTTCAACGACTTATCCTGCCTGTTTCCTGCTCTTCCGCAGACATGGACTCTCTTCAAGGTTCTAACCTTCAGTCAGGAGCAGCTACAATTTTTGGAGATAATTCTTAAGACAAGGATGATGAGTAGCAGATGGCCCTTTGAGAGGAGGTTAGCTGTATCAATGCCGCTTTTGCCTACAGCATAGAAAGGAGCAAGCTGGTCCATCAGGTCTGCCCTGGTCCTTCCGAAGAGCAATCCGGTTGCCTCGGGAAAGCATAATCAAGGGCCCCATGCACCCCAGACATACTCTGTTCCACCTTCTTCCGCCGGGAAAAAGATCCTAAAGTATTTAAAATATTTAAAAAACGTACCAACCGAATCAAGAACAGCTTCTTCCCTGCTGCCATCAGACTTTTGAATGTTCCTATCATATATTAAGCTGATCTTTCTCTTCACCCTACCTGTCACTGCAACTCTACGAGTGGTATTTTATGGCCTCGCTTGTCCCAAAACTGTAAAAAACCCTTCTGTTGTCCACCCCTCGCCCGCTCCGATTCCCGTGGTGGGCAGGGTGCTAAAATTCCGCACCCTCTCCTTTTCTTCTCTCTTATGTACTTCATGAACGGTATATTTTGTCTGTACAGCATGCAAGAAACAATACTTTTTTCACTGTATCCCAGTACATATGACAATTATAAATCAAATTAAATCAAATTAAATCATTTATCACCCTCTCACCCCTCTTTCCCCATTTCCCTGCCATTTTGTATTCCTTCACACCAAAGATTGATTGGCCATGCTAAATCGATTCTAGTTTCAGGGGATTAGCAGGGTAAATATGTGGGGTTACGGGGATAGGGTGGGATTGTTGTCAGTGCAGGCTTGATGGGCTGAATGGTCTCCTTCTGTACTGTAGGGATTCTATAATTCTGTTCTTTGAAAGACTAATCACCGAACTAGCTTCTGTCATGTCCCTCTCTGTGCACTGAGTTGCCAAAGAAAGCTGATGATGAACTACTTGTAGTTAATTTGTTGCCGCCATGTAAGTAGTTCCAGATGGGCTGCATTGCTGGATACCTCTTGGTTAAGCTCCGCCACAAGACACCCGTTGTCATTTGTTTAGGATTATGGAGGACATGAAATGAGATAAAGCTGGAGATAAGCTCATATATTAAGTAGACAATTTCCCGTGACATCTGCTATTCCAGCATAGGTGTTAACTTATTTATTTTACATGGGTGTTCGACAAATGCTGCCAACAATAATTTCTGGTCTACCATATCTCAGTTAATGAATGAATGAAGTACCATGACAGTTCAAAACAACCTTTTAAAAAAAAAACATGTATTTATATATGCCCATGTCTCAAAAAAATTCCCAAACGCCTTTGGCATCGAATGAATGCCTTTGCAGCACAGTCATTGCTTATATGTAGAGGAACATTTATTATGTTGTGTCTCACAGTGCTCAACAGAATGCTAATAGATGCCTTTGACATTGAACAATTTTGGCAGCATTATAAACTTAAAATGGATTTGCTGTCAGAGAAGTTTCATGACTGATTTGATCACTGATTGTTTACTTCAGCTAGCAGAAGCTGAAGGAAAAAAGTGCAGAATAATTCTCCCTCGTCAGACACACCCATGATTATTGCTGAGAGCGAGAGAAAATGATTCTCCCAATTGCCTTTGCAGTGTGGCGTCTTGTACACCTCCTCCTCTGACAGATGTAAAATCTGTCTGCTCTCTCCTGCAGTGGGTAACAGCACATTAGTATCTCCCGGTGACTGATTTCAATGGACAGAAAATGATAGGTGTTGGGCCCGTGATTTTGCAATATTTGTGGCTGTGCTTCCCTGCTGGTTGCCAGAAAATTGCTCTATTATGCTAATCAAGAGCGAGTTGATACAAATTGTCTTCTGCTCATGACTTAATAAACGGTGTAATGATAACTTGTTTTAATTTGCTCTTGGGATGTGGAAGAAGCTGAAAGGGATTCTGTCTGCCCATTTTTAGTGGAGATGCCAGCATTGGACTGGGGTGGGCACAGTAAGAAGTTTCACAACACCAGGTTAAAGTCTAATAGGTCTATTTGGTATCACGAGCTTTCGGAGTGCTGCTCCTTCATCAGGTGAGTGGAGAGGTAGGTTTCACCGACACGGCATCAAGTTTTGATCTCCTGAAAAGACTTGCATTCCAACCATTATCTTGCAATTGTGTCTGTGTTTATATATGTTGTGTTGGTGAAACCTACCTCTCCACTCACCTGATGAAGGAGCAGCACTCCGAAAGCTCGTGATTCCAAATAAACCCTTTGGACTTTAACCTGGTGCTGTGAGACTTCTTACTGTGCCCATTTTTAGTTGCCCCTAGAAGGTGGCAGTAGGTTTTCTACTCAAACCACTGCACATTTTGACTCAGTTATTAAGAGTCCCAGATATAAAGGTAGGGGTTGCATGTCTCTTCACTATATCATAATGGTTCTTTATGATAATACTTAGATGATCATTTTCTTTCTCAATTGACATAAGTTTTCAAATGTATTGAATTCAGGTTCACAACTTGTCACAGTGGGTTTTGAACTCATGTCATCCGTGTTTTGGGACCGGTACCACAGCTGCTGTATTAGTGAACTCTGCATTGTTAATACTGCGTTAACCAGCAAAGAAAAGCCTTATTCCCTCTTCAAATAGCTGAGTCTTGTTTGCATTGAAACAAATCTCCAGCTGTACATGTGAATGAAGTTCGGGAAAGTTTTGGCCCAGAAATTCTGGCCGTAGATATACGCTGGAGATACGTCAGAAGATGTAGTCGTCCCCCCCCCTCCCCCGTCCCCCCCCAACCCACCACCTTCCTCTGCTCCCAGAGGTCCCCATGCAAGGACTGTACAGAAATTATCCAGGGAGTTTAAACAACCGCAGGGGCAATTACTCTGAACCAGGAAACATCCGATACTCCGACTTAGATTTGGATGGTTCCAACTCTTTTAGCAGATTAATTACCCAGGAAATGTTAGAAGGATTCAAATCACTTCTAGCTCCTGGGTAACTATACCATGGATGCTCCTCAGTCCCACCGGACAAAGCCCCCCCCCACCCCCCCAACAACACCCAAATAACTTCTCCCACCCTCTCACCAAATGCCCAAACCCCATGATTACCTTCCAAACCCCCAAAAAACCCACACTTCCATGACTACCCTTCTGGCACCCCCACTCAACCGGATATAAGATCCGCATTTCCTGGCCACCTGGTCTCCGCTCCTGATGCCCAATTCCCTACATCCTCACACTCTGGATACCCTCCCCACTCTCCTGTCTATTCCCAGCCTCGATTGCCCTCCTGATGCCCCCACTGACCACTTAAGCTCTATTCCCATGACCACCCTAATGCCCTCACCCCAACCACCCGATACCCCCACCCCAATCTCTGGACCTCCCCCGCTCTCACCCTTCCCCTGACCAGCTAACCCCTGCCCTCCTGCCCAACCACCCTCCACCACATTGGTTATCCAAACCCCTCACCCACTTGTCTTATACTCTTACCTTGTCCCTGACTTCTCACATTGGGACCTGTACACTTACTAATTTATGGCAGCTAGTGCTGTAAAAGGGGTTCGCTTCTCCTGACACTGCTATTCTACACTGGAAGCATCTGGAGCACCCGTCCCTCACATTTCTCAGCAGGCTGGATGGGAAATGAGCAGCTTCAGGCTAAGGTAGGTAGAAAGGAGTGGAGTAGCAATCCAATGGTGATTGCCACTGAATGGAAGTTCTGGCAAATTTCATCCATGCTGGGAGTCTTATTCAACTGAGATATAATAAAACCACAAGCATGCTAGTAATATTCAAATCAACGCTCTAGCCATAGACTGGGCACCTTAGTAGAAGATACAAAGTCTAATTTTTGGACCGGACTAATTCACAAAAACCTGCTGGATTATTCTACGTCCGAATGTAAAATAAAGTCAAACTTTTGGTTATTACCAATAAAGTTAAATGGGAAGTGAATGCATAAACTGGTGTATATAGAATCATAGAATTCCTACAGTGCAGAAGGGGGCCATTCAGCCCATTGAGTCTGCACCGACTACAATCCCACCCAGCCCTTAGCCCATATTTATCCTGCTAGTCCCCTGACGCTAAGTGGCAATTTAGCATGGTCAGTCAGCCTAACTCGCACATAGAACAAACAAAGAACAAAGAACAATACAGCACAGGAACAGGCCCTTCGGCCCTCCAAGCCCACCACCGACCTGGGGAAAAGCTTCCCACCGTTCACCCTATCTATGCCTTTCATAATTTTATACACCTCTATTAAGTCTCCCCTCATCCTCCGTCTTTCCAGGGAGAACAACCCCAGTTTACCCAATCTCTCCTCATAACTAAGCCCCTCCATACCAGGCAACATCCTGGTAAACCTCCTCTGTACTCTCTCCAAAGCCTCCACGTCCTTCTGGTAGTGTGGCGACCAGAACTGGACGCAGTATTCCAAATGCGGCCAAACCAACGTTCTATACATCTGCAACATCAGACCCCAACTTTTATACTCTATGCCCCGTCCTATAAAGGCAAGCATGCCATATGCCTTATTCACTACCTTCTCCACCTGTGACGTCACCTTCAAGGATCTGTGGACTTGCAGACCCAGGTCCCTCTGCGTATCTACACCCTTTATGGTTCTGCCATTTATCGTATATTTATCGTTCCCTACATTATTTCTACCAAAATGCATCACTTCGCATTTATCAGGATTGAATTCCATCTGCCATTTCTTTGCCCAAATTTCCAGCCTATCTATATCCTTCTGTAGCTTCTGACAATGCTCCTCATCTTTGGACTGTGGGAGGAAACCGGAGCACACAGAAGAAATCCATGTTACATGAGGCTTGAAGTTCTAGATTAACTACAAATGGGCTTGGGGCATGCAATACTTCACATCATAACTACACTAGTCAAACAACAGCCTGATATAGTCATACTCATGGAATCATACATTCCAGACAATGCCCCACACCCAGAAATCCCATTCCTGGGTTTGTCCTGTCCCACCGGCAGGGCAGATTTACCAGAGGTGGCAGCACCAGAGGTGTACAAACAGGAGGGAGTTGCTCTGGGAGTCTTCAACATTGACACTGGACCCCATGAAGTCACATGGGATCAGGTCAAGCAGAGGCAAGGAAAACTCCCCCACCACTTGGCTGATAAATCAGGACTTCTCCATTTTGGTCACACTTGGAGGAAGCACTGAGCGTGATTAGGGCACAGAATGTATTCTGGGTAGGGAACTTAAATGTCCATTACTGAGAGTAGTTTGGTGGCATCACTACTGATCAAAGAGGCCGAGTCATAAATGATGGCATGGTGGAACAGTGGTTAGCCCTGCTGCCTCGCAGTGCCAGGGACCTGGATTCAATTCCAGCCTCAGCTGATTGTGTGGAGTTTGTACATTCTCCCCGAGTCTGGGTTGGTTTCCTTCAGGTTCTCCCATTTTCTCCCACAGTCCAAATGTTTGTGGGTTATGTTGTTTGGCCATGTTTAATTGCCCCTTAGTGTCAGGGGCATTAGCAGGGTAAATAGGTGGGAGTACGGGGATAGGGCCTTGGTGGGATTGTTGTCGGTTCAAGCTCGATGGGCTGAATGGCCTCCTTCTATACTGTCGGGATTCTATTATTCTATAATTGCTGCACAGTTGGAGAGGGAACAAACAAGAGGGAAAAACCTACTTGACCTCATGCTCACAGATCACCTCTCACAGATGCATCTGTCCATGACAGTATTGGTAGGACTGATCACTGCACAGTCCTTGTGGAGATAAAGGTCCATCTTCACATTGAGGATACCCTGTGCAGCACTATCGCTGTGCTAAATGGGATTGATTTCAAACAGGTCTAACGACTCAGAACTGGGCATCCAAAAGGCGATGTGGACCATCAGTAGCAGCAGAATCAAACTCAACCACAATCTGTAACCAGCATATCCCCCACTCTACCATTACCATCAAGCCAGGGGATCAACTATTGTTCAATGAAGAGTGCAGGACCAAATACCAGGAGCAGCAACAAGCATACCAAAAAATGAGGTGCCAACCTTGTGAAGCTACAACACAGGGCTACTTGCATGCCAAACTGTGGTCGCTGTATGTGATAGACAGAGGTAAGTGATCTCTCAACCAGTGGGTCAGATCCAAGCTCTGCAGTCCTGAAACATCCAATCAAGAATGGTGATGGGCAGTTAAACAACTCTGGAGAAGGAAGCTCCACAAATATCTCCATTCTCAATGATGGGGGAGCCCAGGATTCAATGCAAAAGACAACCATCTGCAGCTTTGATGTGACTGAGCCATCTTGGACTCCTCTGATGTCCCCAGCATCACAGATGCCAGTATGCGGCCAATTTAATTCAATCCACATGATATCAAGAAACAGTTGAAAGCACTGGATACTGCAAAGATAATGGGCCCCGTCAATATTCCGGCAACAATACTGAAGAGTTGTGCTCCAAAACCAGCTGTGCCCTTAGCCGAACTGACCCAGTACAGCTACAACACTGGTAACTAACTGGGAATGTGAAAAAATGGTCAGATGAGCATGCCCTTGACATCAAGGCAGCATTTGACTGGGAGACCTAGCAAAATTGGAGTCAATACGAATTAGGGGAAACCTATCCACTGGGTTGGAGTCATACCTGGCACAAAGGAAGATGGTTGTGGTGTTTGGATGTCAATCATCTCAATCCCAGGACTTTGCTGCAGGAGTTCCCCAGAGTCGTGTCTGAGGTCCAACCATCTTCAAGTGCTTCATCAATGACATTCCCTCCATCATAAGGTCAGAGGTGGGGATATTTACTGAGAATTGGACAATGTTCAGCATCATTTGCAACCTCTCAGATGATGATGTAGTTATTGTCCAAATGCAGCAAGACTTGGACAATATTCAGACTAAGGCTGATAAGTGGCAGTTAACATTCACACTATATGAGTGTCAGACAATGACTATCTTCAACAAGAGAGGATCTAACCATTGCCCCTCGACATCCAATGGCATTTCCATCATTGAATCCCCCACTATCAACATCATGGGAGTTGCCATTGAACAGAAACTGAACTGGACTAGCCATATAAATACTGTGGATATAAGAGCAGGTTAGAGGCTAGGAATCCTGTGGCGAGTAACTCTCATCCTGACCACCCAGAGCCTATCCACCATCTACAAAGCGCAAGACACTCTCCACTTGCCTGGATAAGTGCAGCTCCAACAACACTCAAGAAACTAGACACCATCCAGGACAAAGCAGTCCGCTTGATTGGCACCCCATCTGAAAAACGTGCAGGATAGGTAAATTGGCCATGCTAAATTCTCCCTCAGTGTACCCGAACAGGCGCCAGAGTGTGGTGACGAGGGGATTTTCACGGTACTTTTATTGCAGTGTTAATGTAAACCCACTTGTGACACTAATAAATAAATAAACTTTCCATATAAATAAGCCCACCACCTTATACACTCACCTCATCCACCACCAGGGCACAGTGGCAGCAGTATTTATCATCTACAAGATACACTGCAACAACTCATCAAGGCACCTTCTAAACAGAGACCTCTATCACCTCGGAGGACAAGGGCAGCAGATGCATGGGAACACCGCCACTTGCAAATTTCTCTCCAATGCCATCCTGACTTGGAAACATATCGCCGTTTCTTCATTGTAGCTGGGTCAAAATCCTGAAAGTCCCTTCCAAACAGCACAGTGGGTGTACCTACAACACATGGACTGCAGCGGTTTAAGAAGTGGGCTCAGCACCACCTTTTCAAGGACAATTAGAGATAGGCTGGCCTGGTCATATGAAAGAATTGTAAAAAATAGCTTCTCATGTAATTGGATAGAAAACTGGAATGTCACTTCTCAGGAGTGAAATGTAGGAAAAAGTACGTTGATAAAGTTCCAGGCAAGTCAAGGGGAACTGCTGCAAACTCTTAAATTATATCCTGACATCAAGCTATTTTTTACACGGTGTCCACTGCTCAGCATAAATGATGTTAGAGCCGCTACAGGAGGCAGACTCAATACTCTTGGTTCAGTATGTTCAGGAGTCAGGTCACTACTCCATCTGTCTGGCCAAGAGCACATTGATATCCATCTGAACATTAATCCTAATCCATCTCCTGCTGCTGACCTGCAATGTCTCTCTTCCACACTCATCCTTCTGTTTTATCAATGCTACTGTGCTTATCTGCCTGCTCCCACCCTCCTCGCTTCCTCACCCTGTTGAATTCAAGACATCCATTTTGTTTCAGCCCTTTGTCCTTGCCTTTTCCACAGATTTTGCAATCTTAAACCGTGAGCATCACTCCACACCGATGACACTCGTATCAGAGACTGTGTGGCACAGTTTAGCTGATGTGCCTGCCACAGCTGAACAGCAACGAGAGGCATGTGTGTCATTCAAATTCAAATGTGTTCAAGAGTGAGGGGGAGTATCTGGATGTTAGACATGAGCTCTGAGTAGCAGGGAGTGCTGCTGAATGATGGGTTTATGGTGCATTGAGAGATTGATTGGTGCAGTGGGAAGGGGATGGTCTTGCGAAGGTGCATTCGCTGACCACCTGCATGAAGTCATTATACTTCTTGGGCCCTGTTGGCCCTGGCCTCCATGGGTAATCTCCCTGGTTCCTGCTCCCAATTCCTGGTGAGGGTGGAGGGCCATCTCACCCTATCCCCATCTCCCACCCCACCCCAAGCTCCAAGTAACTGTGGCATATCTATTCCTGCCTTCCATTACTACTAATGCCTCCAGGATGACATCTGTCACCATGAAACCCTCTCTTTGTCCAAGTGTTCACTTTGCCATCATTTAAATAGCTGCAATATTCTTCCGTGTAGCCTCCCTTTCAGAGGGACAGGTTGCCTTTAAGAAGAGCCGCCTGGCTTCACCATGTGGTTGCTGAGCATTGTTACTGGGATCTTCTGCTGAGTGCAGAGGCAGCCGGCAGAGTTGGGAAGAAGACACCAGCACAGGACCTGTTCATCCAGATACTGCAATCATGTCGATGAAATGCGCATACCTAATATGCATGCTGTCTACTTAGACAAGTCACAAATTGTGACTCCCATGCCCGAATATTGGGTTAACCCAATGTGTAGACCCTAGTGTTGGGAGCTTTTCTTTTCTTTTGATTGGTATATTATTGTAACCACTTTACTTAACCTTATAACAAAGTAACTAAAATGATTTGCTGGCTTCTTAACACTCAGTTGTTACTACCTTAAACCATGTTTCAAATAACTGTGCTTTCACTTTATGAAGTGACTCAGAGAGGACAATAGAATACAATTTGGAAAACAGGTCCATCTGATTCCTGCAGACTAAATGTCTACGGTTCCCAAATTCTCTCTGTAATGCTGCGCAATTGTAATATCATCTGTAATTTCCGAATCCCCTGAATTTACATTGTTTAGCACAGTGAGAAACACACAGGGCAATAATACATGACCATATAAAGGCCTGTCAAATGCAAGAGCTATACTATTCTCCAGGCCATGCAAATGATATCCATTTTTTCATTAAAGCCCTCCAGGTTCAAACTACAAATAATGCAAAACCAATTCAACAATTTTTAATCAATATTTGTTTACCGACAGCTGTATTTGAGGCGAGAATTTGAGTCAGGTTTTGAGAAGGACACAGTCGTAATTCTTTTTGATTCTTCAAATTGACAGCTCAAAGCTTCTGATCATGGGATCTGTATTTGGTCACTTGCGTTCAGCTCACCATCAACCACACACAAACCTAATCAGAGGGTTCCATGGTCATGTATAGCTATATAATTAACATCTGGGTTTCAGTTCTGTTGGTTCATTACCTGAACCTTGATCTGATAGAATCTGCTCCTCTGCTGCCTAAAGTAGAGAAGGTGGCACAGAGGAACATAGGTATATTCGATACGCTGCGGTATAATAGTTTCTCTATTTGTCTCTCAGGTCACGTTACAATTAGTTATTGAACAGGGCGAATGGAATCAAAGGTTACGGGGAAAAAGCAGGATTAGGCTATTGAGTTGGATGATCAGCCATGATCGTAATGAATGGTGGAGCAGCTCGAAGGGCCAAATGGCCTCCCCCTGCTCCTGTCTTCTATATTTCTAAAAGCAACATTGGCTCATGTGAGGTGCGTTTGCTGGCATTGTCAGTAATGCTGAACACAAGCAAGTATCTGATGTAAAGACCTAATTCTAGAATAGTGAGTAAGATGTTTCTGTCCTCTAATGGATTATCATTTAGGATTTCAAAATTCATTTTCTGAATACCCATTTAAGAAGCATTTTGTAGAAGTCCATTCAATTAATTCAGCCTGCTCAACCGGAGAGTGGCATGCGTTTGGGAGGAAAACCCACTTCTCCGCACTCTCCACATGATTGATTTATGTTATTAAGAGTTGCCTCAGGTGCTTCAGGCAAGGATGGCTCTCACCTTGATTTGATACAAAACAATTCCCTCATTGTACGTGGCACACATTAAACAGGCTCCAGCATTCACCCACGCAGCCCAGATCCTGCCAGGAGGAAGCTTCTGTGGGAATGATTGTCGCTCCATCAGCTGCACTAATCTGACCATTTTAAATTCTCGCCAAAGTGAGCCATTTAATTGGCTACATGATCAGACATATTATTATCTGTTTGTACTTGCCCAAAGAAATCCTGGTTCAGGTAGAAAAAAAACTGTTACAAAGGACTAACTGTCTTGCATACTTCTCTTTGGAATATCATACTTGCATTCTCAATAAAATTAGCTGGACAGATTACGGAAAAAAAATGATTTAATGTATCTAAGATCTTACAACTTATTTCCACATTGTGGCAAACCACTGTTAGCTTATTACCTGTATATGTGACATGCCTGGACACATCCCTGCCGGCCCTACCCGAGACTCCTCCCCCCCCCCGGTCCAGGTATAAAGGCGACTGCTCCCCACACCCCTGCCTCAGTCTGGACCAGTTCATCGGCATGGGTGTGCTCCAAGTCTTTTGCTAATAAAAGCCTATTTGTTCTTGCATACAAACTAGTCTTTGCTCAATTGATGGTGCATCACACATGAGAAAGAATTGTTTAAGCTGGGATGTAATGTTTAAGAAAGACATATGAGACTCCTGCAAATTGCTGCATGGTGGCACAGTGGTTAGCACTGCGGCCTCACAGCGCCAGGGTCCTGGGTTCAACTCCCGGCTTGTGTCATTGTCTGTGCGGAGTCTGCACATTCTCTTCATGTCTGCATGGGTTTCCTCTGGGTGCTCCGGTTTCCTCCCACAAGTCCGAAAGACATGCTGGTTAGGTGCATTGGCCATGCTAAATTCTCCCTCAGTGAACCCGAACAGGTGCCGGAGTGTGGAGACTAGGGGATTGTGACAGTAACTTCATTGCAGTGTTAACGTAAACATACTTGTGACACTAATAAATAAACTTAATCATATGGACCACATATAGGGAAATGGGAAATACTGGCCTGGGGCAAAATATAAATTATAGCCAGAATTCTCCAACCTGGCCCACGGCTGCGATTTTCCAGTCCCGTTGCTGTGAATGGAGATTTGGCTGAGGGCCAAATTCTCTATTCGCATCGGCAATGGTAGCGGGGTGTACAAGAGTGGAGAATTACAGCCAATGTTTTCTGAAATGGCTAAGAATCATAGAATCATGGAATCATAGAAACCCTACAGTGCAGAAGGAGGGCATTCGGCCCATCGAGTCTGCACCGACCACAATCCCACCCAGGCCCTACCCCCACATATATACCCGCTAATCCCTCTAACCTACGCATCTCTGGACTCTAAGGGGCAATTTTTTTTTTAACTGGCCAATCAACCTAACCCGCACATCTTTGAACTGTGGGAGGAAACCGGAGCACCCGGAGGAAACCCACGCAGACAGGAGGAGAATGTGCAAACTCCACACAGACAATGACCCAAGCCGGGAATCGAACCCAGGTCCCTGGAGCTGTGAAGCAGCAGTGTTAACCACTGTGCTACCGTGCCGCCCTAAGGTTAAAATGGAGGCGCCTTCCTCATCATCAAATTTCAAAACAAGAATGGAAGGCATGGGAGGACAGGGGGGTGTGGGGGGGTGGTGGGGGGTGGGGGGGGGGGGGGGGCAAATCTAACCAAAAAATGGCAGAGTGTTGTTTCCAGCGAGAATACGTCTCTAGACAAAGACGCCTGTTTTCTCTCCTGATTCTACCACATTCTCTCAAAAAATTTCAAAGGGGCACATTTCACACTGTCGTGCTGCGGGGGTGGGGCCTCAACATGCCGGAAAAATCCGGCTGCATTGAGAGTGGGGCGCCATCTTTAAAGGAGGGACCCAGTCAGAACATGAATAAACCTCTGTCCTCAGCCCACCACGGAGGTCTCAGGGGCTCCCCTCCCCACCCCACCCCAATCAGGGTCTGCACTTCCCTCCTTCCCACCCCCGATTATCAGCACCTTCTCTCCCCATCCCCCACGATCATCGATTCCCCCCCCTCCCCTCCCCTGCTCCGATCAGAGGCCTCTTCTCCCCCCCAATCATTGACTCCTCCTCCTTCTCCCCCCCCCAACAGATTGAGCTGGCACCCACCTCCCCCGCTACCCCCGCTACCCTCCCCCCACTCCCACATTGACCATCACCAGCACCCCATGACCCTCAGTCCACTCCTGACCCACAACCAATTCTAAATGACTCCCCCATGAGGCTCCCATGGGGCCTGCCCCTTGGTACAGGGTGGCACTGTCAGGTTGGCATGGGCATGGTGCCAAACTGGCAGTGCCAGCCTGTGCCAAGAGGCAGTGCCAGGGAGCATTGCACCTAACCAGCATGTCTTTCTGAGTGTGGGAGGAAACTGGAGCATATAAGAAATGAATTAAGATCCAGCTATAGAAATAAATCATGCACTGTCAGGATCTTGGCCACGCTGAAGATCCAGAAAATGTGATTAATTGTTCATTAATATTTCATAATGTTAATCACCACATTGACAACCGTGCATATCATTGCCAGCTTCTTAAGTGACAACGAAATTGGGACAAAGGATGCCAGCCTTGTTCATGACATCCACAGCCCATGAATAATTCTATCAAAAGAAACAGCTTCATGTACTGTGTCCTTGATCACAAGCGATTAAAAGCTAGTTCTTCTTAGGCCACTCAAACCTCATACAACAAGCATTTTCCTGCTCATCCATGGTGAGAGGACAGTGAATTCTTCATGTCATGCAGCCTAAATCACCTCAGTGTAACTTCTTATGATAGGCGCTGGAGTGTGGTGATGAGGGGATTTGCACAGTAACTTCATTGCGGTGTTAATGTAAGCCTACTCGTGACACTAATAAATAAATAATTGACCTCCAAGTTGGGCTTGTTGAATACAAGTTCCCTGGGAATTGGTAATTAGCCAGCCAGGTGGAGCTTGTATACCGAGCCCTGTATAAAGCAAGACCATGAGTGGGTCCATTATTCTTTTTAGCCCAGTTTGGGGCCTGTTGTGTTCATCACGGGCTTGTGGTTATTGTTTATTTTCATTTTGTACAATAAAAGCACAGTTCCTTCACAGCCAACTCCTGGAGTTTGATTTTATGGCCTCGCTCTTCCCGAAACTGTAAAATCCCACCTGAGGTCAAAGGACCTTTCCATGGTCTGCCCTTCGCATGCCCTGATTCCTGTGTTGGGTGCGGTGGTAAAATTTTGGCCCTAGAGTTATTGTACTTCTCATCCTGAAGGAATATGCAAAGGAAAACCAATTCTTTCATTTAGATATAACTTTCTGAAAAGCTAAATGATTCAGACAGGTTTTCTCTTTGGCGCTTAAATGAGATGAGCAACAAACATCCTCGCAGTTGGCCTGATTCCCGTTTGATTGATTTGAGTTCTATTACTTATACATTCAATGGTTATGTTAATTTTCCACCTCAGAGGTGTTATGGGAGCATGCACATGCTGATAGAAGTTAAGGGAGAGATAATATTACAGTATCTAAAAATCATTAAAAAAGGAATAGTACCAAAGAAGTTACGGATAGATAATATGATTCCAATATTTAAATAAGGACAACGTCATCCAGGGAACTGTATACAATTAGCTTTACATTGGCGATAATAAAGATAGTGAAATCCTTACTCAAAGATGTAATGGGGAATGGAATTTTCCTATAGAATGGCAGAGTGTTCAGGTTGCACCCCCCACAGTCGCAATGCAGGCGCAAACTTGTCCCCCTCACTGGCCCCTCTCCCCCCCACCATTCCTGCATAATGCAAAGTCTCCAATGAGGTTCCCTAGAGGACGTGCCCCTGGACATGCCAACCTGGTAGTGCCAACACTTATCACCTTGGGGATATTCGCCTCCCAACCCCGGTGTTGTCATGACAACTGGGTTCCATTTTTGGCAACCAGTCGCGATTCCCACCGGCATTTAGTGTGTCTGCCATATTTCAGATGGGAATTCAAAATGTCCAAAGTAGAAAATAATGAGAAGCAATCGTTTTAGACTGATTTTCTCTGATGTGGAGCCAGAGAAGTTCAAACTACACTCATTGATCTCAGGATGCACCTACTTGCAGCAAATAGGCTTTGTGGCTTTAATAGAATGGCTACTTTAAACATCAATCCACTGCTATAATCTTTCAAGACATGCTCCGATGTATTTTTCCCTCTTGAGTAGTGGAGAGAATGGTAATGGCCTTGCCAAATGTTTTGTTACAGTGCGATTTTTCCATTCATCTGTCACAACTTGCACAATCTCCAATATTCTTTATATCTGAGAAGTCCTTTGCTCCAATTTGGCCATCTTTCAAAGACCACTTATGTGGAACAATTAAAAATCTGACTTCATCAGAAGAATAAGTCATTTCTATATTGGCTTCTGAATAAACAGCGAGTCTGCAATTGCCATAAACGTGAGCAGCACTTTAGATTTTATCTCCAGCCTTCCAACATCTGTAATCAAATAATTTCACAAAATCACAGGATTATTGCAGCTCAGAAGGAAGCCATTCGGCCCTTCATGTTGTCTACACTGGTTCTCTGAATGAGCAATGCCTTCCCCTGTCTTTTCCCCTTAACCCTGTACATTTTTCCTTTTCAGATAACAATCCAATTACCCTGTGAATTGAACCTGCCTCCCCCATACTCTCAGGCAATGCATTCCAGAACTTGACCGCTCGCTGCATGCAAAAGTTTCTCCTCATGTCTGCATTGTTTATTTTGCTAAGTACCTTAAATCAGTGCCTCTTGTTCTTGATCCTTCCAAAATTGGGAACAGCTTTTTTTCCCTATCTACTCTGTCCAGACCCTTCATGCTTTCATAGAATCATAGAATCCCTACAGTGCAGAAGGAGGCCATTCAGCCCATCGAGTCTGCACCGACAGCAATCCCACACAGGCCCTATCCCCATAACCCCATATATTGACCCTGATAATCCCACTGACACTAATGGTCAATTTAGCATACCCAATCAACCTAACCTGCACATTTTTGGACTGTGGGAGGAAACCGGAGCACCCGGAGGAAATCCATACCATCACATGGAGATCGTGCAGAGCCCACACTGACAGTGACCCGAGGCCGGAATCGAACCCGGGTCCCTGGCGCTGTGAGGTAACAGTGCTAACCACTGTGCCACTGATGCACATCAATTTAGACACGAGGCTCGAAGCTCAGTAAATGAAGGCTTTTATTTACTATTAATGAAGCTATCAGAACTTATGTACACTATCCCAGACTGAAGGGGTCCCGGCCAGAGCAGGGACTCTTATACCTCTCCCAGGAGGCGGAGCCCGACTGGAATGTGCCACAACACTATCATACACAGGTGTAACAACCCCACCCTAACCCAACAGCAACAATAGCACAATCCAACAGTAACATATGTACATCCTTGTAGTCCTGGCCAGCCCCTGGCTCAGCACTATCCAGTGGGAACCAACGATGGTTCACCACAGCCACCACACCGCCAAAATACCTTTATTAAATCTCCTCTCAAAGGTCTTTTCTCTAAGGAGGCTCAGCTTCTCCAAACAATGTAACTGAAGTTCCTCATCTCTGGAACCATTCTCATCAATCTTTTCCGCACTCTATCCAATGCCTTCACATCGTTGCTGAAGGCAGGTGCCCAGAACTGGATGCAATCCTCCGGTTGAGACCGAACTATGTTTTGTAACCTGCTTGCTCTTTCAGAATTCTAATGCAACTCCCTGGAAGGCAGGGGTGCCGATTGTTAAATAAAGCTATAAAGACCAAGATTGTCCCAGGTTCGATATCTGGGCTTTGCTCAGTTAAGTGATCTTGTCCAGAGCAGATGTTACAATTGCCCGCAGCACTGAGTGATAAATTGGCCAAGGTATCAGCTCTGGTTACAAGTAAGGGACTCCCCTATCAAAAGTCCCTATGTGTGAGTGTTGATGGAATAGGAGATTGGCTCCACTATGAGCAGCTGACTGACATTCACCAGCTGTTCTTCCCCCAAAAATATACTTTATTCATAAGAAATCTGCAAGAACATTACAAACCTTCGAAAATGGCCATGACACAAAAAGCAATAATATTCAGGTTCTTTACATACATTAAGTAACATTCTGAGGTGCTTCCATACAGTCAAGGTGGCACAGTGGTTAGCACTGCTACCTCACAATGCCAGGGTCCCAGGTTCGATTCCCTGTCTGTGTGGAGTTTACACATTCTCCCCGTGTTTTCATGGGTTTCCTCCAGGTGCTCAGGTTTCCTCCCACAATCCAAGGATGTGTGGGTTAGGTTGATTGCTAAATTCTCCCTCAGTGTACCCGAACAAGCGCTGGAGTGTGGCGACTAGGGGATTTTCACAGTAACTTCATTGCAGTGTTAATGTAAGCCTACCTGTGACACTAATAAACTTCAGGTATTTTACAAAAAGTTGCAAAGTTATTTTAAAGGTTGTCTATATGGAACAAGCTGCACTCCGAGGTGCTTCAGGACGAGTGAATACATGTAATATTCACGGTATGCATCCAGTGAGCATTCGGCCCGAGCAGAACCACTCCTCTTGGTTCACTGTGGTTGAAAGGTTTTACACAGCGACCTTCCCCATTGAGCCTCTGCGGCGGCTGCCCCAAGCTTTAGTGCATCCCTCAGCACATAGTACTGGGCTTTGGAATGTGCCAGTCTGCAACACTCAGTCAGGGACAACTCCTTGTACTGGAAGACCAACATGTTTCGGGCGGACCAAAGAGCATCTTTCACCGAGTTGGTGATCCTCCAGCAGCAACTGATACTAGTCTCAGTGTGCGTCCCTGGGAACAGCCCGTAGAGCACAGAGTCCTGCATCCCTGGGAACAGTCCGTAGAGCACAGAGTCCCTGTCCCTGGGAACAGCCCATAGAGCACAGAGTCCCTGTCCCTGGGAACAGCCCATAGAGCACAGAGTCCCCGTCCCTGGGAACAGCCCGTAGAGCACAGAGTCCTGCGTCCCTGGCAACAGTCCATAGAGCACAGAGTCCCTGTCCCTGGGAACAGCCCGTAGAGCACAGAGTCCCTGTCCCTGGGAACAGTCCATAGAGCACAGAGTCCCTGTCCCTGGGAACAGCCCGTACAGCACAGAGTCCCTGTCCCTGGGAACAGTCCATGGAGCACAGAGTCCTGCGTCCCTGGCAACAGTCCATAGAGCACAGAGTCCCTGTCCCTGGCAACAGCCCGTAGAGCACAGAGTCCCTGTCCCTGGGAACAGTTCATAGAGCACAGACTCCTGTGTCATGGAGCTGCTTGGGATGAACCTTAACATTCACCAGCCTTCCTATCAATAATGACCAATAGGAGTGCGGTGCTAAAGGGTGCCTGCTGCCTGAGAAGCCACACAGCAGTAAGAGAACATAGTTAGGAGAGATGTACTGGGGAAAAAACTGCAGAGAATTAAAAAATATGCTGCATTCATGAAATCGTAACATCAAATAAAACTACAAATAACTTCTTGTTAAAGTTGCTACAAGTCAACTTTTAACCCGGAACATGCAAATGCGTACTTTGAATATGGGGATGTATAAGATTAATCGGACCAGAATCTTCTGACATCCTGTTGTTGCCTGGGTTATGGTGGTGACAGATGGATTCTCTTTCATTCTTAATGGATGTGAAGCAGGCGTACAAGCTGCTGATGGGATATTCAAGCACTGACAGGACAATATTGTTGCAATCTAATTACAGGTTAGTTTCAGTAGTACTCCCTTTACATCAGCTCGGTCCTGTTGGCGCTCTGAACACTGCATTGGGGCTTCAGTGTGACTTGTTACTCGGAGTGGTGTTCTTCAATTCTCTGTAGCTGGACTAGCAAACCTATTGGTTACCAAAGGGGACAAGGAACATCACTCTTTTACTTTTTTCTTGTTTTTTTCCCCCCAATTTTCCTTTGCTTCTGTGAGCAGAATTGATGATCAAACTCAGGGACGTAAACTGCAGCCTTTTCGTGTAATTAGTATAAGCTAGAGCTGGCTGAGAGAATGCAGCTTACGTGTAAGAAAGCTCCTCCAAGAATCATTTTCAAAAGTCCGTGATATGTTTTGGGTTTTTACTGCTCATTTTCTTTCAGGGAGTTGAAGGGTGGAGGGGTGTGGTAGCATGGCCCATTAAGGGGCGGGCATTTCCCACTTGATCAGTCTGTACCCAATGGATTGTCAAGGCAGGAAGCTGAGGCAATCAGCAGGAGGGCACGTAACACAGGACAAGGAGGGTCTCGCAGTTAGAGCTCAGGAGCCGAGTAGAACAGTCACATTTATAATTCAGTCTGACAGTAGGAACATGCGGGGATTACAAATTAACTGTCAATAGGGGAGCAGAGATAGACAGATCGGCTTTGCCCAAGACCGCAAGAAACTACAAAAGGTCGTGAATGTAGTCCAACCCATCACGCAAACCAGCCTCCCATCCATTGACTCTGTCTACACTTCCCACTGTCTAGGCCCATGGTTCCCAAACTTTTTTCACTGGGCCGCACTTTCGGAATAAAAATTTGCTCGCGCCACACCGAATTTTTTATTGATAAGAAATACATTCAAAAACAAAGAAAAAACAACTCCTAGCAGTGCTTGATTCATAACATAGAACACAACTACTTTATAATATGATCATGGGACATCCAGAAAGTATAAAACAATCACTTCGGAAAAATATCTAATCCATGTTTAAATGTTTCTTTGATTGTCCTTGAATCTTCCCGCCACGCTTGCCATCCTCTCTTGCCGCACCAGTGTGGCGCGCCGCACCCTTTGGGAACCACTGGTCTAGGCAAAGCAGCCAGCATAATTAAGGACCCCACACACCCCGGACATTCTCTCTTCCACCTTCTTCCGATGGGAAAAACATACAAAGTCTGAGGTCAGGTACCAACCGACTCAAGAACAGCTTCTTCCTGCTGCTGTCAGACTTTTGAATGGACTTACCTTGC
This sequence comes from Mustelus asterias, assembly GCF_964213995.1. Lineage (NCBI taxonomy): Eukaryota > Metazoa > Chordata > Chondrichthyes > Carcharhiniformes > Triakidae > Mustelus > Mustelus asterias. The sequence continues at coordinate 92,412,577 of NC_135811.1, forward strand.
ATTAAGTTAATCTTTCTCTGCACCCGAGCTATGATTGTAACATTACATTCTGCACTCTCTCATTTCCTTCTCTATGAACGGTATGCTTTGTCTGTATAGTGCACAAGAAGCAATACTTTTCGCTGTACTCTAATACATGTGATAATAATAAATCAAATCAAGGATACCTCATTCTAAGAATTGAAGGACTGTACGCAAAACTAGCAGGAGGTTTAAAAGATAATAGATTGGACCTCAGCCATGCCTATCAGCAGCTGGAGTTGGATGAGGAGTTGCAAAAGCTGTTGACAATCAGCACGCTGAAGGGTTTGTACTAGTATACATAGAACATAGAACGGTGCAGCACACAGGCCCTTCAGCCCACGATGTTGTGCCAAACATGACGCCAAATTAAACTAATCCCTTCTGCCTGCCCTTGGTTCATATCCCTCCATTCCTTGCATATTCATGTGCTTATCTCAAAAAGCCCCTTACAAGGTTGCATTTTGGAAACTTCATCAGCCGATGCCATTTTCCAGTGCACAATAGCATCTCCAATGTAGTGGTTTCTCTGGACGATTTACTGAAGCCTGGTACCTCACCTGAGGAACACGGATCGAATTTAGGGGAAGTATTGAGATGGTTTAAGGGAGCAGGGGTTGGGCGGAAAAGGGAGAAATTCAATCAGAAGGAGTGATCTACTTAGGATTCAGAGTTGATTCAAAGGGATCACATCCTTTAGAAGAAAAGGTAAAAGCCATCAAGAAGGTCCCACAGCCAAAAGGCATATAAGGGCTGAAATCATTTCTGGGTATGTGAACTATTATGACAGATTTTAAAAAAATGTTTCTGCCACCTTAGTCCCTCTTCACCAACTGTTAAAAAAACACCATCTCCAGCGTAATGCATTTTGCAACGAGGTGGGTTTTAAAGCATATTCCATGGCAGGGTGGGCTTGATGGTATGTATCCCACCATCATATCTGGGTGCTATCTTTAAAAGATGCCCAACATCGCTGACCCACCGTTGAAGAAAGAAGATGAACTTTTTGGAGGACGAAGATGGATCTCTGGGAAAATTCTTGAGGCTGGAAGATGGACCTTCTCAAAGACTCTGCAGATGGAAGATCCATCTGATAAATGCTCGCTCTACCCACTGCTGTCGTGTGCCGGGGTTCAGGGTTGCTGTAAGCCTTCATCCGAAAGTCAGGAGGCAGCCTCAGGCCTTCTGCAGCTAAGTCGCGACTTTTACACATCGGTATGGTCTGTCATGCTCTGGGCTGGTGTGTTTTCACACTGCCATCGTGGAAAATTGAGCATGGGGGAAGATTCCAGTCAGGTCTTCATCTGCATCCACTCAGTGGGATTCAAATCAGCTTCACACCGGTTTCCATTATAAAATGCTGCTGTAACTCCATGCTGGTTCAAACCAATTTTTGGGCCTCCAACAAAATTCTCCCCCCAACCGTCCCCCCCACCCATCCACCATTGATCCCACCAGCAGAGGTATGGGAGGATTCCACCCCACAAGTCTCTCAGGTCAATGGCCGGAATTCTCCAACCTCACCGGCGGCTGGGATTCTCCGATCTCGCTTCAGTGAATGGAGACTCAGGTGAGTGCCGAATTCTCCATTCTCGCTGGCAGCGGTGATGAGGGGTTCCGAGATCAGAGAATTCCAGCAAATGTAAAAATATATATTACAGCCATAGTCAAAGAAAAACACGGGAGTCCTTCCTGATGTCCCAGCCAAGATATATCCTTCAAACCGACTGTGTGGTCACTACGACACTGTTCATAGGTGTACGATTGGTTGCCTTCAACGGTGACCAGACTTCAAAAAATGCTTTGGGGCAGCGAGGAGTTAATGTGAAAGAAGCGATATATGAGGAAAATTATTTCTTCCTTTTGCTTTATTTTTCTACTCACCTCAGTATATCACTAACGGGGAAAAGATTCAGACTTCTTTTGGTTATTGAACATAGACTTCTGGCTTATGACTGCAAAACTAAAACTGAGTTTTAACTGAAGATAATAGTCTATTGTAGCAACTCATTGTCGATGAACTCTAGGTTCCAGAAGAGAGCTACAGCTGATTAATGATCTTACCCCTTTCGCAAAGCTTTTGGACACAGCTGTCAATCAGATAAACACCAGGCTGGATCCAATGCTTTGATCTGTGGCCATGTGCCTACTCGTGCTTACCGACAGAACTGTGATCCAAAGTCCTTTGAAGCTACACTGAAAGAAAAGGCTGCACTTTACCACGGCAATTATAGTAGACAGTCAACCTTTGACAATCACAAAGATCTTTGTCCTTTGGTTAATATGTCTGTATTAACTCAAACTCATTTCTGCACTTTGTCTGCAGAGACAAGCTTGTGTTTCGCAGAGCCTACACACAACCCAAATGCATACCAATCAATCTTTAAGTACATTCTGTACTTTGCAGACTTCAGTTCACATAAACTAACCTCACTATTTCTAGTAGTAAGGTTATACACGTTTACTGGTCCGCACTGCTGCTTCACAGCTCCAGGTACCTGGGTTCAATTCCAGCGACTGTATGTGTGGAGTTTGCACGTTCTTGCCGCCTCCATGTGCATTTCCTCCGGGTGCTCCGGTTTCCTCCCACACTCCAAAGATGTGCCGGTTAGATGGATTGGCCATGCTAAATTGTCACTTAGTGTCCCAAGATATGTAGGTTAGATGAATTAGCCATGGGCAATGTGTGGGGTTACGGGGATAATGTGGGGGCAAGGCCTGGGTAAGATACTCTGCCAGAGAGTTGGTGCATACTCGATGGGCTGAATGGCCTCTTCTGCACTGTAGGGATTGTATGATTAAAACAAGATCTATGTGGCACATTTAATACAGGGATTCTCTAAAAATGTATTGCAGAGGTGTGAAGATGAACACTGAGACAAGGGCTGGATTTTCTGCCTACTTGTGACACCAATAAATTTGGAACATGATTAATAATGCATGGATGCATTCCCCTCCGAGTCTACCCGCCATTGGCTGTCAGGTTCGAAGGTCCCGGCGCCATATTCAAATACTAATCTGGCCAACCCATCTTCCCCCAAACGTGTAGGATGTCAGCAACCCAGAGGGAAAAAGGCTAACTTCCTCAAGAAGAAATCTGTTCCTCAATTCAACTGGCCTATCTCTCAGCCCATCACTTGCGAGGCGCCCTTGCCCCACTTGACATCTACCCACCACCTCTGGAATCTTCATCCACCCCCTTCCAGCAAAACAATGTGGTGTTCCTTTGACCCCTTGTTTGTGAGCTTTTCACATTGCTTCATTGGGGTCCAGCTTCCCTCTCTTCAGTCTTCCCTCTACCTTCCACTGTTCATCTTCTTCATCGTCGTGAGCCCGGAATTCTCCAACCTCGCTTGCAGCTGGGATTCTCCAGTCCTGCTGCAATAATTGAAGATTTGGCTGAACACCAAATTATCCATTCTCACTGTCAGCGGCAGTGGGGTGTATGACGTCGGAGAATCCAGCCTTTGGTTCCCGCTAGATTCCCTTCTCCTACCTGCTGCGGGTGGGGTGGGAGGAATTCGCCGTACATCTTTGTTTCCTATTTTTCAAGCTGGAATACTAAAATAAGTTGTCTTCTGTTTATCAGAAGTCTTACTGCATTCAGTGATCCTTGGACTACAGGCCAGCATGAGGAGCAACCTTGGGGGGATTCTCTGGCCCCCCTGCAGTATGTTCCTTATGGTGGGAGGCGGCTTGATCCGGTCCCGCCACTGTCAATGGGATTTTCCATTGACTGCACCCCACACTACCAGGAAACCTGCAACAGAAGATCCTATCGGACATGAATAGCTAGAGAATTCCAGCCCTTGTGCGGGGTGGTCATCTGGTGCATCGGAAGATGAAGTTTGACTGATGGACGTAACACCCGATTGATGGCTGATACAAATACACTATCAAAAGATGTGTCAACAACTTGGATATTGCAGTGCCTGTATGAAGAACTGGTAAAGAGCTGAGATTTCTTTTGGGAATGGATTGTAACAGGATCTTGAAAGACTGGAATGCAGACAGAAATTTGGCTTAAAAGTGACATTGCTTTCAGGACTCTGCTGCAGCTGTTGTAGAACATCTGTAGACAGGTGGACAGGCCAGGAACAGAGTGACTGAGCACAGTACTCACCTGTAAGGTTACTCAACAACTTGGTAATGTATGTACCAAGAGGGTGGTAGTGTATGTATCAGTTTGGGAAGTTGGCATCATCCAGACCATTTCGGGACTATTGTTTGTGCTTTAGAAAAATTTGCTTTCTTTCTTTTCTTCTGCTTTCTCTTTTCATTGCAGTTATCTTTCTTTTACTTATTTTGTATGTTATCAGTTGCAATTGTCATTTTCTTCTTCTTATAATAGTTATTCAATATTCTGTTCTAACACACTTCTTGTCATAGCCACACATTCCTGTTATGTCCAGAGTATGACTCTGAAAGGGACTCTCACAAACGACTCCTTACAAGAGAATAGATCACTGCAGTTACTCTGATGCTTTAAAGGTGCTATCGAAGTAAAAATTGTTGTTGAGGAAACAGTGTGAATGGCAAAACGTAAACAGAAACTCTAACAGATCGTTCACCTTGTGTGAGGACGTGTCCATTTCATAGAAATGCTTGTGACGTTACTCTTCCATGCGATCAATTGAATTTTGGTTCCTTGACAGTTCATTTTATTGCAAGATCTAGACCCCAAAATTTCTTGAGGTTCTCCTGTCAAAGCACGAGTGGAACCATTGGAGAAACAGCAGAGAGTCGACACTGGAAGACAGGGTAAAATCAAACGCAATTTCAAGGCCTCTGGCTTGAATTCTCCAACCTCGCCCGCGACTGGCACTACTGCTGTGAATGGAGATTTGGCTGAGCGCCAAATTCTCCATTCTTGCTGGCAGTGGTGGTGGGCCAAGCGACATCGCAGAACTCCGACTTCCAACTCTTTAGTGCTCATGATTACGATTGATCCACCTACACAATATCTCATCTTGAAGAAAACAACCCAACAGTAGCAGTTGTGCTACTTATTGGTCCACCTAGCGCATCACATTTTAAAACGTTCGTAGTAATCCTATTTGAATTCTTTTAAGAAAGGTGCTATTTCCATCATCTTGCTGTCTCTCACAGCTTTGTATAGTTTAACCTGTAAATAAATCTCATTCTGTAGTTGAGCCTGTTGGACTGATGATATTTTTTAACTTTCAGAAGGAACAGCTGAACATGAAGAGCGCCCATTGCATCTTTTGAAACAGGAACAACACACACAAGGTTCACAATAGAGTCATAGGGCCTGATTTTACCAAAACTTTGCCCCCGTCGGGCCTTCAACACGATCTGCACCCGAATCCGAGCAGATCGCGCCTTTACCAACACCTGATTCGGGCGCGGGTCCGGTCATCTCTCCCGCTCTCTTGCCCCTGCAGGGAAGAGTAATCTGTGGCTGGAAGTGTACCAGTGATGGTGTATCCCTTTACAGGCCCAGCTTGGCCCTTCTCCAGTGTCTCCTCTTGGACTTGTACTGATCTTGTAGCCAGTTTTCATGCGGATCCACTGTGGAATCGGCCGGTTCTGCTTCATCTTCTTAGCGAGGAATCGCTTCATCCTGAAGGTTTTGTGGGGTGACATGGCCGCACGTCCACTCCGGCAGGAGGGATCGGCCGCAGACAGGCAGCGGAACCCCCCCGACCAGAGGATGAGGCGTCACACCCCCTCCCCTCCCACCGCCACCCCCCCCCCCCCCCCCCCCCCCCCCGCCACCAGAGGATGAGACGTCACACCCCCTCTCCTCTCCCCCTCCTCCCCCCAGGGGATGATCGGTCACACCCCCTCCCCTCCTCCCCCCCCCCCCCCCCACTCCCCGACCAGAGGATGATCGTCAGAGAGCTGCTCTCTCCACTTTCTGCTTTTTCTTTCTTTCGCGCCTGGACGCGCTCTGTCAGATTTTTTTCGAACTGCGCATGCGCAGTTCAGATCTCCGATCGGTCCGCCAGCGCTAAGCCCCGCCCACAGCGCGGATCAGGCCGGAGCCGGCAAAACGCGTATGGGTGCGCTGGAAAGAGGATTTCAGGCGCGGATCTATTTGACGCCCGGATTCGGCACTTAGACTCAAAATGGTAAAATTCCCCCCATAGAGTCATAGAGGTTTACAGCATGGAAATAGACTTCACCTACTGAGGTAAGCTGCCTTTTCAACATGAACACAAGGTAAAAATCTGGGAATACTTCATGAAATGTAATACTTCATGTTAACTTACAATTAGAAGTTTGAGACTTGACGGGCAAAATGCTCCCTCCTGCCAGTCACAGGTAACGTAGCAACCGGGACATGGAGCATGCACAGATCCGTTGACTTTGAGCAGGATTTTCCGACCTTGGGGCGAGCGCGGCCGGAAAAGCACGCCCTTCGAAAAGTCCGAGTCACACAAAACAAAGTTCAGGAACCACCAAAAAGCCTCGTGTCCTTTAATCCAGGGCAGATTGCGTTGCCTTTTCTGAAAATAGTCAGCAGGTTTCTGACAGAAAGATTGAAAAAATTGCTGTTGTAAATCCAAAGCATCCTGCATCTTAGTCACGGTTACCCACAATTGTCAGTTCTCTTTAGTTTCTCTATTGTTTCCTCGTTTGAGTATCATTGGCCTCTTTTTACCTTTTGAGAATTGAAACAAACATTTTTCTTTTGTTCCTCTCTGTACAGTTGTATCTTTCTTGTGTAACCTCTCTGTCCTCCAACAGTCCTGGTCTCCTTCCTAATGTAAGTGATTTGGAGCATTGCCCTTAGTATCGTGACAACTCCCTTTGTGATATCTCCAGAAATGTGCTTCCTTCTCTGGTTTTGAGGAGAACTCACAGTCTACTGCTGATGGGTTGACTGTTATCACCTACTTGTTCACATCTGATTTTTGTACGCAGTTTTTAGATATTGTACGATCGGCCCCTTTAAATAGAGCAGTAAAAATGTCACCAGGGCCAAAAGAAACAATGGGTTGGATTTTACCAGCCTCTGGGGATAGCCAGAGAGGATGGGCAGAGGGGAACGAGAGAAGGCAGGAGGGTGAACTGTCTGCTGTCTTCCTGCTGCCATACCATTTTACCAGCATTGTTTGGGGGGGGAAGGGAAGATGGAGATGGCCCTCCTGTCCAGAGGCCAATTATGGGGATGCTTCCCATTTCTGGGAAAGCCACCTGGGAAACCTTGGCCACTTCTCTTTAGGCTCAGAAGGGGGCACTCTCCTATTCGGGCACCATGTGGCCCATGGAGGGACCCTGTGTTGGCAATATCCACCCGCATAACAATATTGCCACATGCCCTCAACTCCTTGCTAGCACCTGCCTGACAGGCCCATGACATCCCCTTCCTCCAGCCGCAGTCTCAGTAGTGGCCACTGCTTCTGGTGGCGCTGTTGAGACTGCTGAACTCTCAGCCTTATTAGGGGGGGAATCCTCATAAAATTCCATGGTACCCAAAATTCCAAGAAGTCGAGGGAGATCGCTCAGTGTCTCGGCCAACACTCATCCCTCACCCTTTTACATTTAATTCATTTGCTGTTTGTGGGTTACAGCAGATTGGCTTTTCCGCCTACTATCAACAACTAACTGCAGTTCAAAACTAAGTAACTGCCTGGTGAAGCATTTTGGAATATCTTGAGGATTTGAAAGGTGGTATCTTAATACCGGTTCTTTACTTCTGTAACTGTAACTACAAACTATTTATACAGAAGTAATAACATTCTGGTTCTGAATAAACCAACCAGTAGGGTGGCACGATAGCGCAGTGGTTAGCACTGCTGCCTCACAGCGCCAGGGACCTGGGTTCGATTCCCGGCTTGGTTCACTTTCTGTGCGGAGTTTGCACATTCTCCCCGTGTCTGTGTGGATTTCCTCTGGCTGCCCCAGTTTCCTCCCACAGTCCAAAGATGTGCGGGTTTAGGTAATCCCTTAGTGTCAGGGGGGCTTAGCTAGAGTAAATGCATGGGGTTTTGGGGAAATAGCCTGGGATTGTGGTCGGTACAGACTCAATGGGCCGAATGGCCTCCTTCTCTACTGTAGGGATTCTATGATTCTAACATCCCATCTGTTCTCTCAGGTGATAGTAAAAGATCCCACCAAACTTTTCAATGAAAAGCAGGGGCTCTCTCCGGATGTCCAGGCCTATATTTATCTTTCAAACACCTTCACTCAAATCAATTTGTAGTTTTTGGGACATTGCTGTGCAAAAATTGGCTGCTGAATTTCCGTACATAGAGACAATGGGCAGAATCTCCCATCCTGCCTGCCGCAGGAATCGTAGCGGAAGGGACAGAAAATTTGGCGCACCATTTAAAGGTTCGTTGACCTCGGGCGGGAATTTCCAGTCTTGGGACAAGTATGGCTGGAAAATCCTACCCAATATTTCAACACTGATTAAGTTGCTGTGTAGCATTATGGAGCAACATGAGATCTTGAAAATGCTTAATAAATGCAAATTTCTTCTATCACTTGTCATTCATCCATCCGACTGTTCTTCCTTCCTCTTTTCGTTCACCCTTTCATTAATCGCTAGTGGCTCCCCTGCCTCACTCAATCGTGTTAATTGTAAAATGTGTTTCTAATCAGAATAACCTTGGTGTAAGTAGCTGTTGGACTAAACTGTTTAAATAAATAACCTCCATTGAACCTGCACTACTAAAAACAGAAAACCAGTCTATGTTCAGTTGTACAGCTCTGTAATGACAGTACTGATTTCTTATTGGAAGCGATTCTAGGAGTCAGCTACTCAGCAAAGTCTAATTTCAAATAATACCTGAAGACAACAATTTTTGTTTCAGTTGCCAAACGCAATGTGTAATGATCTCAACGAGATCCATGAGCCATTTACCCTGGGGAGTCTGAGACAATCACTGTTTTTGTTTCTGAAAAGACCCATTCAAATCAAGAAACATCTTTTTGATAGTTTCAGGAGAAAAGTATTGACACTTCTTAGCCTGGGGTGTATCCTTTCAGATAGTGTGGCAATGGGACTCCACAGATTAAGTCAGGCCACTCTCGGTGGCCATTTTGTACAGTATTTTAATGTCCATTTTTAGGAGAGCGTGTCTTTACTGTGCATGACACATGGCTGACCAAAACTCTCGCTCACTCTCACCACCTGCCATTGGTGTGGGTTGGAAGGATTTGCAGGTTGATATTCAACCTGTTTGGCTGTGTTATGAATGCCTCTTCCTTGGCCATCAAGGGGGACGGGGACCCAAAGCTTCTGGCACAGAGGCAGGGATGAAACCCACTGCGACACAATACTTCCCATCTTGATTCGCTTATAGATCAATAATTGATCTCATTCCTGAATGAGTGTCCACAATATCAGGGGAAGGTCGACTCATTTAAATGGCTTTAGTGGGCACCCTCATCACATTGGGCACTTTGTGATTACTCATGATGGTGTAGAAGTTAGAAAAACAGGCCATTGTTACCAACTCCAGGCTTCCCAGTCCTCCCTGAGAAGCAAAATGAGAGCCCATTTAGCACCATGCATATTTACAACGTTTTCAGGTATCCAGGCTTAGACTGTCAAGTAGTCCCCATATGCACCAGTGAACAGCCAGTATACTGAGCTTTCCAGTCATGTCCACATCTGACACTCCAGATTCTGACTTTGTATCTGAAGTACGAGTACTCCAATAAAAGATATCTGGAATTAAGAATCTACTGATGACCATGAAACCACTGACGATTGTCAGAAAAACCCATCTGGTTCTCTAGTGTCCTTTAGGGAAGGAAATCTACCATCCTTACCTGGTCTGGCCAACACGTGACTCCAGAGCCACAGCAATGTGGTTGACTCTCAACTGCCCTCGGGCAACTAGGGATGGGCAACAAATGCTGGCCAGCCAGCGATGCCCATGTCCCATGAATGAATAAAAAAAACTGGAATTGAGTTTGTAAATAAAGGAAATCTGGTGAAGGGACATTGGATTCAGAGGAATTATTTCATAATGACGAAGGCTTATTCAGATAGTGTGGCAATTGGACTCCACAGATTAAGTGTGAGTTTGGGGATAATTTTGTGTGATCTTCTTTAAAATTATTATTCACCCTTGGGATGTGGACATGACTGGAAAGCTTAGTATACCGGCTGTTCGCTGGTGCATAGGGGGACTGCTTGAGAGTCTAAGCCTGGATACCTGAAACCATTGTAAATATGCATGGTGCTAAATGGGCTCTCATTTTGCTTCTCAGGGAGGACTGGGAAGCCTTGAGTTGGTAACAATGGCCTGTTTTTCCAGCCTCTACACCATCATGAGTAATCACAAAGCACCCAATGTGATGAGGGTGCCCACCAAGGCCATTTAAATGAGTCGGCCTTCCCCTGACATTGTGGATGCTCTTTCAGGAATGAGATCAATTATTGATTTATAAGAGAATCAAGATGGGAGGTGTGGGTTGCGGCCCTGCCTCTGTGCCAGAAGCTTTGGGTCAAGGAAGGTGCATTCATAATGCAGCCAAACAGGTTGAATATCAACCTGCAAATCCTTCCAACACACCCCAATGGCAGGTGGTGAGAGTGAGCGAGAGATTTGTTCAGCCATGTGCTTGGGCGGCATGGTGGCACAGTGGTTAACACTGCTGCCTCACAGGACCAGGGACCTGAGTTCAATTCTGGCCTTGGGTCACAGTCTGTGTGGAGTTTGTGCGTTCTCCCCATGTCTGCATGGGTTTCCTCCGGGTGCTCCGGTTCTCTCCCACAGTCCAAAGATGTGCAGGTTAGGTTGTTTGGCCATACTAAATTGACCCTAGCGTCAGGGGATTAGCAGGGTAAATGTGTGGGGTTATGGGGATAGGGCCTGGGTGGGATTGTGGTCGGTGCAGACTCAATGAACAGAATGGCCTCCTTCTGCACTGTAGGGATTCTGTGATTCTTTGCACAGTAAAGATACACTCTCCTAAAAATGGACATTAAAATACTGCACAAAATGGCCATTGAGAGTGGCCTGATTTAATCTGTGAATTCCAACTGTCTGAAAGGATACATCCCAGGCTAAGAAGTGTCAATACTTTTCTCCTGCAACTATCCAAAAGATGTTTCTTGATTTGAATGGGTCTTTTCAGGATGAAAAATAACAGATAGTGTCTCAGACTCCCAGGGTAAATGGCTGCACACACAGATCCAGGTTGTGACGCAGTAACCTAAGCCCAACACCATAGTTGGAAGGGATCTGTAAATGTCCACGTGCTAAAGCAGCTATCTTGTCCTGCACTTTAAAGAAAAAGCTCTTTGCAGAACACAAATCTCCAACTGCAGAGACAGCAGCAGAAAGGGCAGCAACATCTAAGCCTTTAGGAGCTGGAGACTGCAACATGGCAAGCTTGCCAAGCCTGTTACGTTTCAAATCCACCAATACAAAAAAAAACAAGCTCCTGGTAATGAAACTACAAATAACTAACTTTATGAACAGCTGATCCATTTGAAAATCCATCTGAGGAATGACTGCAATAATTCTGATATTTGAGGTTGACTATGAAATCCATCTAAGATTACCCCTCAGCAGTGAAGGTACCTTCTTCACTGGGTTTGCGATGCATTTTTTTAAAGGTGAGCCAGTCACATGAATTACAAACTATTCTTTTGTTTATAAGTCATAAAAGTGCACTAGTTTCTTTAACTGTGTTTTTCTTGGAGAAAAAGAGAGAGTGTGTGTGTGCATGTGTGTGCATGCCTAGGTGTGTGTGTGTGCATGTATGTGCATGCATCTATGTTAGCGTGTGTGAGTGTGTATGTATGCATGAGTGTGAATATGCATGTGAATACGTGCATGTTCACGTGAGTGCACACATCCATGTTTGTGTGCGTGCTAGCATGTGCACCCATGCATGTGTGCGTGTGTGCGTGCATGTGTCTGCATACACATGGGCGTGTGGTGAGTGAATGATGTAATGTTAGATTTTCAGGGTGAACGTGTAAATAAATATTCCTCTTACCCACAAAGAGCTGGCTACCAGTCGTTCAGCTTGTCCACAAACTCCAGGGTTAAGAAGCCAACCTATTTCCTTATTTTGGACAATAAGGGAAGGAAGCAGGAATTACAGCAATTCTTTCTCAGCCCTGTCCGTTACAAATTTAATGGAAAGAATGTTGAAAACTTTACTATCATGATGCATAGATCCACACTACATCATGCATGTTGCCACAGCAACTCGGGCTCCCTGAGTGAACTGTAATATGCCACCATTAAGGGAATTAAGGGAAATGAGGTTAAGGTTGAAAAAGTGGAGTTAATGTAGAGATTCAGTCACAATTTTATTGAACAGCGCCATATGGCCTACTCCTGTTTTTACTTCTTATTTAATATGTTTTTGGTGCGCGTTATCAAACACGTGGCTAGATGCTCGGGAAATAAAGGCTTTTATTTACTGTAATGAAGCAGCCAATAATTATATACACGATCCCAGACTGAAGGGGTCCCAGCCAGAGCAGGGACTTTTATACCTCTCCCAGGAGGCGGAGCCCGACTGGGATGTACAGTACAAAGGTGTAACAACCCCACCCTAACCCCAACAGCAACAAGTAGCACAACCCAGCAGTAACATATGTACATCCTTGTAGTACTGGCCAGACCCTGGCTCAGTACTATCCAGTGGGAACCAACGATGGTTCACCACAGTTTTTATGACCTCTGTTGTGGTCAGTGGAGGAGGGTACAAATGGGCGTGGTCCTGGTATGAATGCCAGAACATGCTGCTTTGGAGTTTTTCAGGCCATGAAAGCTTTCTCAGGACGTTTACAAATGGGGGATAATGGATACAGGAACCTTTTGATTGTAATTTGAGCCTAGACTGATAAATCATTGCCCTACTTGATACAACAATAAGGAAGAACAGTACAAAGCCAATGTTGTGTTTGTCTTATAATGCTTTAGCAATATAAATAATTGTTGTCCCAGATAAAGTAAGTAATACTTTATGCTTCTGATAACTGATACTTCATGAAAAACAAGGACAGTTCACAGCCAGTTCAAAATAAAATTAATGTTTTATTAAATCTGGGTCCCTCGCTGTTCCTAGATACAACATGAAAGCTTATATAACACCAGTGGATTTATAAGGATTGGACTACTTATCGTCACTTGTCGATTTTTGGACTCAAACTGAATGTCAGATGATTTACAGTGGAATTGCACTTTACTTGTGATTAATCATATTTTTCTTGCAAGGCAAGTAATCAGCCTGTGGCACTTTGCAATATTCTGAAAGAAATAGGAGAGTGCTTTTGAAGCAAATTACTTCATACTGGGCACCTGGAGACTTCGGAAATGGAAACTAAGTAACGGTTGCAGCAACTACCTTACTATAGCATCATGATATGGTCTACAAAGTCTTCCTGTAACTTTGCATTGAGCTGAAAGTATTCCAGAGAAACAGTGGGTTAGAATAGAGGGCCGGGTCTTTCCTCGAGGTCCCCTCTGGCCACCATCATTTTCATAGAATCATAGAACCCCCACAGTGCAGAAGGAGGCCATTCAATCCATCAAGTCTGCACCAACTCTCTCCCCCCACCCTATCCCTATAATCCCACACATTTTGCCTTGGTTAATCCATCTAACCTTCACACCTCGGGGCACTAAGGGGCAATTTAGCACGGCCAATTCAGCTAGACTGTTGGAGGAAACCGGAGCGCCCGGAGGAAACCCATGCAGACACGGGGAGAATGTGTAAACTTCACACAGACAGTGACCCAAGGCCGGAATTGAACCCGGGTCCCTGGCGCTGTGAATCAGTAGTGGCAACCACTGTGTCACCAACTGGGCTACCGATCAACAGAAGCCAAAAGAGAAAATGCTGGGAAATCTCAGCAGGTCTGGCAGCGTCTTTGACGACCCTTTGACAAAAGGTCGTCTGGACTCGATCTGCTGAGATTTTCCAGCATTTTCTCTTTTGATTTCAGATTCCAGCATCCGCAGCAATTTGCTTTTACTTTTGCCGATCAGCAGAGGCTAGCATAGGGAAGAACGGCGAACATCAATTTTAAAAAATGTTTTGGATTTCCTTTGGGCCAGGAGCAATGTTCCTCTGTAATTCACAGAGAAATCTTGAACCTCCCTGGGCTTACCTCCCTTCTGCTGACTGCAATCCGCCTGTAGACCCCACTCAAGCCTCATGCTGCCCAAAATGCTGTTCCATTCTCTCAGCCGGGCACTGATTCTGGGGCAACCTGGCCCCACTAGTTATTGATGAACATTTATTAACAGTAACAACTATGTGGAAAGCAATGCGGATTCAATACTTACAGTCATGACTCTCGGATCTATCTGCTGGGGCAAGCCTAGTCAAGTTGGAGTGAAGCCCCAACTCAGCTCTTGATTGGTCAGCCCAGGTCATGTGATACTTTCAGAAACTCACCCCTTCAAGGGGCCAGACACCATAGATTCCTCTGGCAGTCAGAGAAAACATCACCTCGTAGTTGGTAATGAGGCCCAGGAGTTTTAATGGCCAAGACCTCACTTCAGTGTAGCCACGTGTGGCACTAACATTTTCCCCTTCACTTGGCACTCAGAACCCGTGCCCAGAGTTAAAAGTGGAACTTGCATTTCTTCTAGTTGTGTTCTCATTGTAGGGAGATATTTTGCCTCCTGTATCCTAGGTGGCACAATGGCACCGTGGTTAACACTGCTGCCTCACAATGCTAGGGACCTGGGTTCGATTCCCAGCTTGGGTCACTGTCTGTGTTGAGTCTGCACATTCTCCCTGTGTCTGTGTGGGTTTCCTCCGGGTGCTCGGTTTCCTCCCACAGTCTGAAAGACGTGGGAATTTAGCATTGGCCTTGCTAAATTCTCCCTCACTGTACCCGAACAGGCACTGGAGTGTAGCAAGTAGGGGATTTTCACAATAATTTCATTGCAGTGTTAATGTAAGCCTACTTCTGTCACTTATAAATAAACCTTAAACTAGACTAGAGAACTTCCAACCTACTGAAATGCTCTCCCTCTCAGCTTTTCTCCTTTCCTCTTGGATGAGCAGCAACGAGGAACTAAACAACGCCTGATTTATTTCCACTCCCTCATTCATATCACGGCCAATACTCTACTGCTATTTCCTCTGAGCTCAGCTGACTCAGAGCAGGCTTGTGCTTACCTTGTAATTTTGGCCGTGTAAGCTATTGCGACTGATGGTACTTGACTGCCAAAATGCAAGAAGAATGGGCCAAAGGGTCTAAAATAGTGCACTGAACACACTCTCAATGTTATTTATTCCTTCTCCCTACTTTACTGACGGTGGTAGTTGTTTCTTCAGAAGGAACTCTTCAAATGCAGACAATAAAAATATAACAAAACGTACACCAACTTATAAATCAAAGAAAGGGTTTAGTAAAGAAACTTCATTACTCCAAACTTGGGGCCTCACCCTGGACCAATCCAAGTTCCCCACAATTCCCAACAGGTTCTTATTTATAGTGAGTCAGCTGACCATCACATCATTCTGGAACTGGTTCCATGGTTTACTGGGTCAGCTGACCCTTACAGCTTGTTACCATTGGTCACATTACATCCAATACAAAGTTGTCACCGGTTATATTCTAACAGTAGTGGTACTACATCGTTGATAGTATCAGTGAAAGGTTGGTCACCTTCTGGTAACCTACAGTAAAGAAAGGTAAGTAGTTGAATGCTTTGTCTGGCATGATAATTATCAAGACTTCCAAGCATATATACATGATCTGTCTTGAATATATGGGAAAAAAATGTAATCACTGGCAGATGACCTTGTTGACAAGTTGTTTGATATTTTATGAAGACAGAAATATATTGCCTTTGATGCGCGATATAACTCACGAGTCTAGAGGTACTTGGGGAAATAAAGGCTTTTATTGACTGCAACAATAGAGCTACCATATATAATACACGATCCCAGACTAAAGGGTCCCAGACAGAGCAGTGACCTTTATACCTCTCCCAGGAGGCGGAGCCCGACTGGGATGTACCATAATAACTATATTACAGGTAGAACAGCCCAACCCTAACCCCAACAGTAACATGTAGAACAGTCCAACCCTAACCCCAACAGTAACATATATACAGACTCATAGTACTGGCCAGACCCTGGCTCAGCACTACCTGGTGGGAACCAACAATGGTTCACCACAGCCTTCTAATGCATAATGCAATATCAGCTTGCTAAGCAGCGTCTTTAACCAGGCCTATTTTTTAAAGCGACAATTGCTGTAATTAAAAGATCCTAAAATCAATGAATGATTAAGTACACGGACAGCAAGGTGGTACAGTGGTTAGCACTGTTGCCTCACAGCGCCAGGGACCTGGGTTCAATTCCAGCCTCAGGTGACTGTGTGGAGTTTGTGCATTCTCCCCGTGTCTGTGTGGGTTTGCAGTAATTGTAACTGCAGTAAAAGCAGTAATTTGCATTTATCCTGGGTTTCCTTCAGGTGCTCCGGTTTCCTCCCACAGTCCAAAGATGTGCAGGTTATGGCCATGCTAAATTGCCCATTAGTGCCTAAAGATGTGCAGTTTGGGTGGATTGGCCATGCTAAATGTGTGGGATTACGGGGATAGGACGGGGGAAGAGGGCCTGGGTAAGATACTCTGTCACAGAGTCGGAGTAGACTCAATGGGCTGAATGGCTCCTTCTGCACTGTAGAAATGCTATGATTAAATGGTAGCGTGGTGTAATGGTACTGGATCAGTAATCTAGTGACCCAGGCTAATGCTCTGGGGATAAGGATTCAAATCCCACAACAGCAGCTGGTGGAATTTAAATTCAGTTCATAAATCTGGAATCAAAATCTCACAGTGATCATGGCACATTTCTGATTGTTGTAGAATTCCACCTGGTTCATTAATGTCCTTGAGGGAAGGAAATATGTCATCCTTACCTGGTCTGTCTACACGTGACTCCAGGCCCACAGCAATGTGGTTGACTCGGAAATGGTTGTGGAATTACTTAGCTCGGTCTATCACTTGCTGCTTATGCTTGGCATGCAAGTAGCCCTGTGTTGTAGCTTCTCCAGGTTGACACCTCACTGTTTTCCATTACTTCCCTGCATGCCAATGCCTCTTTTGTATGAAATATCAAAACACATGCAGAGCCCCATCACTATTTTGAACACATACTCTAATGTGCCAGTTAGATGACCCAGACAACACATTTGTTGCTTCTAGACCCCAAATATTGCTCAGTGAACACCTTGGCTTTAGCTCTGAGCTTCATTGTAATGCTTCTCATCCTTATTGGTTGTCATGGTGACGGGTTGTAGAAAATAGCCGGAATCCTCCAGTGGCTATTCTTTCAGCTTGCAATCTTCCTCCAGCAAATCCCAAACATTGGAATATTACAAGATGCAAAAGTCATGGCAGCTCTCAGGAGACCTGGTATTAATATAGATGGTGCTCGGGTTCACATTTTCGTCATTTAATTTCAGTAATATTCTTCTTTATTTCTTTAGATAAAGCGATGCCTGATGGGGTCCGAATAGACACTGACAGGCAATTCATAATATACTCTATCCTTGGGATACTAATAACGTCAAAAGATAGCTTCTTATCCAATCTCTGCTGCAGTATCTCAGTGCCAAAGTGTGCATGATTGCATAGGGAGCTTAGCAAAGTTTTGGTAACATATTAAATTCATTTGTGTCACACTCCTATTATTTATTCTCCAGCATAAATTAATGCAAACAATGACTGGAGCATTTAAGCAGGAATCAGCAAAGGCCATGGTCACTGGACTAGGTCAGAGTGAGAAATAGAAGTCTAGGGTGGAATTCTTTTTTTCTGACACTCAATGCAGTAGTGAGTGACTCCAGGGACACTTTTCCTGCTGACTAGAATAGCGGGATCCAGCACCAGGTTCTGCGCTTGGAACCTCATTAATTATGCAGAAGTGAGTCCCCCTTCCGAATCACGTGGTGAGCCAACAGCTGATTAATCCGCCCTCCATGTGCTGCTGAGTTTGAAGGCCCCAGCACCATATTTAAACATCAGTCCATCAAACTCATATCACCCTCTCCAGCCCACCTGTCTTCAGCACACCTTGCAGGATGTCAGCAACCCAGAGGGAAAAGGCTATGAGCCTCAGGGCAAAGTCTGTTCCTCGACTCAACCACCCATCTAGGAGCCAATGTCCTACGTGGGCCCCTACCCACTGCATCTGGAGTCTCCATGCATCCTCTTCCATAATCAATGTGGTACCTCTTTGACCCCTCGTTTGTGAACTTTTTTCGTGCAACCGCGATAGGATTGAGCTTCCCTCCTCTCTGTCTTCCTTCTACCTTCCATTGTTCATCTTTTTCATCCACCTCCTTGCCCCAGTTCATTGATTCTCAATTAATCTCGGAGTGTCCACTGTTAGCACAGTGCATGTGGTGACACAGGCAAGATCACAGTAACCAGCACAGGAAACAAAGCATCTTTTTGGCTCTGTGGTTGTACTATTGTTTTACTAAATACTGGGCATCAAAGATACCCTCTGTTTTATAAGGAATGCAATGTTTATTTAGTAAATAGTGATCCTGAATGCAAGAGAATATCTAGTACAGACTTAAATTTATAATACAACCCCATTTCCTAATAGTCTACTTGAAGGAGAATTGCTCCGGACGCGCTTGCCCCAAAACCGGAAAATCTTGCCTGAGGTCAAAGGACCTTATGGTCGCCACACTACCAGAAGGATGTAGATGCTTTGGAGAGGGTACAGAAGAGGTTTACCAGGATGCTGCCTGGACTGTGGGGTAACAGCTATGAGGAGAGTGGTTAGCACTGCTGCTTCACAGCTCCAGGGTCCTGGGTTCGATTCCTGGCTCGGGTCACTGTCTGTGTGGAGTTTGCACATTCTCCTCGTGTCTGCGTGGGTTTCCTCCGGGTGCTCCGGTTTCCTCCCACAGTCCAAAGATGTGCGGGTTAGGTTGATTGGCCAGGTTAAAAATTGCCCCTTAGAGTCCTGAGATGCGTAGGTTAGAGGGATTAGTGGGTAAAATATGTGGGGGTAGGGCCTGGGTGGGATTGTGGTCGGTGTAGACTCGATGGGCCGAATGGCCTCCTTCTGCACTGTAGGGTTTCTATGATTTCTATTTCTATGAGGAGAGGTTGGACAAACTCGGTTTGTTCTCATTGGAACGATGGAGGTTGAGGGGTGACTTGATTGAGGTTTACAAGATTATGAGTGGCATGGACAGAGTGGATCGTCAGATGGTCTTTCCTCGGGTAGAAAAGTCAAGTACTAGGGGACATGGGTTTAAGGTTCATGGGGAAAAGTTTAGAGGAGATGTGAGAGGCAAGATTTTTATACAGAGGGTGGTGAATGTCTGGAACAGGCTGCCTGGGGAGGTGGTGGGAGCAGGTACGATAGCAGGATTTAAGGTCAACTAGGACAAATAAATGAATAGGATGGGAATGGAAGGATACAGACTCCATAAGTGCATTATGTTTAAGTTTAGGCAGACATCATGATTGGCGCAGGCTTGGAGGGCCAAAGGGCCTGTTCCTCTGTTCCTTCTTTGTTCTTTGGTCTTTGTTCTCTGCGTGGTTCGTCCCCCTACCCACTGCCATTCCCGTGGTGTGTGGGACGGGAGAATTCCCCTCTGCATTCGTCATCGTAGTTATGGGAGGAAGATGCTCTGTTGAACTGGTGGAAATAATTCAGCCCTTGGAACTTTGTGACTGTGTACTTGGTCCCTGTTGGCTTCGTGACATTATGGAAGTTTTTGATTGTCGAGTTAGTGCGAGTGTGGGAGCATTGCTCAGAAATTGGTGAGTGACTCACCTGGTGTCAATGTCATGAATTAGACTTCTTTTTTTTAAACCTCATCTTCAGATTGTGCTATTTTTGTGCCATAAATTGCTGGGCTTGTTATTTGATAACGTAATGGGCAGGCAGGCATCCCGAGGTCTCTTGAAAACTTTAAATATGTCAAGAACAGGGGAAGAAACAGAATAAGTAATGTTAGCGGAAATACACTGGATTAGAATCAAAGTAGATACAGAAAGAAAAATAAAGAATAGGAATGGAAGAGTGAATTGTGAGGGAGAAAAGGATAGGTTTTACATTTAAAAAGCACTGAGAACAGTTAGAACCATAGAACCCTACAGTGCAGAAGGAGGCCATTTGGCCCATTGAGTCTGCACCAACCACAATCCCACCCAAGCCTTATCCCCACATGTTTACCCTCCTATTCCCCCTGACACTAAGGGGCAATTTAGCATGGCCAATCCACTGAACCTGCACATCTTTGGAGTGTGGGAGCAAACCAGAGCACCCGGAGAAAACCCACGCAGACACGGGGAGAATTGCAGATTCCACACAGTCACTCGAGGCCGGAATTGAACCCGGGTCCCTTGCGTTGTGAGGCAACAGTGCTAACCACTGTGCCACCGTGCCACCCAAAATTTGTTCATTTGTGGGACATGATATAGCAGTCACCATATAGCAGTCACCACTCCACTGCCACCTGTTTTTGTAATGATAGGCACTAGGCAGCAAAGTAAATTGGGATGTTGTGCCGGTTTTAACACATTTTAACACAGGCTGTATTTTCCAATTGCAATTTAATTGGTTTGAAGGCATAATTTCCTTGTTATTGTAAAACCCAACCAGTAGGCCAATGCGAAGACACTGATTGTACTGATGAGGAAATGGCCCTCCCTCACTGTCTCAGACTGCCCAGGGAGAGAATTCTATTCACATAAACACATCATAACAGGAATCGGGGAAATTTCTAAGAGCACTGATGATAATGACTAGCAGAATAAGGGAACAATCCCCTCTGATTGTGGAGTTGGATTGCACTCTCGAAAGCTGCATCCAATTCAACATGCATTCAACTCTGATTGCATTTTGACCATGGGAGCTTAGCTACAACTTAGAAGCCCAACTTCAGTATCTGTTGTTGCACCAAGGTCTCAGAAAAGCTGACGTTATGAGCGGAATTTAATGCACTGCATTATAGTGCGTTTAGAATCATAGAATAGAATCAGAGAATCCCTACAGTGCAGAAGAAGGCCATTCAGCCCGTCGAGACTGCACTAACAACAATCCCACCCAGGCCCTATCCCTGTAACCCCATGTATTTAACCTGCTAGCTTCCCTGACACTAAGCGGCAATTTTGCATGGCCAATCCAACCTAACCAACACATCTTTGGACAGTGGGTGGAAACCGGAGAATCCCTGTGCAGACATGGGGAGAATGTGCAAACTCCACACAGACAGTGAGCTGAGGCCGGAATTGAACCCAGGGTCCCTGGCGCTGTGAGGCAGCAGTGCTAACCACTGTGCCACTGTGCCACCCATTTAATCAAGTGGGAGCTTGCCAGAACCTTGCTACCTCCCCACTCCACCTCTGTTGTGTGTCTCATTGATGTAATATTGAGACTTATATGTCTAAACATGAACACTTTATTGTTAGTCTTTGACTACGTACAGATCCCAGTTACAGCCATGCATGGTGCTGTTTCCATGCAGGTTAGTTCCTTTTGACTCTTCTCTCAATCTATTACCACGTGACTCTATACATCATACCATGTGTGGTGCTCTTCTCCAGTGTCACATTAACCCTTTGAGCACCTTTACATTACAATGACATGCAGGCACACAAAACATCCCCCTTTCTTCTGAAAATGAAACTTTCCTCTCTTCCGATGGAGAATTACAATACGATCTTTGCTTCTCCCTCACCTCAAATCTCTGACTTTGTAAATTCAGACAATCTTGAGGCTTGACGGTTCTTGCACACATCTGTCTGTCACGTTTGGAGGAATGGTAGTAGTACTCTGTGTTTCTGAGACTTGATTATGTCCATTTTATTCGTGTTTTGCACTCCCTCAAATTGCATTTCCATTTATTAACAACCCACCTGCTTATATTTATAGAACATAGAACATAGAACATAGAAAGCCACAGCACAAACAGGCCCTTCGGCCCACAAGTTGCGCCGATCACATCCCCACCTCTAGGCCTATCTATAGCCCTCAATCCCATTAAATCCCATGTACTCATCCAGAAGTCTCTTAAAAGACCCCAACGAGTTTGCCTCCACCACCACCGACGTCAGCCGATTCCACTCACCCACCACCCTCTGAGTGAAAAACTTACCCCTGACATCTCCTCTGTACCTACCCCCCAGCACCTTAAACCTGTGTCCTCTCGTAGCAACCATTTCAGCCCTTGGAAATAGCCTCTGGGAGTCTACCCTATCCAGACCTCTCAACATCTTGTAAACCTCTATCAGGTCACCTCTCATCCTTCGTCTCTCCAGGGAGAAGAGACCAAGCTCCCTCAACCTATCCTCATAAGGCATGCCCCCCAATCCAGGCAACATCCTTGTAAATCTCCTCTGCACCCTTTCAATGGCTTCAACATCTTTCCTGTAATGAGGTGACCAGAACTGCGCGCAGTACTCCAAGTGGGGTCTAACCAGGGTCCTATAAAGCTGCAGCATTATCTCCCGACTCCTAAACTCAATCCCTCGATTAATGAAGGCCAGTACGCCGTACGCCTTCTTGACCGTACGCCGTATTTGGTCAGTGTCTTTGTCCCATTCCTTCCAAGGGGAATGCGCACTCTGTTCACTCCTAGAGTGGTGTCAAATTTTCTTTTTCTGTGGTGTCCGCTATGTTCTCACTGAATCTATATGTTTCACAGATGGAACTGTCATTTCCGCTTGTTTCATGGTCTCAGCCAAGCATTTGTTTGCTGTTTTATTGTGAAAGCGTTTTGCAAGTTTATGAACCTTCTCATTCAGCTCAATGGTTCTCAGATTGAGACATCCTGTGCTTTTTCTTCTTCTTGTTCCTCATGCTTCTTGTAGGATTTACATCTTCCAATCTTAATTCTATCTTTTCTTTACCAGTTTGCAGCAGATCTTTGTCGTGTTTTTCATTTTGGTTTCATTGTTGACCTCCCGTGAAGTCTTAACATGTTTCCGTTCTGTAATTATGCTACTCATGGCTTCATTATCTGCTACAAGCTTAGGAAGTTTGATGGCTTTTCCTTTCAACGTCTCTTTGCTTTCATTCAGCCGGTTCTTCAGCTCTTGAACCTTTTTCTTGTTGCTTTCTGCTTCCTCCTGAAACATTAAGCAATGCTGAGTCTTCTCTGCCAACTGGTTATTCACTTTGTTCAGGGTGACGTTAAATTAATTTTGCTTCCCTGCGTAACTTTTTAGATGAACAAACTTTATCCTCGGGACCTTTGGTAACATGTGAAACCTTTTAAACGGATTTTCTTTCTCTTTGCTAAGCTCAATTGCTTTGTCTTGAGTTTTCTTGCAATTCAGCAGAGTCCCCTTGAGTTTCTTCTGTTGTTCTTCAGTGGAACAGTGGTTAGCACTGCTGCCTCACAGCGCCAGGGTCCCAGGTTCAATTCCGGCCTTGGTTCACTGTCTGTGTGGAGTTTGCACATTCTCCCCGTGTCTGCGTGGGTTTCCTCCAGGTGTTCCGCTTTCCTACCACAGTCCAAAGATGTGCGGGTTAGGTTGATTGGCCATGCTAAATTAAGCCTAGTGTTGGGGGACTAGCAGGGTAAGTTATGGGAATAGGGCTGAGTGGGATTGTGGTTGGTGCAGACTTGATGGGCCAAATGGCTCCTTCTTCACTTTAGGGATTCTATGATTCTGCTGTTTAAGGCTGCCTTGATTCCTTTCTGTTGCTGAATGGTTATGTGTTCCTTTTGCATTTGATCTTGAAGGACAATCAGCTGATCTTTCAATTATTTTCTCATTGACCTTTGGCTCTGGGCTTAATTGCATCATTTTGTTGCTGCTGATAGTTCCAATGCAGCTTTTGCTGAACTGCTATTCATTATTCCTTTTAGCTCCTCATATTTTTCCATGGCTACATATTGATTTTTCAAAGACCCTTTCGGGGTCACAACTTCTCTGCATGCCTTTTCTGCCCACTGCTCTGCCTGGCTATACCTGGTTGGGTTTTCCTAACTCACGCTTTGATTTGCCATCCATGAAATTGAGGATCATTATTTCCTGCTGGTACCTTTATGCCGTCTCTGAGATATGCTTGTTCAGATAGGAAACAGCTTGGTTCATCAAAGACTTCAGTTTATCGTGCATTTTCAAAGGTATGGAACTCCTCCCTGTGCCCCCAGACAAGGTAGTTGGAAAACAATCCAAAGATTAGTTACCATCTCCAGAAAGGACCATGGGACAAAATGGCCCTCCCATCTCCAAGACCCTGGGTATAATGGCTGAGACAGACTGGTGCATTCTGGTCTTTTTGGAATACACAGATCTAAGGGTTCTGCGTATGTGTGCGTGTGTGTGTCTGTGTGCCTATACATGTGTGTGTGAGTCTGTTTTTGCCTGTGTGTGTGCATGCGTGTGTGCATGTGTGTGTATGCATGGGCGTATGTGTGTGCATGTGCATGTGTATGGGTGTGTATGCATGTGTGTGTATGTATGTGTGTGTGTATGTGCGTGTGTGCGTGTATGTGTGTGTATATATGTGTGTATGCGTGTGTGTGTCTATGTGTGTATGTGCGTGTATGTGTGCGTGTATCTGTGCACATGCACACGTGCGTGTGTTTTGTGTTTGTGCGTGTATGTGTGTGTGTGCCTGTATGTGTGTACGTGTGTGTGTGTGCACGCGTGTGTATGTGTGTGTGCACATGTGTGCATAGATGCGTGTATGTATGTTGTGAGAAAAGCAGCTGAAAGTTTGCCACTCCAAAGCGAATACGGTAATTGAGGCAGGGCTCCTGCAAAGTAGCCATCTTTTGAACCTTATTGAATTAAACCTTTCTTGCAAACCGCAGAGAGTGTGTTGAATAAAGACATGGAGGCAGTCACCCCTCCTGGCCCGTGTTTGTGACCTTCAGGGGGGTATCCAGCCAGATGGTGACAATTCGAGGGGTCTCGCTTGGATCAACAACTTTTGGAAAACCCCATCGTGAGCTGGTCATAACACCAGCAGCCCTTGCTGGTGTCCCCCTCCCCTCCTCGCCTTGCTGCTGGCTCCCCTCCCTTGTGACCCCCTCCTCTTCCTCCTCCTCCCCATCCCACCCCCACCCCCCCACTCCTCCCCTTTCCAACCACCTCCCACCATCATTCACCTGTACCCGGGTTCATGACAATTTGATCTTCGGTGGGTGTAGTACCAGCAGCTGGCACTGCCTCCCTGGTGGCGTTGCCGAGCAATGAAGAGCTGGCAGCCTCTGATTGGCTGACAGCTCTCAGTGGGCGGGGCCTCTGGGGTCTTTGATCCTGTGGAAGGGAGCAGCCCAGTTAAATGCCTGCTTGATGTATAGTTTTAGTTTTATTTATTAGTGTCACTATGTAAATGCAAGTTGTAGTTCAGACATGAAGCAGGCATGCATGGAAAAGCAATGAAGTTACTGTGAAAATCCCCGAGTCACCACACTCGGGCGCCTGTTCGGGTACACTGAGGGAGAATTTAGCATGGCCAATGCACCTAACCTGCACATCTTTCAGATTCTGGGAGGAAACCGGAGCACCCGGAGGAAACACATGTCGACACAGGGAGAACGTGCAGACTCAGCACAGACAGTGACCCAAGCCAGGAATTGAACCCGGGTGCTGCCTCACAGCACCAGAACGAGGCATCACAGGGCTCCCACCACCTCTCCAATCAGCAGGCACATAGCCCCATTGCTTCCATTAAGTGTGACTGATTAACTGCTTAGCCAATTCAAAGCTAATACCACTAACTTTGCTCAACTTGATGCAGCAGAAAGAGCTGCCAGAAAGGGACAAGAGTCTGCTCCATTTCCACTGGCAATCCTCAAGACTTTATCTGTTTCTGCATCAGTAATCAACTCCTAACAGACCGCAATAATGCCTTGCTATCTCAACCAAAACCTTGCAGAGATTGGTTCCACATTGGGATAAGATGGTGTAATCAGTTCTCATATACCCAGTCAGCAGGATATTCCTCCCTGCTCCTCCACTTATTTCCTGTTCTGTCAGATTTAAATTTAAAGTTTCATTATTGTGCTTTTCCGTGCATGTCTGAACTGCAACTTGCATTTACATAGTGCCTGAAAGCATCATCAAAAAAAAAAATCAAATTCAAACAGTGGAGTAAAAGGAGATTGCAATTGTACTTACATTTTGTGAATTAAACTGATCTAGAAAACTGTGCACAACCGGCAAGGTGGTTAGTTATGCAAGCTGCCTAATTAATACAGTATCCGCACATGAATACCCCGGTTCAATTCCTGGCTTGGGTCACTGTCTGTGTGGAGTTTGCACATTCTCTCCGTGTCTGTGTGGGTTTCCTCCGGGTGCTCCGGTTTCCTCCCACACTCCAAAGATGTGCGGGTTAGGTTGATTGGCCATGCTAAAATTGCCCCTTAGTGTCCTGAGATGCGTAGGTTAGAGGGATTAGCGGGTAAATATGTAGGGATAAGGGGGTAGGGCCTGGGCGGGATTGTGGTCGGTGCAGACTCGATGGGCCAAATGGCCTCTTTCTGCACTGTAGGGCTTCTATGATTCTTCTATGATTCTATGAATACAACAAATACTGCTATCCTATAGGCAATTGCATATGTGGGCAAATGCCTCTCACAAAACTCTCAATAGCGCTCTGTAAAATAACAGCAAATATGTAGAAAATGAGTTCAGATAGCACACATGGTGGGGAGTGGATGATGGGTGAGGAAGAGCCAGCAATGTAAAAAAAAACACAATACACATATCTGAATTTACGCAGTCTAATTGTCTGATGTAACGACGTCCTGACTGAATTTAACTTGATTTTAAAATGGCTGCTGAGCGACATTGTAACTGGATTAGATACAGCAAATTGGAATGAGAGCGAGAGGGAAGGTAGGGGCAGGCCAAATGAATATCTAACTTTGAATCTGATTTTTGCAGAGGGATATAGTGGCACCGTGATAAAGGCCAGGATTTTACGGCTTCACTCGCCCCAAGGCCGGAAAATCCCGCCAGAATTCAATGGACTTTTGTATTGTTTACCCCCGCCTGCTAGATATCCCGTGGCAGACAGGATGGTAAAATTCCACCATACATCTCTGGACTAGCAGCCCAGAGCTCAGGGGGCATGGGTTCAAATCCCATTAGGGCTGGCAGAATTAAAATGTTGGCGGCACGGTGGCACAGTGGTTAGCACAGCTGCTTCACAACACCAGGGACCTGGGTTCGATTCCAGTCTAGGGTGTTTGTATGCGTGGAGTTTGCTTCCCGTGTCTGCGTGGGTTTCCTCCCATGCAGATTTGCAGGTTAGGTTGATTGGCCATGCTTAATTGACCCTAGTGTCAGGGTGATTAGCAGGTAAATATGTGGAGTTACAGGGATAGGGCCTGGGTGGAATTCTAGTTGGTGCAGGCTTGATGGGCTGAATGGACTCCTTCTGTAGGGATTCTATGATTTTAAACCACAAGACCTCCGTTTCTGAGTTGTACTGAACAGAGTTCTCAGCAGTTTAACAGGCTTGATCTGCAGCAAGATAATTGGTCTTAGCTGACATGGTTGTAGGGATACTGCATTGGATTGCACTACCCAGGTTTCAATGGTTAGATATCCTGACGAACATAAGAACATAAGAAATAGGAGCAGGAGTAGGCCATCTAGCCCCTCGAGTCTGCCCCACCATTCAATAAGATCATGGCTGATCTGAAGTGAATCAGTTCCACTTACCCGCCTGATCCCTATAACCCCTAATTCCCTTACCGATCAGAAATCCATCTATCCGTGACTTAAACATATTCAACGAGGTAGCCTCCACCACTTCAGTGGGCAGAGAATTCCAGAGATTCACCACCCTCTGAGAGAAGAAGTTCCTCCTCAACTCTGTCCTAACCTGACCCCCCTTTATTTTGAGGCTGTGCTCTCTAGTTCTGGTTTCCTTTCTAAGTGAAAAGAATCTCTCCACTTCTACCCTATCCAGCCCCATTCATTATCTTATATGCCTCTATAAGATCACCCCTCAGCCTTCTAAACTCCAACAAGTACAAACCTAATCTACTCAATCTCTCCTCATAATCTACACCCCTCATCTCCGGTATCAACCTGGTGAACCTTCTCTGCACTCCCTCCAAGGCCAATATATCCTTTCGCAAGTAAGGGGACCAAAACTGCACACAATATTCCAGCTGCGGCCTCACCAATGCCTTGTACAGATGCAGCAAGACTTCTCTGCTTTTATATTCTATCCCCCTCGCGATAAATGCCAACATCCCATTTGCCTTCTTGATCACCTGTTGTACTTGCAGACTGAGTTTTTGCACAGTAGCATGTAACATCCATGGTCAAGGCTGATGATGGTCATTTGAATAAAGTGCCAGAAGGTAACTGCCATACATGCAAATCGAATTCCCAGTGAGAGAGTTCACACATTCAAATGAAAGGGAGAGGGCTAAAGGATAGAGAAAATAAATAAACAGATCTGCTTATGTCATGGCATTCCAAAGAATGACAGAAAGATAATGATCAATGATTAGCAGTAAACTATGCAAACAAACGTGGACAGTTTTGACAAATGTAAAGCAATTTTCTTTTATTCATTCATGGATGTGGGCATCACTGGGCCAGCATTTATTGCCCATCCCAGAGGACATTTAAGAGTCAACCACATTGCTGTTGGTCTGGCGTCACATGTAGGCCTGACCAGGTAAGGATGGCAGATTTCCTTCCCTGAAGGACATTAGTGAACCAGATAGGTTTTTATGACAATCAACAATGGCTTCATGGTTATCAATAGAACTTTACTTCCACGTATTTTTATTGAATTCAAATTTTGGCATCTGGTGTGTTGGGATTCGAACCCTCAGAACATTAGCCTGGGTCCCTAGATTGCTGGTTCATTGACAATACCGCTATGCCGCCACCTCCCCATAATGGGCCAGAATGTACTGTAGCAGGACATCAAATGGCTCCTGTAGCCTTAAACCTCAGCAGTGTTTGTCTATTGAGTTTCTGAATGCATGAGCTGATAATGGCACCATGTGGGAAACAAGGCAACCAACAGGGGAAATCCCTAAATAATTGGAAAACTTACTGGGGACGGGCTCTGAATGAGCCCACAGTGATCTAAATTGCCTCATTAACATGGGTCAGCAGTTTCCAAGGTCCGCTCCCACCCCCTCACTCAGGAAAATTGCTGATTGTAGAAATGGGGGTGGGATTTCTGGCCAGTGGTGGCCAGTTTATTTGGCATCCTGCTTCCATGGTCTCCTCATTCAAGGCAGCAACAATCCAACTGAAATGTAAGCAGAGAACTTTGAATTAGTTTTCCATTGGCCCTGCTCACCTCTTTAGCCATATCCTTTTCTTCATGGAGAGAAATGTATGTTTTTTTCCCCTCCCTACAACAACCAATTATTATGAGGTGATTGGGCTCTTTGTGGCTAAGTTCAGTTAGAGGTCAGCGTACATACTCAACTGAGCCCTGCTTTACACCCCTCTCAGCCTAGCTAGTGATCAATCACAAAGTGAATCAACAGGAACATGTACACTGGGCATTACTGGAACAGAACGCAACTGAAAATGTGTTAATAATGCAAGAAAATACTACTTTAAAAAGTAGGCTACAAGTTGTGAATTCTCAAATTCCCCAATCATCACTTGCTGTCAGCATATACTGGAGCAATAATGATCTAATTATCATTTATGGGTCAGTAATATCATCCTGATATCTATGTTTCCAACTTCTCTCATTTCTAAATGATCACAAAGCCAGGGGCCATTGTTAATAAGTTAATCTTATATTCGGATTGTGATAAGCTATGGTATTTAATATTTTAGGTTTATTGTGTTATTCTGTGAAGCAGGCTTGTGTGTGTGTGCGCGCGCATGTGTGTGCGTGCGCATGTGCGTGCATGTATGTACGCGTGTGTGCATGTGTGTGTGTGTGCATGCGCATGTGTGTGTGTGCGTGCATGCGTGTGTGCACATGTGTGTGTGTGTGTGTGCATGCGTGTGTGTGTGTGTGTGCGCGTGTGTATGTGTGCGTGTGAAAATAATTTAATCAAATAGAAAACAGATTATCCATAAAGTTTTGGAAACAAAAGAATGTAGATGATAAAAACATGCATTTGATGTAGGTGGGCCAGTGAATTTTCTATAAGTAGATTAGAAAATTGCATTAGGAGATAGATTTTTAACTGTTGAATGTAAAAAGGTTTTACAACTTGGAAAAATAAATAACTAAGACAAGGTTATTAAATTTTGTTTGACCCAGAAGTGGGGGCAAGAGTGAGAACGTGAAAGATTGTATATTGTAGGAAAGTTAAGTTTCAAAGAGGGGCTAAAGACAGGTGAATCAAAGATGAAAGAGAGAAAAGGTACTTAAGGAGAGATGTTAAGAGCTGTGTTTTGGAGTGGCCATGTGAGACTTCCTGTATTGGGAAAAGAACTGAAACAATTTCCCAGCCAAGCCAGAAAAGTGTCTGTTCTTCAGAAAGTAGAGTTTTGTTTTGACGTTTCTTGAATTTCCAAAGCAGAGTGGGAGAGAGTGAGAAATCCTGTAATATATCTTTCTGACAGCAGCAGTGGGTTTGCCTTGTGCTACATTAATGGAATTTTTATAGTTCCACATCCATAGGGATTGTTGCCTAAAGGATAATTACTTGTGAGTCCGACCAAGTAGGATATCTTTTTGGGGGAATGTTTTATAAGACTAGTGTAACTGTGTAAATGTAATCTTGTGTGTTCAAATTTTATTTTTCTTTGTTAATAAATGTTTTGATTTAATGTTTAAAATTCCAAAAGTGTCATTGGAATTTGTGGCTTCTGAATTCAGTAAACTTTTCTTCTCATTGTTAGATAACCGAAAGAAAGAGTTGTGATACATGGGCCAAGTTTTCCTTTGGGATTTGGTTTGCATAGGAATTAATATCCATTGGATCATATCAAAATTTATACTTAAAAATAGAAGTTGCCATTCTTATACTTTCAGAAATAGTCTAATTTGGCCCAACTTAATGCAAAATTAAAAGCCGTTAGCCCTCCAATGTTTATTCTTCCTGATGTAATCTCTCATCTTCTTTATAACAGCAGAAAGATCCCAACATCATCAGTTGTTTACCAGTAAATTTTATCAACACTGATTTGAAATTGTCAAATAATTATAACATGCATTACTGAGTGTGGGAATATTCTATGATTGATAAGTGCCAGAGAATGGTGGCACAGTGCCGGGGATCTGGGTTCAATTCCGGCCTTGGGTGACTGTCTGTGTGGAATTTGCTCGAGCCCCCCCAGGTCTGCGTGGGTTTTAGCCAGGAGCTCTGGTTTCCTCCCAAGGTCCAAAAATCTGCAGGTTAGGTGGATTGGCCATGCTAAATTGTCCATTAGTGTTCCAAGATGTGTAGGTTAGATGGACAGTTAGTTTGTTGTTTTACGGGGATAGGTTGGGGGACAGATCCTGGGTAAGGTACTCTGTCAGAGAGCCAGTATAGACTTCATGGGCTGAATGGCCTCCTTCTGCATTGTAGTGATTCTGTGAGTATCCTGCTCTTTAAGAAAGGAGAACAGAAAATATAGTTTTGACCTGTAGCTTCTTTTTTGAAAATACTCGAGTTGTGAGTTAATTGTTATTGTCGACAGTTGGCTGGAGCTGTTATCTGCTTCTTTCCTCTCCGACCTCAGGATTGCAGAGATGTTCACTAATTTTACTATTTGATTATTTAAGTGTGAAAGGATAATTATTACATGACCAGTATGTGACCGGTCCAATTTTCTTTCATTCTTACCGATGGATCTGTATTGTGTAAAGTCTTGTGCGCCTAGCATTTTGATGGGTCCATTAACACTGATTGGAAAAAAAAAGTTCAAGTGGTCCTCAGTTCAAAAAGAAATGCTGTGAAATATTTTAGTCGGTCGACAAATGAAATCCCCACAGTGGGGCGCTGCATTTATGAAGAGAGCTTGGATTGAGATTGCTGTTCCGTGATGCCAACCGTATTTGAAAAGCTTTACTGGTAGCAAAGCAATGGCCATTTCAGAATCAGTGTACACCATTCAACGTGCACTGTGGTAACTTGCCAAGGCCTCTTTGTCAGCACCTACAAAATCTATGATATTGACCATCTCGAAGGACACAGGGCAACAGGTGCATGGGAACTCTAGCCTCTCCAAGCTTTACACCGTCCTGACTTGGAAATATATCGCTGTTCCTTCATCACTGCTGGGTAACTAACATGTGGAGATGTCAGTGTTGGACTGGGGTAAGCGCAGTAAGAAGTCTCACAACACCAGGTTAAAGTCCAACAGGTTTATTTGGTATCACAAGCCACAAACTTTCGGAGCACTGTCCTTTAATAAGGGGCAGTGCTCCCTCTCTCCACTCACATCATCTGTACCTTTGAGACTTGATTACCTGTAAAGACTCGCATTCCAACCATTATCTTGTAAATTGAGTTTGTGTCTACATATGTCCTGTTTGTGGACACAACTCCCACTCACCTGATGAAGAGGCAGTGCTCCGAAGGTTTGTGACTTGTGATACCAAATAAACCTGTTGGACTTTAACCTGGTGTTGTGAGACTTCTTACTGCGCTTACCCCAGTCCAACACTGACATCTCCACATGTTAGTTACCCAGCAGTGATGAAGGAACAGCGATATATTTCCAAGTCAGGACGGTGTAAAGCTTGGAGAGGCTAGAGTTCCCATGCACCTGTTGCCCTGTGTCCTTCGAGATGGTCAATATCATAGATTTTGTAGGTGCTGACAAAGAGGCCTGTTGGACTTTAACCCGGTGTTGTGAGACTTCTTACTGTGGATAACTAACAATTATAGAGCTTCTCCTTTCTTTTATTCATTCATGGGGCAAGGGCATGTTGAGAGTCAACCACATTGCTGTGGCTCTGGAGTCACATGTCGGCCAGACCAGGTAAGGATGGCAGATTTGCTTCCCTTTACTGAACTGAATTTACTGAATCAGATGGGTTTTTCTGACAATCGACAATGGTTTCATGGTCATCAGTAGATTCTTAATTCCAGATTTTTATTTTGTTATTGAATTCAAATTCCACCATCTGCTGTGGCGGGATTCGAACCTTAGCTGAGTTTCTGGATTAATTGTCTAGCGATAATACCACTAGGCCATCGTCTCCCCACCTTATCCACTAGCCCTGTGAGTGTACCTTCACCACAAAGAGTGCAGTGGTTCAAGAGGGCAGCAACACCTCCTCATGGATAATTAGAGATGGGCATGAAATGATGGCCGATAGTGTGTGTGCTTATCGAAGTATGGTGCAAGAAGAATCACAAAGTAGGCTTTGTAACATAAACACTGGGAATTCTTTATTATAGGTGTGCACTGTCCCACAGTCAAATCCTAGACTGCTTAACCAAGTTCCGCCCTGGGAGGAGCTAACTGCACCTCAAGGCCTCACATGATCCATACATTATAAAAGGCAATACACACCCCAAACCCCCAACATACATATATCACAACACCCACAACCCATGATAGGATAAATAAGAAATGAAGAAAATCAAGATTAGTCAGTCTTTTGGATAAGATTATAAACTGAGGTGGCGTCTGCCCTCTCAGGTGGAGTTAGAAGACCACATAGCACTGTTTCAAAGAAGACTAGGGGAAAATCTCCCCAGTATCCTAACAAACAATTATTCCTCAAACAATGTTACTTAAAAATAACAGATTGGGCGGGATTTTCCGGCCACGCTCACCGCAATGCCGGAAAATCCTGCCCGAGGCCAATGGACCTTTGCATGGTCCAATTCCCGTGGTGAGCGGGATGGGAAAACTCCACCCATTGTCTTGTTATTATTGGATTGCCATTTGTGGGAGCTGATTGGCTGTCACATTATCTACATTACCATAGTGACTACGATTCAAAAGTACTTCATTGGCTGTAAAGTGCTTTAAGATATCTCAAGGTTCTGACAGGCGGTATATAAATGCAAACTTTCCTTTCATTAGGATTTCATTTTCCAGTATTTACTAATCCTCATTTCAAGTTGGGGGTACAGTTCCAGAGGTCCAGGATGTCGTCCAGTAGCACTCCCTAGTGGCCATTCTTCAGATGCAAGTCTAAATAAATCTCAGGTCATATGGAGCGGAGTCAGAGCAGAGCTACACACTGTCCTCCCCCAAAATGGTCACGTCATGGGAGCAAGATGATAGGAATTGACATGGCACATGAACCCTGGCTGAGACCCCCACTACACAACAGCAATGTCGAAGCCAGATGGTGCCAACTAATGATTGAGACTAAACAATATCTCTCCTCCTCCATCAGATGCCATGCCCTAAGAGGGTGATGGGGACCATGGACTTAAGTTGAATTGGTCCATGATTACGCTTGGCAAAGTACTGAAGTGGTCTGCTGTTGCCTCTGAAGTAAGGCCTGTTTGAGCCTGTCCTATGCAGTTCAGTAAAGGAGACATGAGTTTGGCTTCTTTATAAATTACCTTTATTTCTTTGATCCAACTCCACATATAATTCTCCACCCTAGTGCCACCTGTAGCCCCTTTTATATATCAGTGACTACTATTGAATATTTGACATCAAATTAGGACTCAGTTGGAAGGTCTGTTAACCCATCCTGAACGTGACCGACCAGGAAACTCTCTTGTTCTTCCTGCCTGCCATCATGGCAATATTGGAAGGACTTACAGACTGATAAATCAGCCTGCTTGGCCCCATTATGAACGTATCTTCTGTGGGTATCAATCACTGACATGGGTCTCGAACCCAGAGCTCTGGTCCTGAGGTCAGGATGCTTCTACTGCACCACAAAACCTTGCTATCAAATAACATGGTTTTGGGACCATTCATGTTGAAATGATTCTTGTACAGATCACTGCCATAACCTCTGGGGAAAATATTGGAAAATGAAAGTGGTCATGAAACATTTACAGCAAAATAATCCGATGAACAATTTCAGGGAAAGATTTCTCGTGGTGTCCACGGCCCCAATTTTTATCGGGAGGCAAAGAGAGGATGGCATGTAATTTTGTAGTGTGGAAACCTAATAAAATAGATTTCCCTCATGTCCTTGCTATGATGCACAGTTATGGTATCACTGATTTTAGAAAACTATTTTAGAAGATTACCTTTTAAAAATGGTTTGCAAGTCAAAGTGTTCTCTGAAGAGGTGACAAGACTTCACTCGTGGATCTCAACCAGTGTTCTTTTACCTCACAAAGAGACAAGAACACATTCTCAGACATGAAAAGACTTTTGAAATTCAATGAGTGTTCCAAATGAGTAAATAAAAACTCATTGACGTGTTTTCTTCAAACACAAAGACATGGCCTTTCAGTGAAAAGAGAGGCGATGGCCTAGTGGTATTATCACTAGACTATTAATCCAGAAACTCAGCTAATGTTCTGGGGACCCGGGTTCGAATCCTGCCATGGCAGATGGTGGAAATTGAATTCAATAAAAAAAATCTGGAATTAAGAATCTACTGATGACCATGAAACCATTGTCGATTGTCGGAAAAACCCAGCTGGTTCACGAATGTCCTTTAAGGAAGGAAATCTGCTGTCCTCACCTGGTCTGCCTACATGTGACTCCAGAGCCACAGCAATGTGGTTGACTCTCAACTGCCCTCCAAGGGCAACTAGGGATGGGCAATAAATGCTGGCCAGCCAGCGACGCTTATGTCCCACGAATGAATAAACAAAAAGCCTCGACTCTTTTGAACACTACAGGTGGTAAGGAGGCTTTGGAATGCATTTGGGATGATTAGTTGCCTTATATGGAAGAGTGACTCAGCATGATAGCAGCCATCTTTGCTTTATGCTGTATGGAAAAAACATCAGGCTGCCTAGAGACTGGATCCATCCAGACACCGCTTCATAGCAGCAGAGAAGAAACTGCTTGCGACAGGTAGAGACAGAAAAAGGCATCTAGAAACAGTCAAGGGTTCTGCTGTGGGTCACCACCCAGTTTGAAAGTGCTACATCTGCCAAACCAGAAGAAAGAAACCTTCTATCAACCCTGTAAACCTGGTTCCATCTACAAAGCACGCCTATGAAAGTGAGCACTGGTCAGTCGACAGTGGAAGCCATCACAGCTGTGGAGACAATCTTACAACTTCAAAACCTCCACTTCAGACAATGCAACATCTTGATCTCAGACTGCCAGTGCACACAGTAGAGACTGAACTGATTCAATTTTTGTATTTTGTTAAGGACCAGATCAGAAACGCCAAGGTATATTATGAAGCTAGTCTAGACCCCAATGTTTTTTGATTTTGGCATTAAGGCAAGCATAAGATGTTTTGCTCCAGCTATGGTTTGATTAACACACTAGAAAGCTTTTATTAAAACAAACTTTATTTAACAACACAATTAAAACAAAGAATTAACATAACTTTTACCAATTGAAATACTTAAACATGGCGAGGTATAATTCTTAACAGCTAGTTATCTCTATAGTTCCAATGTAAGCAATATCCCCACGAACATAAATTCCTCTTCAGAATAAGTTAGCACAAACAAAACATTGGCTCATACGCTAGATTTCCAATCTTTTAACCCATTCGGACAGATACAAAAAGACACCTGTCTTCTGACTCCCATACAGTAGCCTCCAGAGAAAGAGACTTGGTTCCTGGCAGATCCCAGTCTTCAAATCCAGAGAGAGAAACAAAAATACTTTTCTCTTAACAATTCCAAGAAACAACTGAGCTACTTTCTCTGTGTAAGACTAGTCCCGCCCAATCAAATGATTTTTCCTGTCAATCAACCCAATCAAGCCCGAATCTGAAAAACTCCAGGGGAAAACACCAAAATAACAAAACAGCATTAGTTCAGATTAGAACAAACACTTTAGTAATTAAGATCAATCATGCTGCTGTAGTAACAACAGGGACTGCCAGTTACAGACAAAGCAGCACCGGGTGAATAAAACAGACTGTTAAAAAAAAATCCTGCACAAGAAACATGACACAAATTCATTTCTTAAAGGTACAGTATCGTCACAATGCATCATTTTATCTTCATCTGTAACTAATTTTTGTTTACCTTTTCTTAGGCAACTTCCAGAAAAATAGGGAGTGATTCTCCCAGCCTGCTGCGCTTCTCTAGCAGCACAGTGGGCCGGGAGACATAAATGGAGACCATGTAATGGGCTTCCCACTAGGCACCACAGCCTCTGCGTGTCTCCGGCCGCTGGATTTCCGGCGTCATCAGCTCCCCGTCAGAAACCAGCATGGAGCTGATTAAAATATTTAAATAATAATTTCCCTATCATTAGTAGGCCCGGAACTGAAGTCCACTAGCCTCTCTGCCCCCCGGGGATAGGAAACAAGGGAGGAGGGAGGGAGAGATCTGGGTGGGAGTATATTGATGCGAGGTCCAGAGAGGTATGGGCTGGATTCAGGAAGATCATGGGATCCAGACATCTGGGGAGGAGGGGAGATGATGGCAGAGTGGACATTGAGAACATGAGAGGATTCAGGGAGGGCTTGTGTGAGAAGGGAAGGAGATTGTGAGAGGTTATTGGAGAGATCGGAGAAATGTGGTGTGGGAGGAAGCGGAGGGGGGATGCAAAGAGATTGTGGGAGGCTGCGAAGAGGATCGGATCAAAGTCAAGTCGGAGTGGGCAGTGGTGGCACCGGTAGTCTGATATCTTGGGAGGTTAACGGTTTTGCTAAATATGTTGCTGGGGGAAAATTTCTACTTCTCTTGGCCCATAAGCAGTGCTGGAAAAGCACTCAGCTATTCCTTGCAGTGGTCTTTGCCTCCCTTTAGCTTCTCTGCTCACACTCGGGGAATCCAGCTGACCACCAGTAAGGTCAGAGTGGAGAAAGCAATCCGAAGCATGAAACCTTGTTAAAATATTTAATCGCAGGAGCAGCCTCCTGGCAGTGGATTAGTCACTCGCTCCTCTACCTCCGTGCTGCCTCTGTCAAAACCAGAAGTGAGAAGAATCTAGATACGTCAACTTGGAGGTTAAAAAGGTTTTACATTTTTACTTTCCACCTGACACAAGCCCATACGTTTTGTGGGGGAGGGGGTGGGTTGTGAGGGGAGAGGGAGAATCAGAATTCCCCGTTCGGGTCAGTATCGTTACAAGTACAACGGAAAGCTTTTCTCTGATGACAACTTGTAATCAATTAAATGGTGTCAGTTTACAATAACAGACAGAAGAAATATTTTTGTTATGTTGTCGTTATAGCGGAGTGGTTTAGCTTAATTATTGGTTTCCAGGCAACCATGATGAATGAATTATTGGAATTAACTTGCTAAACTCAATTTCTGATTGTGCAACAACAAACATTGCCGCCCACAAGTTTTGACATTTTACTATTATTTGGCAATGTCATAACCATATTTAACAAGTTGCTGCAATTGTACTTATTTTTTTAACAGTTAATGGACACATATTCATTATTTTGTGCATTCAGTCGCCTCGAGTCCTCCTTTCAACTCAGGACAGAATAAAAGTCACTGGGACAGCTGCCTCAGTGGTAATTGCGCCTTTGAGCTGCAACCCTCATTAGTTAAATGGGCGGCACGGTGGCGCAGTGGTTAGCACTGTTGTCTCACAGCGCCAGGGACCCGGGTTTGATTCCTGGCTTGGGTCACTGTCTGTGTGGAGTTTGCACATTCTCCCCGTGTCTGTGTGGGTTTCCTCCGGGTGCTCCGGTTTCCTCCCACAGTCTGAAAGATGTGCTGGTTAGGTGAATTGGCCATGCTAAATTCTCCCTCAGTGTACCCGAACAGGCACCGGAGTGTGGTGACGAGGGAATTTTCACAGTAACTTCATTGCAGTGTTAATGTAAACCTACTTGTGACACTAATAAATAAACTTTAAAAGTAAACACAAAAAAAGTGCAAGTTGTGGCTGAACATCCTTTTGTATTTGTCTGGACAGGTGACTTGTTTTGGACATCAGTTCCACCATTGGAGCAAGGGCAGGGTGGCATAATGGTTAGCATTGCTGCCTCACAGCGCCAGGGACCCCGAAACACTTCCAGCCCTTGGGTGCCTGACTGTCTGTGTGGAGTCTGCACCTTCTCCCCTTGTCAGTATGTCTTTCCTCCAGGTGCTCTGGTCTCCTCCCATAGTCCAAACATTAGGTGGTTTAATAACTTGTCCCTTGGTGTCCTAAGATGTGTAGGTTCGGAGGATTAGTGGAGTAAACATGTGGGGTTACGGGGATAAGACCTGGGTTAGATGCACTGTCAGAGAGTCGGTTTGGACTCAATGGGGTGGAGGGGGGATGCCCTGCTTTGCAGAGCTATCTCCCCATTCCCTCCAGACACAGCACCGTAGTGGTTGGAAGAGGCACTGCATGCAGGTGCGTGGCACTAAGTTCTGGGCACTGGAAGAAAAGCAACTGGGAGGGGTCTCAGTGAGGGGAGGGAAGTGAATGCCTGAGGGATTGTGCAAGGGCACGATTGGGATATCGGAGGATAGTCCGGAGGGTGGGGGTGGGGAGGAAGTTCCAGAGGTTACCAGGCCTCAAGTAAAGGGTATCCCCAGTCAGAAGGGAGTTTCTGATGGAGGCATACCACCCCTATCCTCCCGAGATCCAGCTACGCTCATTTATCTGTTTTCATTCAGCTATCATCAGCATGAAAATTTTGACAGGGTGGGAATAGGCTCTGAAGCAGCCAATAAGTGGCTACTTAAGAGGTCTTAATTGGCATAAGGGCAGGATCCATCGAGGCCCAGTGAAAAATCGCTACCAGTTAGAGGCAGTTGGGAACCCAGAGGGAACTCCCTTGATACCATTTCATTCCTGCCACCCCTGACCCCCCACCACCGCCCCCCCCCCCCCCCCCCCCCCCCCCACCCCACTCCACCCCAATGATGAATTGCATGACAGGCAGTTCAGATTAAAACAACTCCCAATATTCCTTTTTGTTATGCCGGTCTCTCACTTGAAATTTCATTTGATCAACACAACAATTTGTCACCTTCCATTTTGGAACTGACAACAAATTGCGAAATCAGGAGCCATTTGAAAATCAGCCGGGCTACTATTAAGTGGAATAAAATAAATAGATTCTTCGGCAGAAGCCGCATTCACATTTGAAGAAAGAATATCTATTTTATATATGGGGACTCAAAAAATCTCAAATAAAGTACAGAACAAGTAATAAACATTATAGGAGCATGCTCCAAAACACTTGGGCCAGAATTTAACCATCCTGCCCGCCACGGGAATCGGAGCGGGCGAGGGGCGAACCATGGAAAGGTCCATTGACCTCGGGCGGGACTTTCCGGTTTTGGGGCGATCAAGGACAGAAAATCTGTCCTTGATCCTTCATGTTTGATAACTTTTCGGTTAGTATTGATGGGATAAGTGTTGTGGTGTATTGAAATTTAATTGTGCATTTAGTCCACATAAGAATACTGACACTTTAGTTAAGAAAGCCCACCAACGCCTCTACTTTCTCAGAAGACTAAGGAAATTTGGCATGTCAGCTACGACTCTCACCAACTTTTACAGATGCCCCATAGAAAGCATTCTTTCTGGTTGTATCACAGCTTGGTATGGCTCCTGCTCTGCCCAAGACCGCAAGCAACTACAAAAGGTCGTGAATGTAGCCCAATCCATCACGCAAAACAGCCTCCCATCCATTGACTCTGTCTACATTTCCCACTGCCTCGGCAAAGCAGCCAGCATAATTAAGGACCCCACACACCCTGCACATTCTCTCTTCCACCTTCTTCCATTGGGAAAAAGATACAAAAATCTGAGGTCACGTACCAACCAACTCAAGAACAGCTTCTTCCCTGCTGCTGTCAGACTTTTGAATGAACTTACCTTGCATTAAGCTAATCTTTCTCTACACCCGAGCTATGACTGTAACACTACATTCTGCACTCTCTTGTTTCCTTCTCTATGAACGGTATATTTTGTCTGTATAGCGTGCAAGAAACAATACTTTTCACTGTATGCTAATACATGTGGCAATAATAAATCAAATTAAATCAAATCAAATCATACACATATAAGCAAAGGGTGTCCAGAAGGAGGATAAAGGAATCCATGTTTAAACTCATGCGCAGCAATTTTGAATCTCACTGAATCTGTTTGTTTCTTCCCACGAACTTCACAAGTCTGAACAACATAACTAATATCTGCTGGTTTTCTGGGATGGAAAATACATTACCTCCCACTTTATCACTGTATTATGTATCATAACCTTTAAGATAAATAGATATTGTTAATGGTTCCCCCACTAATAGAGGAGTGATTGCAGAACACCCACAGCCTGCAACAAAAGTTGCTCATTTCAGTCTCTGAAAGAGGCATCTAATGTAATATTAACCACCTCTCATAGTTCAGGCCAACAATAACCATGCGCAGTTGAACAGTCCAACAAATTACCTTCTCAACCAAAATGGCACAGTCTGTTAGCAAAATTATTAATACTTGCATTGATTCTACTAAAAGGAATCTACAGTCACAGTAGAAAATTGTGCTCTTAAACAATGCACAGAAGTACGACTTGTGCTAATGTTCCTGACACTCAGGGTAGCCACGATTGTGCATTAGCATTTGAATCAGCCAAGTTCAGAGTGAGTCTTGAATTCAAGATTCAGATTCCATACATAGAAACATAAACATAGAAGATAGGAGCAGGAGAAGGCCATTTGGCCCTTCGAGCCTGCTCCGCCATTCATTAAGATCATGGCTGATCGCCCAACTCAATAGCCTGATCCTGCTTTCTCCCCATAATCTTTGATCCCTTTCGCCTCAAGTGCGATATGTAGCAGCCTCTTGAGTACATTCAATGTTTTGCATCAACTACTTCCTGTGGTAATGAATTCCACAAGCTCACCACTCTTTGGATGAAGAAACGTCTCCCCATCTCCGTCTTAAATGGTCTACCCTAAATCCTTAGACTGTGACCCCTGGTTTTGGACATTCCCACCATCGGGAGCATCCTTCCTTCATCTACTCTGTCTAGTCCTGTTAGAATTGGATAGGTAACTGGCTGTCTGATCGAAGACAGAGGGTGGTGGTGGATGGAAAATTTTCGGATTGGAGGCAGGTTGCTAGCGGAGTGCCGCAGGGATCAGTGCTTGGTCCTCTGCTCTTTGTGATTTTTATTAATGACTTAGAGGAGGGGGCTGAAGGGTGGATCAGTAAATTTGCTGATGACACCAAGATTGGTGGAGTAGTGGATGAGGTGGAGGGCTGTTGTAGGCTGCAAAGAGACATAGATAGGATGCAAAGCTGGGCTGAAAAATGGCAAATGGAGTTTAACCCTGATAAATGTGAGGTGATTCATTTTGGTAGGACTAATTTAAATGTGGATTACAGGGTCAAAGGTAGGGTTCTGAAGACTGTGGAGGAACAGAGAGATCTTGGGGTTCATATCCACAGATCTCTAAAGGTTGCCACTCAAGTGGATAGAGCTGTGAAGAAGGCCTATAGTGTGTTAGCTTTTATTAACAGGGGGTTGGAGTTTAAGAACCGTGGGGTTATGCTGCAACTGTACAGGACCTTGGTGAGACCACATTTAGAATATTGTGTGCAGTTCTGGTCACCTCACTATAAGGAGGATGTGGAAGCGCTGGAAAGAGTGCAGAGGAGATTTACCAGGATGCTGCCTGGTTTGGAGGGTAGGAATTATGAGGAAAGGTTGAGGGAGCTAGGGCTGTTCTCTCTGGAGTGGAGGAGGCTGAGGGGAGACTTAATAGAGGTTTATAAAATGATGAAGGGGATAGATAGAGTGAACGTTCAAAGACTATTTCCTCGGGTGGATATATTACAAGGGGGCATAACTATAGGGTTCATGGTGGGAGATATAGGAAGGATATCAGAGGTAGGTTCTTTACGCAGAGAGTGGTTGGGGTGTGGAATGGACTGTCTGCAGTGATAGTGGAGTCAGACACTTTAGGAACATTTAAGCGGTTATTGGATAGGCACATGGAGCACACCAGGATGATAGGGAGTGGGATAGCTTGATCTTGGTTTCAGATAAAGCTCGGCACAACATCGTGGGCCGAAGGGCCTGTTCTGTGCTGTACTGTTCTATGTTCTATGTTCTAATTTTATAAGTCTCTATGAGATCTCCCCTCATTCATCTGAACTCCCGTGAAAACAATCCTCATATATCAGTCCTGCCATCCCCGGAATCAACCTGGTAAACCTTCGCTGCACTCCTTCAAGAGCAAGAACATCCTTCATCAGAAAAGGAGACCAAAACTGCACACAATATTCTAGGTGTGGCCTCAGCAAGGCCCTGTATAATTCCAACAACACATCCTTGCTCCTGTACTCAAAATCGTTTGCCTTCTTCACCGCCTGCTGCACTTGTATGCTTACCTTCAGCGAATAATGCACAAGGATACCCAGGTCCCGCTACACACTCCCCTCTCCCAATTTACAGCCATTCAGGTAGTAATCTGCCTTGTTTTTGCTTCCAAAGTGAATAACCTCACATTTATCCGAATTATACTGCATCTGCCATTGATTTGTCCACTCACCCAACCTGTCCAGATCATGCTGAAGGATCTCTGCATCCTCGTCACAGTTCACCCTCCCACCCAACTTGGTATCGTCTGCAAACTTTGAGATGTTGCATTTTGATCCCTCATCCAAATCATTAATATGTTAATATGTAAGTGGATAGAATTTGGGGAGTGGAGGATCGGAGGGTGGTTGGACATTTGGGTGGACGGTGGGGGGGGGTAGGTGGTGGGATCCAACCGGAAGGTGGCGGGAGGCACGGATTGGACACTGAGGGGTGGGGGGAGAGTGGATATCAGCGGGTGGAGGAACAGACATCAGGATAGTGGAGGCATTGGACATTGGGAGGGGTTTTGTGGGGGGTGCAGACATTGAGGGAGGGTCGTGTTCTGTGCAGGGATCGGTCTATATTTTTAAAATAGTTACAAAGAAGTTAGAAGAG
The DNA here is from genome assembly GCF_964213995.1 of Mustelus asterias. Classification (NCBI taxonomy): domain Eukaryota; kingdom Metazoa; phylum Chordata; class Chondrichthyes; order Carcharhiniformes; family Triakidae; genus Mustelus; species Mustelus asterias. The sequence goes on from NC_135811.1 coordinate 92,456,347, forward strand.
GTTTTATTTCTTTTAACTTTTTCTGAGTAGCAATGAGTATAACACTGGTGGACCCATCTGAAGGTAGCGATTTGAATTGCTTTTCCCAGAAGAAGTTAGCACGTATGGGCATTGGCATGTATAACCTTATCTGGGAAATACCAAAGATGCACTGGGGAATCCCTCTTGAAGGTTCCCAGGTAAGGGTTGGCACAGCAATTGCCCGGACATGATGGACCGTAATGTTCGTGGTGCAGAAGTTATGGCCCATCACTGCCATTCAAAGAATTGACTGACAATCTATGGATGGGCATTTGATCAAACAGAATTTTGGACTCCTATACCTCGACTGCCCCAGATGATTCAGAGTCTGGACCTCATTAAAAACACAGACAAGACAATATATCCGGGAACATAGCTCCCAAAATGAGCTTCAGTTCTGCTGGTCTAACGTCAACATCTCACAGATAAAAGCAAACTGAATGCATGAAGGTTCCAGTCCTGTGCCTTTTATTTATTCCATTGGCAACAAACATCAAAAGTAAAAAGATCTTAAGGATACCACAGAAAAAAACCAAACAAATTGGAAGCTCACCACCCAGTATGAACAGTTCTAAGCTGGCTCGCCATCTGTTTGAGCCCAAAGCCACAGGCTTCACTCATTGCTTTGGCTCTGCCCTCTTGCAAGACCACATAAAATACTTCCCAATCTCAAAGGAACCTGGAGCACTGAAAAAGATAAAATCCCTCTTGTCCCCATTGTTACCAGTCTGCACGCCTGAACCGGACAGCCACACGGCAACCATGGAGTACAGCATCCGGGCCTGCGAAGAGAACAGCCTGTAGGGAATGTCCCCCTGAAGCCAGATTTCAGGAGTCAGGGAGACAGCAGAATTCCCTCGACCAATCCCTTTCTTTTATTGTTGTAATTGATCTCGGACAAAGTCCCCAGTTTTTTATGACTTATGGCAGGACTTACTCAGTTAATGGCATGGTGTTGGGGAGAGTTATAGAACAAAGAGATCTAGGGGTACAGGTTCATAGCTCCTTGAAAGTGGAGTCACAGGTGGACAGAGTGGTGAAGAAGGCATTCGGCATGCTTGGTTTCATTAGTCAGAACATTGAATATAGGAGTTGGGACGTCTTGTTGAAGTTGTACAAGACATTGGTAAGGCCACGCTTGGAATACTTTGTGCAATTCTGGTCACTCTATTATAGAAAGGATATTATTAAACTAGAAAGAGTGCAGAAAAGATTTACTAGGTTGCTACCGGGACTTGATGGTTTGAGTTATAAGGAGAGGCTGGATAGACTGGGACTTTTTTCTTTGGAGCATAGGAGACTTGGGGGTGATCTTATAGAGGTCTATAAAATAATGAGGGGCATAGATCAGCCAGATAGTGAACATCTTTTCCCAAACGTAGGGGAGTCTAAAACTAGAGGGCACAGGTTTAAGATGAGAGGGGAGAGATACAAAAGGGTCCAGAGGGGCAATTCTTTCACACAGAGGGTGGTGAGTGTCTGGAACAAGCTGCCAGAGGCAGTAGTAGAGGCGGGTACAATTTTGTCTTTCAAAAAGCACTTAGTTACATGGGTAAGATGGGTATAGAGGGATATGTGTCAAACATGGGTAATTGGGACTAGCTTAGTGGTTCAAAAAAAGGGCGGCATGGACAAGTTGGGCTGAAGGGCCTGTTTCCATGCTGTAAACCTCTATGACTCTATGGCCCTAATTTTATCGGCACCACAACCCCGAAATCGGGGCGGGCGAGGCTCGCAGAACGGCATTTCCCGTTGGCCTTGGGTGTGATCTTACCAGCCTCGGGCAGCCATGTGGGTAAAATCAGGGCAATTGACTCTATGACTGGAATGGAACTCTGGTTTTGTTATGACCCCTGGTGAGAAGGAATGTGTTGGCTTCCCTCTGTATTAAACCCCTTTGGTTTGTCACAACAGGGTTAGTTTAAAATCCTTTCCCAGTGGATACCTTTTCCCAGTCCAAATGTATTTACTTTTCAGAAGGAGCCAATTTAAGCAGCGAAACAGTGACTGGAATTTTCCCGTCCCGCCCGCCACAGGAGTCGGAGCGGACCATGCAAAGGTCTGCTGATCTCGGGCGGCATTTTCCGGTCTTGGGGCGAGCGCGGACGGAAAACCCCCACCCAGTATGTTTATTATTCATTAAAGTCTGAGAGAAATAATTAAAATTCAGCAGAACATAGACACACAGATTAGAAATGAGAAATTAAGAGTACAAATAAATGTATAAAAAATATACAAATCACTCCTTGGCTTGTCCGTAAAGCGTAGATTGTGGTACGTTGCAGCTGTCAAGTTGGGTGATTTACTCCAGGGCGGCACTGTGGCACAGTGGTTAGCACTGCTGCCTCACAGCTCCAGGGATATGGGTTCAATTCCTGGCTTGGGTCACTGTCTGTGTGGAGTCTGCACGTTCTCCCCGTGTCTGCGTGGTTTCCTCCGGGTGCTCCGGTTTCTTCCCACAGTCCGAAAGGCGTGCTGGTTAGATGAATTGGCCGTGCTATATTCTCCCTCAGTGTACCCGAACAGGTGCCGGAGTGTGGCGACTAGGGGATTTTCACAGTAACTTCTTTGCAGTGTTAATGTAAGCCTACTTGTGACACTAATAAATGAACTTAAACTTCAGAAGAACATCATTTGATAGATACGCAGTCTGTCGGAGGCACTTGTTGGCTTATCCCACGAGAGATTCTCTTTCTGTAGGGTTGCTGATGAGGCTGTCCTGTTTCTTTTTTGCTTGTGGTTTCTTGCCTCGAGCAACAGTGAGTGAGAGAGGGAGAGAAGAAAATTATCTGCTTCTTGCTGCTGTCTCACACACACAGCACTGGTCTGGCACTAGCTTTTTAGCCCATTTTTCCCTGTCTATATTGAGCACTTCACATCATCAAACTTACGTTATAAGTCTTCACTCATACTTACTTTTAAAAACACAGGTCTCCTTTCAAAAATGTTCAAGATTGTAGTTGGTAGCTGTAATCTGCTGTTGTGATAATATAAGGCTTATGCAGCTTAAAAGCTGATTGTTTGATAAAATCTTTGAACTTGGAACCATTTGATGTATTCGAAAGAGGCCTTTAACTCTCCCTTCGAGCCCCTGCTGAGTCCCCCTATCAACTCAAGGCTAACAACCATCTTCTCAAGGGCAACTGGGAATGGGCAACAATTATTGGTGACACTCACATCTCATGAAAGAATGTAGCTCTTTAGCTCTGACGAAGGGGGATTCGAAATGTTGGTTCTATTCTCTCCCCACAGATACTGTTAGATCTGTTGAGTTATTCCAGCATTTTCTGTTTTTGTTTCAGATTCCAGCATCCGCAGTGTTTTGCCTTTCTCTTCGCGTTTAACTCACTGCCACGTCTCTTTCAGGAATGCCTTCCCTGAAGTGTTCCTGCTTCTCTCATCTGCAGAATGTCTCTTTTCTAATTACAGCCCCCTCCAAACTATTCCGCAACGCCCACCCACCCTCGTAGTATAAATCTTGTCCTATTTTCTTTGTCTTTAGCTCTGATGAAGTGTCATCCAGACTCAAAACATTGGCTCTATTCTTTCTCCACAGGTGTGGTCAGATCTGCTGAGATTTTCCAGCATTTTCTGTTTCTGTGTAAAAAAAACACATGAGTTTCAAAATGGAATCCATCCTGACAATGGACTGCACAATGGTCTTTTAAAGATTTTACTGCAATTTTAAGTGACGAACAAAACGTGCCAGGGTTACTTTCCACCTCTGGTATCTCATAATCCTATTACAGCAATAACACATTTACGTTCTTGACAATGCTTCTTTATCACTGATGTGGAGATGCCGGCGTTGGACTGGGGTAAACACAGTAAGAAGTTTAACAACACCAGGTTAAAGTCCAACAGGTTTATTTGGTAGCAAAAGCCACACAAGCTTTCGAGGCTCTGAGCCCCTTCTTCAGGTGAGTGGGAATTCTGTTCACAAACAGAACTTATAAGACACAGACTCAATTTACATGAATAATGTTTTGTTTCTTAAAGACTGGATTAGTTGTAAGTATTCGCATTCCAACCATTATTCATGTAAATTGAGTCTGTGTCTTATAAGTTCTGTTTGTGAACAGAATTCCCACTCACCTGAAGAAGGGGCTCAGAGCCTCGAAAGCTTGTGTGGCTTTTGCTACCAAATAAACCTGTTGGACTTTAACCTGGTGTTGTTAAACTTCTTACTGTCTTTATCACTGATCAGGGAGGCGATAATACATTGCCTGTGGTGTTAAAATGGTACAAGTGGGAACCCATCGCTATCTGAGCGAATCTTAGGAACACAATACTCTATTTTCCTTATCTGAGGAGAGTGATGTCAAGGGACCTCATTGAGTTTCACGATCTCTGGGTTACAGTAATTGGTTGGGAGGTAGGAGACAGAGATTAATGGTAATGACTCTGGCAGGAAGTGATAAGTTGTATTCTGCACTCACCTGAATTGGGGTCTCAGCTTTTCACCATATGTATCATGATATGGATAAAGGAATCGAGAGAATGATTTTTACCAAGAGCTTGAGGCACGAAAGAACTATTCGAAATAGGATCTGTAATGCTAGTTTAGCCATGTTTAGTGCAAGATATCATCTGAGTAAAGGAGCTGAAACCAACACATGGAACCTCTGCACGGAGGTGTGTTACATCGCTGATTGTCACTCAAATGCCTGCTAATTGCTCATTAAAGAAGCTCCCAGCATTTTGGTCTTAAGTCTTTCAACTAATAATCTCTCCTTACAGCAACCGGCTGTTTGCGGGTAAAGACAGCATGGTGACAATTAGAAACATGACGTACAGGGATACTGACTGTTTAAAGGGGTACTCACCATTCACTACCATTGATGGTGAAGCTGTGTGTTAGGGACAAGATCAGAAACTCCAAGGTATATTATGAAATTTGCCTAGACCCTAAGTTTTACATTTGATTTTGGCATTAGAATGAGCATAAGGTGTTTCACTACAGGTATGATTCAAGTGACCCACTAGGAAGCTTCTATCAAAACAAACTTTATTTAAAAACACAGTTAAAATATCATTAAAAAAATTAACATAACTTTTACCAATTAAAATAATTAAACCTGACACAGTATAATTCTTAACAACTCGCTATTTCTATGGGTCCAATTTAGCAGTATCCCCCACAGACATGAATCCGTCCTTTAGAACCAGTTAGCACAGGAACCATACTAGTGCATTGGTATTAGATTTTCAGTCTTTTAACATTTCTGGACAGAGATCCAGACAGCAGTTTCCAGAGAAGGATAAATCCTCAAAACAACAAAACTGCAGAGAAGTAAATCTCGTCTCTGACAGCTCGCAGTCTCCAGGCCTCAGAGACAGAAAGGGATACCTCTCTCTCTCTGCAGCTCCAGAACAGCAACTCACAGAGTTAGATTCACTCTCACACAGCAAAATCTCCGGGACAAAGACTTATCCCCTCGTAGATTCCAGTCTCCAACTTCAGAGAGGGGAAAAGAGAGGCAATGCTCTCGTTCAACTCAGAAGCAGCACCTAAAAAAAAACTAAGCTGGAATTTTCTGGAATTCTTTGGAGTTCCTGGCTTCACCCCTTCACGTGACGATACCTGTCAATCATGCCAAACACGCCACACTCTGCAAAATCCCAGGAGAACAAAAAGTACAGCAGAACAGCATTAGTTCAGATTAAGCAGCTATGCTGCTGGAGCACCAATACAGGGATTTCGGTTATAGATGGCTCTGAGTGCATAGAGCTGCTACAACAGATCCTGCACAAGCACATGACTCAAATACATTTTTTAAAGGCACAGTATCATCACAAGAGGCCCAATGAAATATTCCAAAAGATTTGCATTGTCAAGGCTTCACCAGCACTCAAGAATCATTCATTCTAGAAATTCTCTGAGAAAAGAGTAAGGGCTGTGCTAGTCCACCTTATAGTGGTCAGCAGGAGAAAGGGAATGTTTGGTCATTGACGTCTTGCTCATGGGTCCCCCTTTGGTCTGGACACAGAATGGAAGGAGGACACGGAGTTAGGAACAAAGAACAAAGAACAATACAGCACAGGAACAGGCCCTTCGGCCCTCCAAGCCCGCGCCGCTCCCCGGTCCAGGATTGAATCCTGAATCCAGGATCCCCGCCCAATTTTCCAGCCTATCTACATACCAATATCCTATCCACCGAGCTGTCCCTCACAGCTACGATGCTTTGTTCATTACAACCTATTAACTTACCCCCACCCCCCCATTCCAGACCATGTGATCTCCAGGGAGAGGCGAAAACCCAGAGTGAAAAACCCCAGGGCCAATATGGGGAAAAAAAAAATCTGGGAAATTCCTCTCCGACCCCCTGAGGCGATCGAAACGAGTCCAGGAGATCACAATGGCCCCGATCGGAAAATGCTTCCCAACCCTATTCATTTCCACTTCCACGAACACCATATGAATTCCCTGCCCCCGAGACAGGTTCCCAACTATCCGCAGTCTCACTCTGTACTGGCACCAGCAAGATGATCATAGAATGAAGCCTTGAAACGAGAAACCAGGAACAATTAGCCCGCGCCGCTCCCTGGTCCAAACTAGACCACTCTTTTGTATCCCTCCATTCCCACTCTGTTCATATAGCTGTCTAGATAAGTCTTAAACGTTCCCAGTGTGTCCGCCTCCACCACCTTGCCCGGCAACACATTCCAGGCCCCCACGACCCTCTGTGTGAAATATGTCCTTCTGATATCGGAAGAGCAGCACCAGCTGCTGCGAGAGAGGTACAAGAGGACGAGGTGGTTCCTTCATCACCCATTGATTCTGGCAACAAGGAAATAGTCAGTGACTTGTTCATTGACATGACAATGTACATTCACCCTAAGCTAGAGACAGCAGGTACAGGACATTCCTCTTCATCTGGACCTCCTCCACCAGGACCTTCAATGCCACATGTGAGAACTTGGGCACACTTTTCCTTGGTCCCTGATCCATTCTGCAACTTGTTGCTTGGTTTGAGGAGCCCATATGTCCCATTCAGATTAGATTATTGGTGACATGGTGGCACAGTGGTTAGCACTGCTGCCTCAAAGCTCCAGGAACCCAGGTTCGATTCCAGCCTTGGGTCACTGTCTGTGTGGAGTTTGCACATTCTCCCCGTGTCTGTGTGGGTTTCCTCCGGGTGCTCCAGTTTCCTCCCACCGTCCAAGGATGTGCGGGTTAGGTGGATTGGCCATGTTAAATTGCCCCTTAGTGTCGGGGGATTAGTAGGGTAAATACATGAGATTACAGGGATAGGCGCTGGATCGGATTGTTGTCAGTGAAGGCTCAATGGGCCAATGGCCTCCTTCTGCACTGCAGGGGTTCTGTGGTTCTCTGAGTCTAATCAGCTCATGTGTGCAAAATGTGCTGTTTTCTGGTTAGGACCTTCAGGCAAATTTAAATTGTGTTAATCAGCAATTAGGAACAAACGTTTGTGCTAAATCTGACAGACTAGTCTGATCACCCAGTTAGCATCTATTTTCAGACATTGGTCAAAATAATCCTGAAATTAGAAGGCACAGAGAATTGTGTAGATGGAGTCAGGAGGTTTCAAAAGATACGTGTCTGGGCGAAGCTACTATGGCAGATGGAGGTCAATGTGGGGAAATCTGAGGTCATTCTGCCGTGGATCTGAGAAATTCAATATGTTCAGAATTTTCTTTCAATGGTGAGGGACTAAGAACTCTAGAGAATCAAAAGAGCTTAGGTGTCCACTTGCAGAAATCACAAAAAGCGATCAGGTTGACAACTTTTCTGGGACTATATCTGGATTTCCATCATGTATACTGTCTGACCTTGTGATGCTTTGTCAAGTGATCACTTGATCGTGAAGGGTAAGTCTTGCCTCACGAATTTGATTGAATTTTTTGAGGAGGTAACTAAGTGTGTCGATGAAGGTAGAGCAGTTGATGTCATATACATGGATTTTAGTAAGGCGTTTGATAAGTCCCCCATGGTCGGCTCATGAAGAAAGTAAGGAGGTGTGGGATAGAGGGAAATTTGGCCGATTGGATAAGTAACTGGCTATCTCATAGAAGACAGAGAGTGGTGGTGGATGGAAATTTTTCAGACTGGAGACCAGTCACCAGTGGTGTACCACAAGGATCAGTGCTGGGTCCTCTGCTATTTGTGATTTTTATAAATGACTTGGAGGAGGGGGCTGAAGGGTGGATCAGTAAATTTGCGGATGACACCAAGATTGGTGGAATAGTGGATGAGATGGAGGGCTGTTGTAGGCTGCAAAGAGACATTGATAGGATGCAAAGCTGGGCCGAAAAATGGCAGATGGAGTTTAACCCTGATAAGTGCGAGGTGATTCATTTTGGTGGGATAAATTTGAATTGTGGATTACAGGGTCAAAGGTAGGGTTCTGAGGAATGTGGAGGAACAGAGAGATCTTGGGGTTCATATCCACAGATCTCTGAATGTTGCCACTCAAGTGGATAGAGCCGTGAAGAAGGCCTATAGTGTGTTAGTGTTTATTAACAGGGGGTTTGAGTTTAAGAGCCGTGGGGTTATGCTGCACTGTACAGGACCTTGGTGAGACCACATTTGGAATATTGTGTGCAGTTCTGGTCACCTCACTATAAGAAGGATGTGGAAGCACTGGAAAGAGTGCAAAGGAGATTTACCAGGATGCTGCCTGGTTTGGAGGGTAGGTCTTATGAGGAAAGCTTGAGGGAGCTAGGGCTTTTCTCTTTAGAGCGGAGGAGGTTGAGAGGCGACTTAATAGAGGTTTATAAGATGATGAGGGGGATAGATAGAGTGGATGTTCAGAGACTATTTCCTTGGGTGGATGTAGCTGTTACTAGGGGGCTCTGCTGTACACACTGGATGACTATGTCAGCGTAAATAGACAAGTCTACCTTATTGTTAACAGTGGACTGAACCTCCAGAACAGAATCTAACTGAAATTCCTGTATTGGACTTTTGCCTGTGGGGGCAAGAAATTTCAGAGAGGATGGTAGTTCGTCTTGTTCCTGTTCAAGGGAGTATGATTGTCCATGTCCTAAAGTCTTTTGTCTTCAATCAGTCTTCTGTCTCTCTCCAGAGGCATGCTGGAAGCTCTAGGACTGGGAAGCATTCAAAGGACCAATTCACAGCAAATGTTAAAAAGCTGAAAATCCAGCATCTCGTGAACATACTTGCTTTTTGTGCCAAGTCTAGAAAGGGGTGTATGTCTATAGATGGTGTTTAACGTGGAACAACAGAGATAGCTAGCTGTTCATACTGTATCATGTTTGAATCTTGTAACTGGTAAAAGTTATGCTAATTATTTTTGTTATCTTTTAACAGTGTTCTTAAATAAACTTTATTTGATAAAAGCGTCCTGGTGGGTCACTGGAATCATACCTGGAGTGAAACACCTTATGCTCACCTGTGCCGAATTCAAATGTAAAACTTAGGGTCTGGGCTAACTTCATAAAACACCTTGGAGTTTCAGGCCTGGATCGTCACAGTAATTTAACAAAAGAATGCAAAGGTTTGAGATCATTACTTGGAGAGAGGCGGAGCTCTAGAGTAATAGGTTTATCGATATGTTAATGGAACCCTGATGCTGTTAATGCTGCAATTGTGACATCAGCAATTAGATGACCAAAAAGGTGGGTGGATGGGGGGGGGGGGGGGGGGGGGGGGGGGGGGAGGCGGTTGGAGGGGGGGGGGGATGTGGGCGGTGGGGAATTGGGAATTGTGTGGCAAGCATGGGCAGAACTGAAATCTGGGTTGAGGAGATGGGAGATGTTGGTGGCAATGTACACTGCCAGTTCTTTCAATACAAAATACTTTAAAAAGATTTGCGCAGCTATGCACAGTACTTAGCACAGAACATGACTTATGCAAAAACATCCAGACTGCTGTGTGGCTGCACACAATTTAACATGGAAACATAGAAACTAGAAGCAGGAGTAGACCATTTGGCACTTCAAGCCTGCTCCGCCATTCATTTTGATCATGGCTGATCATCAAATTCAATGTCCTGATCTCCCGTTCCTCTATATCACATCATTCTTTTAGCCTCAAGGGCTAGATCTAATTTCTCCTTGAAATCAAACAACGTTTTGGCCTCAGCTACATTCAGTGATAGTGAATTCCACACATTCACCACATCCTCCGGGTGAAGAAATTTCTCCTCACCTCAGTTCGAAAAAGTTTACCTCTTATCCTCAAACTGTGACCCCTAGTTCTGACTCCCCCACCACCTTCTTTCTGAATCTATCCTGTCTAATCCTGTTAGAATGTTATAAGTTTCTATGAGATCCTCTCTCACTCTTCTAAACTCCAGTGAATATAATCCTAACCAATTTAGTCTCTCCTCATATGACAGACCTGCCATCCCAGGAATCAGCCTGGTACTCCCTCTACAGCAAGGACAATTTAGTGGCAACATTGGTTGGAAGGCCTCAATTTCTCACCATTTATACCTCTATCTCACCTGATTTGGGGTGGACTAGTGGAGGAAAAAGTAGCCGCTTATCACAAAAGGGATACCCAGGTTAACTTCATTTGCATCAAAGTTGCTGTTTTGTTTATGTGCTGGACATTCTGGGGAAAGAGTCTCTGCCTGGCTATACATCTCGCGTAGAATAATTATGGTAAGTTTGGCATTGTCACTTGTCAACTATGCCAGCAACAGTAATTCATTTGGTTGCGGGCTTTGAAACTCATCTTGCCATTTATTCTCATCATAAGTGTCAAGCTTCCAGAAATAAGCTGATTGATCGCACAGAACATTTCTTATAGAGCTGTAGGCACTCACATTAATTATATTTGCTTATGAAAGATGTGGAGCACATTTAATCGCTGCTCTGAAGATATAATTGGCAAGTAATTAGTGCCAAGGTATTCAACATTTCTATTCTGGCCCTTCCTCCAGTCACAGTGTTATAGAATAGACAGCCTCTGCCAGAGACATTAACCACCTCCTGTGCTGTTAGTGCTGGTACATGTTAGCTGCTGCTATTTCTTTGGGCTGCAGGTGAGTTCTTGCACACCAACATCCTTGGCCTGTACGTTCTCAGAGTGACAGTCTCTATCGCATTGCCATTCTGAATGGAATTCCAAAGCCCCTGCCTCGCCCAACCTTCCTCTCTCAGGCTGGATGTGACAAGAGCAGTGAAGTGCACCCCTGGCAGCATCAGCCGGGAGTAACTGGGCCGCAGAGAGGTAAGGCAGGAGCAGGGCTACAGGGGAGGAAGCGGGGCAGTCCGGAGGGGAGAGGTGGGGCGGAACAGCTGGGAGGGGACAGGGTGAACTGGCGAGGAGGGGGCAGGGTAGACTGGCGGGGAGGGGCAGGTGGACTGGCAGAGAGGGGGCAGGCTGACTTGTGGGGAGGGGGCAGGCAGCCTGGCGAGGAAGGGGCAGGACGAACTGGCAGGGAGGGGGCAGAGTGGACTGGGTGGGGAAGGGGCAGAGTGGATGGCAGGGAGAGGGCAGGGCGGACTGGCTGGGAGGGGGCAGGGTGGATGGCGGAGAGGGGGCGGGTGGCCTGACGGGGAAGGGGCAGAGTGGAGTGGTGGGGAGGGGGTGGGACGAGGCAGACTGGAGTGGAGGGGCGAGGCAGACTGGAGGGGAGGGGGTGGGGTGAGGCAGACTGGAGAGGAGGGAATGAGGCAGGACAGATTGCAGGGGAGGGAGTGAGGGGGTGGGGGGGTGGGGTAGGGTTGTCGGAGCATAGAGGGAATCAGAGCAAAGTGGGTGCCAGGTTGTACCAGACCGGGGGGAATAAAATTCTGCCCCAAATCTTTGATGAAGGATGTGACACTGGTGTATTTCCCAGTCTGATTTGTGCAACACATCTTTGGATTGCCTTAATATTATATACCAATTTCGCCATTGAAGGACACATAACTTGCCCACACCTGCATTGGATGAATACTTGTCTGGGCGACGTGGTGGCACAGTGGTTTGCTCTGCTGCCCAACAGTGCCAGGGACCTAGATTCTTGTGGAGTTTGCACATTCTCCCCGGGTGCTCCGGTTTCCTCCCACACTCCAAGTCCAAAGATGTGCAGGTTAGGCGGATGGGCCATGCTAAATTGCCCCTTTGTGTCCCAAGAAGTGTAGGTTCGGGAGATTAGTGGGGTAAATGCATGGGGTTTCAAGGATTAAGGTTAGGGTGGGATTCTCTGTCGGAATGTCGTGCAGACTCGATAGGCCGAATAGCCTCCATCTGTAATCATAGAAACCCTACAGTGCAGAAGGAGGCCATTCGGCCCATCGAGTCTGCACCAACCACAATCCCACCCAGGCCCTACCCCCACATATTTACCCGCTAATCCCTCTAACCTACACATCCCAGGAATCTAAGGGGCAATTTTTAACCTGGCCAATCAACCTAACCCGCACATCTTTGGACTGTGGGAGGAAACCGGAGCACCCGGAGGAAACCCACGCAGACACGAGGAGAATGTGCAAACTCTACACAGACAGTGACCCGAGCCGGGAATCGAACCTGGGACCCTGGAGCTGTGAAGCAGCAGTGCTAACCACTGTGCTACCGTGCCTACCTGTAATGTAGGTATTCTATGATTGTTTGGTAAGCTATAATTCCGATATGTTTGTTCCAATACCAAAGATTCCTCCTCAGAAATCGAAGAGCCCTGCTTGCTTTGGATATTATCTGCTGAATGTGGAAACCCCATTGAAGATTGTTATCTGATCTGTTGTAAGTTTCTATTCTGGTCAGATTCCTTCTGCACCTTCCAGATTGATGTGGAGGGGAGGGAGTGAGGTGGGATGGACCAGAGGGTGAGGCGAATCAGAGGGGATATGCATACTTACCTGATGAAGGAGCAGTGCTCCGAAAGCTAGTGGCTTTTGCTACCAAATAAACCTGTTGGACTTTAACCTGGTGTTGTGAGATTTCTTACTGTGTTCTTCCAGATTGGCCAAGGACTTTAGAATCAGTCAAAACCTCGAAATTCTGATCTCCCATGCGGAAACCGGAGGGAAAACATTCTCCTCATTATTTGACAGCCAAAAGTGACATTGATCTGCTCAGAGAACACTCCAGAATGGGGAGGAAGCATTGGTGCATTTTTCCAATCCAAAATCATAGAATCCCTACAGTACGGAAGGAAGCCCAGTGGGCCATGCCAAAGTGCCTGGTGGGCATTGTCAAGGTGCCAGGCTGGCATTGCCAGGCTGGCACTGCCCAAGGGGCAACCCCTTGCCCTCGGTTTTCCCCAGGGTCCTCAATGGCCTCGGGTTCTATGGTCGAGGGCAACACGACTGTTCCCCGTTCATGGGAGCAGGTGTTTTCCTCGGCGGAGAGAACCTCTCCCAGCGAGGTCACAAAAGCAAGTGAGCTAAACAGATGCAAATTAATATTTAAATTAATCAGGCCTGATTTCTCGGCTCTCGTGCAATTTTACCGGCTCACTCCGTCCATCGATGGAAGGGGCAAGCTGGTAAAATCGCGGCTGGCAAGTCTAAATGCACTCATGGTACGGTATTTTGAGTTAAGATCTGTTCCGCAAAGTCTTCATTGCTGCTGTGGCTACTAATGACACGGCCAGCTACTTCAATGTCCAGGTTATTTTTCACACTGCTTCAGATATGAAGATAGATTGCAGAGTTGGGACTGTTTTTCCTGAAGAAGGAAAGGCTGAGAGGAGATTTGATTACGGTAATCAAAATCATGAGAGCTGAGAGTAGATAAGGAGAACGTGTTCCCACTTCTGAAAGGATCGTGAATGAGAGGGCACAGATTTGAAGCAATTGGCAAAAGAAGCAAAAGAAACATGAGGAAAAGTTTTTCCGCCCAGTGAGTGATTAAGATCTGAATGCAGAGAATGGTGGAGGCAGATTTAAGCAAAGTTTCATATCATTATCTGAAAAGGAAGAATGTGCAGTGTTATGAGAAGAAGGTGGGAAAATGGTTCATGCAGGGAGTTGATCCAAACATAATGGCCTGAATGGCCTCCTTCTGGGCTGTAACAATTTGTTTATTAGTTTTACAATTCACATCGATATTTCCCTCTCTCCTAAACATCCACATGCACACATTCAAAAGTCATAATCAGACTCGGGAATCCTGCCTAGATTTTTTTCTCCTTCCCAACCCACAGCGATTCAAACCAACTATAGATCAGTAAATCAATTCAGATCAAGGGTAAAACCTGGGGTCATCTGCTGTCTGAAGTTTTTTGCTATTCCAATGCAGTGATTGTAACTTTAAGATTGGCCATGTTAAATTGCTCCTTAGTGTTTAGGGGGATGTCAGGGGGATTAGTGGGGTAAATATGTAGGGTTACGGGGATAGGGTCTGGGTGGGATTGTTGTTGATGCAAGCTCAATGGGCCGAGTGACCTCCTTCTGCACTGTAGGGATTCTATGATCTTTCTCCTCTATGACAAGCCTTACTGATTATGGGTCAGATGGTCTGAACAACCAATCAACACTTAGCACAGGAAAGCTTCCTGAGGGGAGGAGCCTTCCTAGTTAGAAAGTGTGTACAGTGAACGAGCTCAAAGCACGCAGCTAATGAAGTAACCTTGTAAATAAGGTTTGTTTGTTTAAGTTAAGCCTCCGGGAGTATATCTTCAACTCTGGCGATGAGGATAAATAATCCTCACATTGCCTCTAGCCCTACCCCTGTGAGTATCACATTTTAAATGAAAACTGAAGGAAAAAATATTTATTTACCAGAATTCCTCTCTTCAGGTGAATAGACCAGTCCAATTACTTCATGAAGGACTGGAGTCAATACATCGAGCACCTCAGGTTTTAATTCCAGGAAAAGGATATAGGAGAGGAGGAAAAGTGCAAAGCAATTCTCCTGACCTCTGTGGAAATTAGACCTTCAATCTTATTCACATTTCCAAAGCCCCAAGTACACCCAACCATAAATCATTCAGTGAGCTCCATAGAATTGGTGAAAGATCATTTTCAATACACACCATCAGCCATCATCCAGAGATTAAAAGTTAATTCAAGAAGGAGATCCACTGGGGAATCGATCATGGCGTACATTGCTAAACTAAAGCAATTATCAGAGTATTGTGATTTTGGAGAGCCCCTAAATGACATGCCACGGGATCGGTTAGTTTGTGATATGAACGACAATGGCATACAGTGCTGATTGCAAGCAGAAATTGACAATTTTTTAAAAAATGGGCAACAGAGATAACACTGAACATGGAAAGCATTAAGGTAGAGTGTGCACAAAATGGCACCGTATGCCAATTAGGGAGGGAACCTGCGGCTAGTTGTGACACCAAAACTGCTGAAGCAGCTGCAAAGCAGAAAACATTTCCAGTCACCCACAGAACAAAATGTACAGAGGAGGCAATCAGACAATGATTCTTAAGGTGAAATGTTAAGGTGAAATGTGGCAATAACCTTGCTCCTGAATCTTGTAGGTTTAAGTGTCAATATTGTCACAAAAGAGGTAAATTTAACAAAGCAGTGCAGAGTTAAGTCAAGACTGCTGAGTAACCAATCAGTCAAGATATTAAATTAATTTATGGATTGTGGGCATCACTGGCTGCACCAGCATTTGTTGCCCCTCCCTACTTGCCCTTGATCAGAGGGCAGTTGAGAGTCAACCACATTGCTGTGGATCTAGAGTCACATATAGGCCATACCAGATGAGGACAGCAGATTTCCTTCCCTGAAGGGCATTCGTGAACAAGATGGGTCTTTGGGCGGCATGGTGGCACAATGGAGATTGGTGGAGATTTTTGAGGTGATGTTATCTACATTCCATTCTCCATCGCCAGATCACGCCAATGCTTTGCAAGCCACGGATTATCTGAAGTCCTTTTATCAGACAATAGAATTGTATTTGGTCGAATAATGGAACAAGTGGTGAATTTCAAAACTTCACCAGTCTCAGCAACATTCAACACATCAGAACCGCGCCTTACCATCCAGCATCAATGGAATTAGCCAAGAGAGTCATCCACATTTTCAAGTCTGGTCTAAGGAAACTGTCAGGAAGAACCTTGGAAACCAAAATCTCAGGATTCCTCCTTAGCTCCCGTACCACTTCACATACAACAACGGGAGTTCCACCAGCAGAACTGCTAATGGAATATTATCTCAGAACGAGCATGAGCTTCGTGTTTCCAAACTTGCCATGAGGTAAAGACTGTTAGCGCTCTCTTGGGTATCAGCAATCTAAAGGCACTCTCAGTCGGCTCTTAACACAAACTGCGCTGGATACCATGCATTCAATGCAAGGTCTTTAATTACTTGTGCACAAGGAGAACTCTCAACGGAGCTGCTCTCTGACCGGAGCAGTTCTGAGGTTACAGAGACACAGCTCAGCAGTTATAGCTACTTACAGCAAATCAGGAACAAGAGATTTTTCACATCTTTCATTGACGTACATATTTGCCAATTAAATCCCGACCTTTCGCCCTTTCTCATTCGATAAAAAATTGACTTCTGCCAATCCTTCATTTGCATAGCATATCCCCATATCTCGCCTTTGGTATTTGTTATGAAACAAATCTGGTCTTGTTCAGCCTCTGGTGAAGGCCGAAAAAGGAAAATGTTATGGGGGCTTGTGAAGAAATAGCAGAGACTGACTCCTTTTGAAGGTCAGTAAGCTGATAAACATTTTTGACTACTGCACAGAGAAAGCATGAGTTTTTAATTTGAACACTTTAACTTCCGCACAATTTAACTTCCAAACTATGAAACTTCAATCTGAACTTTTTAATTTCCACAAGACCAGCCAAGGTATTCAGAAGACAAACCATGATTCAAATAGTAGCACAGAAAGTTATGGTAAATGAAGCCATATTGGTGAAAAACTTTGGTCATGGACCAAGTTGGATCCCAGGGATTATTGTCACTGAGACTGGATACCAAGTAGACATGGAGAGATGAATCAGTCATAAACACGTGGACCATTTGAGGGTGGCACGATGGCACAGTGGTTAGCACTGCTGCCTCACAACACCAGGCATCCGGGTTCAATTCCGGCCTCGGGTCACTGCCTGTCTGGAGTTTGCACATTCTCCCCATGTCTGTGTGGGCTTCCTCTGGGTGCTCCAATTTCCTCCCATTGTTAAAAGATGTGCCGGTTAAATGGATTGGCCATGTTAAATTGCCCCTGAGCGTCCCAGGATGAGTTAGGGGCATCAGTAGGGTAAATACGTACGGGTACGCCAATAGGGCTGGGGTAAGATACTCAGATGGACTGAATGGCCTCCTCCTGCACTGTAGGATTCAATGAATTCTATGAATTTGAGGAGTAGAGAATCACTCCAACAGTCAGTGTTGCCATCAAGAAATGTTTTTAAAGCCGTGAGCACGTACCTGATCAAACTGTTCTAAACAAAACTGATGTCTCCCTTGAAGCAAATTGTAATGAAGTGCCTGGGCCAGAAGATACTTGTTGTTATAGTTTCTGTTAGCAGCGAGCAACCCTGTGGAAGCATCTCAAACTATAGAATTATGCCACTCGACTAGAAACAGAAAACCTCCTCAAAGATTTGACTTAAAATTATTGAACCTATGTGTACAGTGTGTAATTAGAATTCAGGACTAAGTCCAAATGTCATTATTTCTCAAATTTTGATAGTGCTTTCCATTCACCTATGGTGGAAGCAGGCACGTTGGCAACATTCAAGGGGTATCTTGATAAAAATATGAATGGGAGGTGAACGGAGGGACAAAAACCACATACCGGCGCAGGCTTGGGGGCCGAAGAGCCTGTTCTTGTGCTGTAAAGCTCTTTGTTCTTTGTCCTTTGTACTTGCCCTAGCTCCATATCCCTCGATACTCTTAATTAAAATCTATCAACACTATTACAAATCAATCTATTTAAAGTAGAGAATGCTACATATCATTCAAATTAAACAAGGAAAATCTAGGCCAGAATCTGTACATTTTAGGGTTAAAATGTTTGTCCAGACTATTTTATTTATTTACAAGACTGTGTCATTTAGTTGGAACTGTCTTCGGTTTTCATATTTCACTTTATTTTGATCATATTACTCTATTTTGTGTGTGACTATGTTGCTCCTAAATTAATTCACCCATATCATCCAGGGAACCCAATGCAGTGACTCCGGTTCTGTCTCTTGTGTGGAGCTGAGTTCATCTACATTTCAAACATTTATTGATAACTGATGTCCTGCATTTACTGGGAAGTGTGGATGTTGATTGCATTATAGGGAATCTTATGCGATTGCAACACATTTCAGAGAGCCTGGCAAGTGTCATTGATTTAATTATCTCCTGCAGTAAAGAACTCTACAAAAAGGTTTGTGATGCATAGCGGAGAAGGAAATATAAAATAGGCATCTAAGTAAATCTGTTTAGTTCTTCTGTTCTCAGGCTCACTTCCATAAGACGTAGAGGCAGAAGTAGGCCATTCAGCCCACTGAGTCTGTCCCACCATTCAAATAGATCATGATTGATCCATGATAATTCTCTAATCCGATTTCTCGTTTTATCCCCATAACCCTTGGTTCCCTGACCAAAAAGAATATGTCGATCTCAGCCTTAAATCACCCAGCTTCTACAGCCCACTCATAGAGTCATAGAGATTTACAGCATGGAAACAGGCCCTTCGACCCAACTTGTCCATGCCGCCCCTTTTTTTAACACCTAAGCTAGTCCCAATTGCCCGCGTTTGGCCCATATCCCTCTATACCTATCTTACCCAAGTAACTGTCTAAACGCTTTTTAAAAGGCAAAATTGTACCCGCCTCTACCACTACCTCTGGCAGCTTGCTCCTGACACTCAGCACCCTCTGTGTGAAAGAATTGCCCCACTGGACCCTTTTGTATCTCTCCCCTCTCACCGTAAACCTATGCCATCTAGTTTTGAACTCCCCTACCTTTGGGAAAAGATATTGACTATCCAGCTGATCTATGCCCCTCATTATTTTATAGACCTCTATAAGATCACCCCTAAGCCTCCTACGCTCCAGAGAAAGAAGTCCCAGTCTATCCAGCCCCTCCTTATAACTCAAACCATCAAGTCTCGGTAGCATCCTAGTAAATCTTTTCTGCACTCTTTCTGGTTTAATAATATCCTTTCTATAATAGGGTGACCAGAACTGTACACAGTATTCCAAGTGTGGCCTTACCAATCTCTTGTACAACTTCAACAAGACGACCCAACTCCTTATTCAATGTTCTGACCAATGAAACCAAGCGTGCCGAATGCCTTCTTCACCATTCTGTCCTCCTGTGACTCCACTTTCAAGGAGCTATGAACCTGTACCCTTAGATCTCTTTGTTCTATAACTCTCCCTAATACCCTATCATTAACTGAGTAAGGCCTGCCCTGGTTCGATCTACCAAAATGCATCACCTCGTATTTATCTAAATTAAACTCCATCTGCCATTCGTCAACCCACTGGCCCAATTGATCAAGATCTTGTTGCAATCTTAGATAACCTTCTTCACTGTCCACTATGCCACAAATCTTGGTGTCATTTGCAAACTTACTAACCACGCCTACTAAATTCTCATCCAAATCATTAATATAAATGCAAAAAACCGTGGACCCAGCACCGATCCCTGAGGCACACCGCTGGTCACAGGCCTCCAGTTTGAAAAACAACCTTCTACAACCACCCTCTGTCTTCTGTCATCAAGCCAATTTTGTATCCATTTGGCTACCTCATCCTGGATCCCGTGAGATTTAACCTTATGCAACAACCTACCATGCAGTACCTTGTCAAAGGCCTTGCCAAAATCCATGTAGACAACATCAACTGCACTGCCCTCATTTACCTTCTTGGTTACCCCTTCAAAAAACTCAATCAAATTTGTGAGACATGATTTTCCACTCACAAAGCCATGCTGACTGTCTCTAATCAGTCCTTGTGTCTCTAAATGCCTGTAGATCCTGTCTCTCAAAATACCTTCCAACTACTTACCCACCATAGATGTGAGGCTCACTGGCCTGTAGTTCCCAGGCTTTTCCCTGCAGCCCTTTTTAAACAAAGGCACAACATTTGCCATCCTCCAATCTTCAGTCAGGTCACCTGTCGATGATTCAAATATCTCTGCTAGGGGACCCGCAATTTCCTCCCTAGCCTCCCACAATGTCCTGGGATATACTTCATCAGGTCCCAGGGATTTATCTACCTTGATGCGCTTTAAGACTTCCGGCATCTCCTTCTCTGTTATATGTACACTCCTCAAGACATCACTATTTATTTCCCCAAGTTCCCTAACATTCATGCTTATCTCAACAGTGAATACTGATGAGAAATATTCATTTAGGATCTCACCCATCTCTTGTGGATCCGCACATAGCTGACCTTGTTGATCCTTAAGAGGTCCTACTCTCTCCCTAGTTATTCTTTTGGCCTTTATGTATTTGTAGAAGCTCTTTGGATTCTCCTTTGCCTTTTCTGCCAAAACAATCTCGTGTCCCCTTTTTGCTCTCCTGATTTCTCTCTTAACTCTACTCCTACACTCTCTATACTCTTCAAGGGATACACTTGATCCCAGCTGCCTATCCATGTCATGTGCCTCCTCCCTCTTCTTGACCAGGTCCTCAATACCCCGAGTCATCCAGAGTTCCTACTTCTACCAGCCTTGCCCTTCACTCTAAGAGGAATGTGTTTACCCTGAACCCTGGTTAACACACTTTTGAAAGCCTCACACTTACCAGACATCCCTTTGCCTTCCCACAGACTCCCCCAATTAACTGTTGAAAGTTCCTGCCTGATGCCATCAATTCCACAGATTCATTACTCTCAGAGAGAAGAAATTTCTCCTTATCTCTGTCTTAAATGAGCAACCCCTAACTCTGAGATTATGCCCTCTGGTCCTAGACTTTCCCACAAGGGGAAACAACCTCTCAGCATCTACCCTGTCAAGCTCCTGATTCTTCTAAGTGAATCCAGGTCCAACTCACACTCCTCATAAGAAAATTCCTCCTACCCAGGATCAACCTTGTGAACCTTCTCTGTCTGGACTGCCTTCAATGCCAGTATGTCTTTCCTTAGATAAGGGGACCAAAACTTCACAATATTTCAGGTGTGGTCTAACTAGTACCTTATATAGTTTTTCTGCTTCATTCCCTTTGCGATAAAGGCCGGCGTTCCATTTGCTTTTCCGTTTACCTGCTGAACTTGGGCATGAGGATGCCTAAATCCCTCTGTGCTGCATTTCTCCATTTAAATAATATTCAGCTCCTTTATTCTTCCTACCAAAGTGCATATCCTCACATTTTGCTACATTATATTCCATCTGTCAAGTTTTTGCCCACCCACCCACTTAACATTTCTATATTCAACTGTGGACTCTTTGGGCCCTATTTTACCATTTTGATTCTAAGGGCTGGGCGGACTTGAAACTGGGAGTGTTTCAGATCCGACTTTTAGACTTGTTCTCAGGTGCCCCCATACACACTCTGCCTGCAAAAATATCAGCGATTCCGAATCGCGCTGCAGAAGGCTGTGGGCGGGGCTTAATGCGCCCAAAATCCTGCAGCTCCGATCGGTGCCTCCAACTGCGCACGCGCAGAAAAAAAAGATAGAATGCGACTCCCTGCCATTTTGCTCCTGGGCCAGATAATGCCTCCCCCTGGCCCCCACAGACATTGCCCCACCCCCAGAACATTACTGACCCCTTTATCCCCCCACCCCCTCTGCCACCCAGATGGATCACAGGCCCCTCCCCCCTTCCCCCTCACTGATCTCAGGCAGAGTGGCAGCGGATCCTCCTTCTCCCCCACCGATCTCAGGCAGAGTGGCAGCGGATCCTCCTTCTCCCCCACCGATCTCAGGCAGAGTGGCAGCGGATCCTCCTTCCCCCCCACCGATCTCAGGCAGAGTGGCAGTCGACCCCCCTTCCCCCTCACTGATCTCAGGCAGAGTGGCAGCAGACCCGCCCGCCCCCCACACCCACGGCCCCCGCTACTGATTCCCGATTTCAAGCACAGAGCCATCGGACACTCGGCACTTACCTCCTCACTAACTGGAGCGTCTGAATTGGACTTTTGTACAACATGTCTGTTTTGCGCCGATTCTGGATGGGCGAACGCGGTGGTAAAGGGGGAAATGCTGGTAAGGTTGGGCGTGCAGCCCATTAAGTCAATTTAAATGCATGCAAATGCATTTAAATGGCGGTCGCACCTGTTTTGGGCATGGTCCCGATTGTGGGCCTTGGTAAAGGGGGGATCGGTGTGGAGGCAGGTGCGGATCGCGCTACTCGCCTCACACCCCGACTTTACCAAGTTTTCACACCCGAAAACAGTCGCAACCTGATGGTAAAATCGGGCCCTTTGTATTATCCTCACCACTTGCCTTCCCACCTATTTTTGTGTCATCTGCAAACCTGACAATGATAAATTCACTTCCCTTGTCCAAGTCATTAAGATATATCATAAACAATTGTGGCCCCAGCACTGATCCCTGTGGCACTCCACTAGTTACAGGTTGCCATCCTGAAAATGGCCTTCTGATCTCAACTCTTTATCTTCTTTTAGTTAGCTAATCCTCTATTCATGTTAATATACTATCTCCCACACCATGGGTGGTTTTCTTACCTTCTGTGCGGTACCATATTGAATGCTTTTTGGAAATCCAAGTATATTACATCGACTGGTTCCCCTTTTATCCACCCTGCCCATTACCACCTCAAAGAATTCTAATAAGTTTGTTCTGCATGATTTCCCCTTCATGAAGCCATGCTGAATCTGCTTGATTATATGGTGTAATTCTAAATGATCTGCTATTACACCCTTTACAATGGACTCTAACATTTCTCCAAAGACAGATGTGAAGCTAACTGGCCTGTAGTTACCTATTTTCTGTCTCTTTCCCTTTTTGAATAAGAATGCTACATTGACAGTTGTCCAATCCTCTGGGACTTGTCCAGATTTTAAGTATTTTTGGAAGATTACTACCAATACACCCATTGACTCTGTAGCGACTGCCTTTAATATCCTAGGATGCAGCCCATCAGGTCCAGGGGAATTATCGGCCTTGAGCTCCAATAGTTTCCCAAGTACTTTTTCTCTAGTGATAGTCATTGTATTTATTTCCTTCTTCCCATACCCCCCACAAACATTTCCCCCTTGATTCTTTAGTATTTTTGGAATGTTGGGGACGATTCTCCCAAAAGTGCTGAATTGGCGGGAAAATTGGTCGAGGTCACGACTGTTTTTTCAGTGCAAAAAACAGTGCAGATTCAGACCTGAGTCTCCGCACTCTGCACTGCAGAGGTCACAATTGTGAATATCATTAAAAGCTCAGGGGGCGGGGTTTATTCTTGCCAAAGTGCCTGAAATTGGCGGGATGAGCAGGAACCTGGTGTCCCATGGAATGTCCCCGGGGCCTCTGAGCACCCCAAGGGAGAAGGAACAGCTTGAGCCAGTGCCAGGGCCTTCCACCCAAGAGATCCCGGACGTCCCGAGACGTTCCGATTCCCCCCTTCCTCACACTGGGGCATCTCAGGGCCAGTGGGATTAACAGGGTGGCACCGAAACAGTGCCATTCGCAAGTCAGCAAGGGCCCTCCAGGTCCTGGCCACCCAGGGGACATCCGCCAAGGGCATCACAGGCAACAGGGCGTTCTTCCCAGCTGGACACCTCCACCTCCGATGTGCATCCTGGGGTAGCACCTAGAAGAAGCAGTAGACCGCATAAAGTTAGAAAGTTGTAGTTCACTAAGAGGGCATGGGTGAAGGTCACCAGTAGTCAGGGTTTATTAATCAATAATGTTAAGAACACAATAAACTGTTAGTTGCACCTCACAGCTGTGACTAATGTGTCTCTGATTCTTTCCCCCACTAACAGGGCTGAGTGGTCCCCATTCCCATGCATAGAGGTGCTGTTTGTTGTGCCTTGCGAAACTCAGACACATGTTACAGAGTGCCTGCCCTCCCTTCCCCAACATCCACCAGACCCTTGGTGCAAGTAACCGCACCCACCCTCCCCACCGCACCGCCCTCCCCCCCTCAACCCAGCCAAAAAACATGTGTCCCCAACCCTTACACCTACGTGGGCCAGGGTAGCAGCGTGCATTCGGAGTACAGGTAGGAATTAGGAGTTAGACTTGAATTGCATCAGGGGCAGGATCCCAGTGAGCACAACAGCGAGTCGTCATCATCCTCCAGCCTTCAACCACGACTCGCAACCATTGCCAGCCCAGGCTCATTAACAGGTCGGATGTTTCTGGGGGACAGGGTGGTGGGATGACAGAGGCTGGGGAAGGGTGATGTGGTGGTTTGAGGGCCCAGGTCGGTTTGGAAGGAAAATAGCGGCTGCACTTGCTCCTGGGGTGGATGTGTGGTGGTTGCGGCCCCCTCACTGTACAGCACCAGCTGGGTAAAGCGGGCTGCAATCAAAGCGTCCCTGGCTGTCCTTCCCTGCCGGACACCTGCCATTGCCACCCGCCCTCTTTCCTCCGGCTCTTCATATGGCGGGATGTCCACCTCGCTCCCTTGCCGCTCCTCCACCTCTTTCTCCTCCTCCTCCTCCTCCAGCTGGTCTCCCCGCTGCTGGGCAATGTTGTGCAGAGCACAGCAAACAATGATGATGCATGAAGCATGCACAGGGTCATACTGGAGGGCCCCTCCCTCCAGAGCGGTCCAAGCAGTGGAACCGCGTCTTAAGCAGGCCGATGCACCGCTCTACAATGGACCGGGTGGCTGCATGGGCCTTGTTGTAGCGGATCTCTGCCTCGGTCTCCGGCCTCCGCACAGGTGTCATCAGCCATGACCTTAGCGGATATCCTTTGTCGCCCAGTAGCCATCCTGGAAGCCTGGGCTGGTCTTCAAAGAGCCCAGGGATGTCCGACTGCCTGAGCACAAAGCTGTCATGGACACTCCCTGGATGGCGTGCATGGACCTGCATGATCCTCAATTGATGGTCGCAGACAATTTGGATGTTCAGGGAGTGGAACCCCTTCCTGTTCACAAATTGCTGCGGTCCTGCATGTGGGGCCCGCATGGCGATGTGTGTCCCGTCCACAGCTCCCTGGGCATTGGGAATCCCGGCGATGAAAGCAAAGCCGAGGGCCCAGGCCTCCTGCTGTGCACGGCCCACATTGAAATTTATGTAGTGCCCTGCCCGGGCAGACAGGGTATCTGTGACCTGCAGCACATATCTGTGCACGGAGGCCTGGGAGATCCCAACTAGGGCACCGCTGGGTGCCTGAAATGAGCTGGAGGCATAAAACTTCTAGGAGGCTGTAACCTTCACATCACCAGGGAGTAGGTGGCCGCCCCTCCCCTGAGGTGCCAGGTGTGCGAGCACCTCACAAAGGCGTCGCACCATGATCTTGGAGAGCCGCAGCCAGTGACGGCACATCTCCTCCGAGAGGGTTTCGAATGAATTGCGGGGCCTGTACCTCCTGAGCCTCGGCACCCTCCGCCTTCTGTGCACCCTCTCGGGAGAATGCTTACCTATCTCCCGGCCCTTAGCGGTAGCCCCCTGCCCTCCTTCCTGAGGGACTGGTAGTGGCTGCTCCTGCTCCTATGCCTGCCACCTCCTGAGCCGCTGCCTCATCCTCCTCCTCCGCCCCTGTTGCCACCAACATGGCCAGCTCCAGATCGAGCAGACCATCTGCAACAGTGGGGTTTGAAAAGAGCATAGAACGACAGATTATTCTCATTGGCTGCATAGACCCAGCACCACCCCAATCCCTCACTTGGGCCAGTACCCCCACTTGTGGGTACTGGCAACCCCACACAATTCATGGTGTCATGCGTGACCTGATTAGGGTTGTGTGAGATTCCCATTATGACAAATGCTGGCACAGATTATGCAGGTCGGTGTGCAGCCATGGCCAATGCGCAGCCTTGAACCATTGCTATGTGTGCAACTGCAGCATCCGTTACAGGCATGTGTTGCTGGTCCGTGTCCGTGGGCAGGGACAGACTGCAAATCAGCACCAGATGTGAGCCCAGTGACAGCAGATTCCATGCAGTCCATGTCTGAACCTCTGCACTCCGGCCTGGAGCAGCAGCTGCTTCATCTGGTTAGGCCTCAGTCAGCACATGGTGCACTCCTCCCCCACCCCGGAACACCAACACTCAGTTGAGTCCCTGACCACACCCCGTGGCAAGACAATGCCACTGCACAGTGCCCTGGAGTGGAGGGCTGAGCAGGACTCCCTCACGGAACCTCACCCAGAGAGCTCTGAGAAAATAGAAGCCCCCCAGCCCCCCACCCCAGATATCACTGGTTCATGGGCCAGCACCTGAAGACAGCAGGAGGAAGCCCGCTGGGCATCTCCAGGGCCTGCCTGCAACATCCTCCGCACTCCGCTAGCAGCACTTACCTCCTCACGCCATTTCAATGCTGCCACGCTAGATTGAGACTTTTATATACCTTTTATATACATCATGCCAAAAAGGTGGGAGACGCAAATGTGGGCAGAGATTGCCGTGCCGATCCCGATAATGGCACGCTAAGGTATGGAAAGTAATGCAAATCAATAGCACACCGGTTTTCTCCGCGGTCCCGGCGGCGCCATTGTTTTCCGGTTGGGAGATGCGCTGGGGGCGTAAACGCTCACAGGGAACCCGTGAAATGGCTGTCACACGCATCTCCCGAACCGACCCGCCAGAAAATTTGCGGGTTGTGGTGGGAGAATCGCCACCGTTATTAGTGTCTTTCTCTGTGAAGACTGACACAAGTATTGATTAAACTCCTCTGCCATTTTCTGGTTCCTTATTATTTCCCTAGTTTCATTCTCTAAGGGACATATGTTGACGTTGGCCTCTCTCTTCCTTTTTGTATACTTCAAGTAGCTCTTACTGTCCGTTTTTATATTATTTACTAGATTACTCGCATTGTTTATCCTCTCCCTCTTTTTTTGGTCATCTCTTATTGGTTTTTCCATCTTTCCCAGTCCTCTGGTTAACATCAATCTTTGCCACATAGTGGGTCAGATTTTTTGGCCTTGCTCATCCTGAAACTGTAAAATCCTGCTCAAAGTCAACGGATCTTTCCATGGTCTTCCCCCTCGTCTGCTCCAATTCCCAATGGCAGGCGGGGCAGTAAAATTCCAGCCAGTATGTTTTCTTCTTTCAGTTTAATACTATTCTCAACTTCTTTGGTTAACCATAGTTGATTTATCCCCTTCCGAGAATCCTTCTTCCTCACTGGGATATCTTTGTTGGGAGTCAAGAACTGTTTCCATAATTTTCATTCCAGGCATGTTTTGGGCAGATGGATGAAGAGGTGAGTTGGAAACACCTCTCATGCTGCAGCAATCTGTTCTGAGATATTTTAACACTAAGGGTGGAATTTTCCCATCTGTCCCGCCACGGGAATTGCAGTGGGCAGAACGCAGACTATGCAAAGGTCCGTTGACCTCGGGTGGGATTTTCGAGCTTTGGGGTGAGCGTGGCCAGGAAATCCCACCCTCAGTCTTTATAACTACTACCCGTCTACTTTCCACTCACGTTTGCCAGCAATGTCCACATCCCAAGAATGAATAACGTACAATGTGCCATGTGGTAACAAGACCTAGAATTGGTGGATGTCATCCAATGAGGCTAGGCCATGTCTGCACTGGCTCTCCAAATGAGCATCATGACTTAGTGCCATTCCTTTGCCTTTTCCCCCGCACCCCTGCACATTGTTTCGATTCAAATAATCATCAAATGCCCTTGTGAATGCCTCAATTGAACCTACCCTCACCACACTTCCTGGCTGTAGATTCCAGACCTGAGTCACTTGTTGCGTGAAAATGCTTTTTATCACATTACATTTGTTCCTTTGCAAATCACTTTAAATCTGTGCCCTCTTGATCCTTTTATAAGCGGAAACATTTTCTCTCTATCTACTCTGTCCAGCCCTTTCATGATTTTGAATTGGAAATCGCCAGTGACCTTTGACCCTGGAAACCCACAGCAGTGGGTGAAGTGAAAATCTATCAGGTGAATCTTACAGATTGAGTGTTATCGAGAAGTTCCATCTTCCAGCCCAAATTCCCTCTTGGCCTTCTTCCCTCCAAAGGACAATTGTCCCAGTCCCTCCAATCTATCCTCATAATTGAAATTTCTCAACCTTGCAACCATGCTTGTAAACCTCTTCTGCACTCTCTCCAATGAGTTCATATCCTTCTTAAAGTGTGGGTCTAAGATCTGCACACAATCCTTCAGCTGAGGTCTAACTAGTGCCTTGTATATGTTCAGCACAACCTCTTTGCTCTTGTAATCTGTGTCCTTGTTAGTAAAGCCCAGCATACTATATGAGTTATTAACTGTTCTTTCCTCCTGTCCTGCCACCTTCAATGACTTGTGGCACATATACACCCATGTTCCTCTGCTCCTGCACCGTCTTTAAGCATTTTATCCCTCTCTCCTATGGGAATTTTTACTTTATTGTTATATTTATTTGGGACCGACACATCCTTTATTGTACAGAATGCAAGTACATATCTTTTTATATTTATATCTTTTATTTATAGCTTTAAAACACAACTCCTGTTTTGATGTCAATCTTCTTCCTTCAGCAAAATACTTGAAACGTTCACATCACATTTGTGTTGCATCTATGGTTTGTGTTACTATGAAATGCATAATTTATTATTATGCAATGTATTGTGTTGTTTTCTGTGCCTTTGTTCATGAAGAAAGTGTTAGCCTGCTATCAGTTTGCAACACCCAGGAGAAAGAAACCATTGCAATCAATACAGTGTGCAGAGTTCTCCCATCTGGGACTAAGTCCCGTGGCAGGGGCGGGAATGGGTTTGGGAATGTAGCTTGTTTCCCGCTGCAGAGGCCAATAGGAAACCATGCATATCTTCCGGCCCTGGCGTCATTAATTATGCACCTGTAGCTTGAGCACCGTATTGTGACGGGGGTGGTACCATGGCGAATGTTCTGCCATCATACCCAGGTGCCATAATGAAAGGGCGACCAATATCACTGACCCACCATTGAATCATAGCATCCTACTGTGCAGAAGGAGGCCATTCGGCCCACTGAGTCTGCCTCGACCACAATCCCACCCAGGCCCTATCCCCATAACCCCTGTATTTACCCTAGCTAATCCCCCTGACACTAAGGGGCAATTTAGCATGGCCAATCCACCTAACCTGCACATCTTTGGACTGTGGAAGAAAACTGGAGCACCCGGAGGAAACCCACGCAGACACGGGGAGAACCTGCAAACTCCACACAGACAGTGACCCAAGCTGGGAATCGAACCCAGGTCCCTGGAGCCGTGAGGCAGCAGTGCTAACCACTGTGCCACCGCGCCATACAGAAGAAAGAAGATGGACCTCGTGAAAAAGAAGATGGATCTCCAGGAACACACTGAGGCTGGAAGATGGACCTTCTCAATAACACTCAATCTGTAAGATTCACCTGATAGGTTTTCACTCCACCCACTGCTATGGGTTTCCAGGGTCAAAGGTCACTGGCGATTTCCATCCCGAACTCTGGAGGCAGCCCAGGCATTCTTCAGGTAAGTCCCGACTTCTGCGCGCCACGTTGCTCCAGACATGTTCTGGACTGGCGTGTTTACCTGCTCAGATTGCGAAGTTTGGGGTGAAGATAACAGTCCAGTCCCATTAGCGAGATGTAAATCAGTTTCATGCCGGCCTCCAGCCGGTTTCCAGATCTCTTGGGAAAACCACGCTGGTGTAAAACCAATTTTTGGACCGCTGTAGAATTCTCCCTCCTGTCCACCATTAAATTCACCGGCGTGGGCATGGGAGAATTCACCCTCTGAGGGGGTTTATCTGGCGTCCCCATGGCGTGGTTCTTATGGCGGGATCTCCTGGCCTCTCCGCTTTCAATGGGATTTTCCATTTATTGTACCCCATGCTGCCGGGAAACCCACACAGTGGGATGAGCTATTGGCAGGACCAGATCACATTGGCATAAACAGCCAGAAAATTCTGGCTTATGTTCTGAGTTTTGCAAACATAGCTAGTTGGGAACAGCCAGTACTTTGTCCGTGGTAAACATTGGAAGGGATATGTTGTTTGATACGATCCACCGATCTTAGGGATGTACGGCCTACACACCCGGCATCACATTGGCAATGATTCCAGCCTTGGGTCTGTGTGGAGTTTGCACATTCTCCCCGTGTCTGAGTGGGTTTCCTCCGGTGCTCACACTCCAAAGATGTACAGGTTAAGTGGATTGGCCATGCTAAATTGCCCCTTAGTCTGTCTGTGAGTGTGTGTGCCCAAGGACAGACTGGCATCCCATCCTTGGTGTACTCTGTCTAACGCCCACTGTCTGTCCAGATGGGCTCTGACTCCCTGCAACCCTGAATTGGAGTAAGCGGTTAGTGAAAGTGAAGAAATGAAGATTCTATATCTCTAATGATGATTCCATCTGGACCATTATGACAGTCAAATTGTCATAACAGGCCCTTCTGGCCAGTGGGATCTTCCAGTTCTGCTGAAGGTGAACGCCAATGGCGGATTCTCTGACAGTAGGACAGGCAAACCACACAAAACGCTGTGGACATCGGCAGGACTGGAAGATCTCACATCCGGCAAATGACAAGCTGCTTCTGTCGCTGGAAAGCATGCCGTAGATTGGGAGGAAAATCCCACCATTTGAATATTAAAATGGGTGTTTGCTGTCATATTATGTTTTTGGTACGTCATAAATCCATGGTGATGGTTGATTGGGTAATTGGTGCCCAATAACAATAAATGAAGAGTATTTTTTTTATTATTTATTCATGGGACTTGGGTGTCACTGGCTGGCCAGCACTTATTGCCCATCCCCTGTTGCCCGAGGGCAATTGAGAGTCAACCACATTGATGTGGATCTGGAGTCACGTGTAGGCCAGACCAGGTAAGGACAGCAGATTTCCTTCCCTTAAAGACATGAGTGAACCAGATGGGTTTTTCCGACAATGGTTTCATGGTCATCAGTAGATTCTTAATTCCAGATATTGTTTTTATTGAATTCAAATTCCACCATCTGCCTTGGCAGGATTCGAACCCAGGTCCCCAGGACATAAGCTGAGTTTCTGGATTAAGAGTCCAGCAATAATACCACTAGACCATCGCCTATTCATTCTGTTCCATCGTTTCAGCAAATAGTTTTCCGTAGAGGCTGAGGAGACATTGAAGAGAAATGGACACGTCTGCAATCCCTCTTCATCTTGTCCCATCTCCGGAAACAACATTATTTGAGTTGGGAGGAAACACTTTATCAAATAGATCTGCCTGTAAATTTAAGACTGTAATCCAATTGCAAGTTTTAAACGATGTCCATAAAGTGCAGAAATTTCACTGCCATAGTTTATGACATTTGAGCTCCATAACTGGATTACTAACTGATAAATCATGCTGAGGCGTATATAATCCCGGATATTTTGGATGGGTTGTATCGGGCAGTTGTGCGTTAAGGTTCAAGCTAAGGTATGGTAATTTAGTTGGCAGCACTGCTACATCAAATAGTTTAACTATTCATGTCCAGATTCAACTTCTTTGATACTGTTTTAATTGGTTCCTCCGACTCCCTGCTTCAAAAACTGTAATTCCTCCAAAGTTTGCAATCCTATAAGTCCCAATTAAAGTTTATTTATTAGTGCCACAAGTAGGCTTACATTAACACTGCAATGAAGTTACTGTGAAAATCCTCTAGTTGCCCCACTCCGGCACTTGTTCGGGTACACCTAGCATGGCCAATGCACCTAACCAGCATGTCATTGGGACTGTGGGAGGAAACCGGAGCACCCGGAGGAAACACACGCAGATGCAGGGAGAATGTGCAGACTCAGCATAGACAGTGACCCAAGCCAGGAATCGAACCCGGGTCCCTGGTGCTGTGAGGCAGCAGTGCGAATCACTGTGTCACTATGCTGCCATCAAGCCTCAATTTCATTGGATCTCTGTTCAAATGAACTGATTTCGAAATCCACATGTTGATTTTCATTTATTAATCATTCCATAGAATCATAGAAACCCGACAAAGCAGAAGGAGGACATTCGGCCCATTGAGCCTGCATCGACCACAATCCCACCTCATAATCCCACGTACTTACACCACTAATCTCCCTGATACAAAGAGACAATTTAGCACAGCCAATCAACCTAACCTTTGGACTGTGGGAGGCAACCGGAGCGCCCGAAGGAAACCCCCACACAGACACGGGGAGAATGTGCAAACTCCACACAGTTACCCAAAGCCGGAATTGAACCCGGGTCACTAGTGATGTGAGGCCACAGTGCTAACCACTAAAACATAGAAACAAAGGGGGCGATTCTCCCAAAAATGCTGAATTGGCGGGAAAACTGTTCTAGTTCATGACTGTTTTGTCAGTTCAACTTAACAAAGAACAAAGAACAATACAGCACAGGAACAGGCCCTTCGGCCCTCCAAGCCCTCACGCTCGAATCTCCGCACTCTGTGCAATGCAGAGATCACAATCAGGAATCTCATTAAAAACCCAGGGGGAGGGGGGGGGCCTATTTGCACCAGAGTCTGATTAGCTCTGGAACTCTGCACATGCGCAGTGGCCCTGATCTGCCAGACTCCCTGTCTGCTGGCCAGCCCGATTGCTGGCCAACCTGGGACCCCCGCAGTGCTGCCCCTCCAGCCCCCCCCCCACGGCCCGATCGCAGCCCCCACAGCAATTCCCGGGCCAGCCCTGACCCCTACCCCCCCGCCCTGATGTCCAGTCCCGCCGCACCCAGCAGTGGCGATCCCCCCACCCCCCTCATCCCAGCAGACCCCCTCCCGCTGACCCCCCCCCCCCCGCCCAGGGTCAGACCCCTCCCGGGAGGCAGGCCCCCCCCGGAAGACCACCCCCCCAGCCCGCTCCAATCGTTGCCCTCCCTCCTTCGCAGACCGATCGCCATGCAGATTGGCAGCAGGACCCCCCACCCCCACCGATCACCCCAAGGCCCCATCCACAATAGGTCCCACCCCTTGGCACTGCCTGAAGCCCAATGTGCAGTGCCAAGATGCCCCCTGGGCATGGGCACTTAGCCCCTTGGGCAGTGCCAGGGGACACAGGCTGGCACTGCCACGGTGCCCGTGCCCAGGGGACACCACCCCTCCATCACCCGTTTCCCCCTGGGGGGCCCCGATTGCCCCCCCCCTTCATTCCGGCGGGGTCTCCTGCTAGTTCCCCGAACGTGGGGAGCTACTCTAAACCCCGCCAGAATGAAATATTCCTGGCAAGATGGGAGATTCAACCGGGACTGGTAAGTTCCTGATAATTACATTTAAAATACATTTAAAACACATTAAATAAAGATTCAAATGACTTACCTGTCTTCCCGCCGGTTTCCAGCGTGGTCTGGTCTCCAACTGTTCTCCGGCTCTGGGAGATGCGCATGCGTTCCCGGTGCATGCGCAAATCCCGGAACACGGCTGGCGACGCGTATCTCCCACCCTGACCCGCAGAAAGGTTGCGGGTCGGGATGGGAGAGTCACCCCAAAGAAACTAGAAGCAGGAGTAGGCCATTCAGCCCCTCAAGCTTGCTCTGCCATTCATTTTGATCATGGCTGATTGTCAAATTAAATATCCCGATTTCCCCCTTCCCCCCACATCCCTTGATCCCTTTAGCCACAGCCCTGCCTTTCATCATAGCTTCATCAAATCTACCTTTCCAACCCACACACTTCCTCCATCCACATTTTCTTCAGCGCTTAATCTCTTCCCTATACAACTTCCAACTGACCCAGAATTCTGTAACCTATAATCTTTTCTACCCCAGTCTGAGTCTTTGTTACTATCAGCCCTATCTTTGCCAACCTACAACCTGTCCACCATCTACAAGGCACAAGTCAGGAATTTGATGGAAAACATCCCACTTGCCTGGATGAGTGCAGATCCAACAACACTCAAGAAGCTCAACACCATCAAGGACAAAGCAGCCCACTTGATTGGCACTCCATCCACCATATTAGACATTCACTCCCGCCATCACTGACACAAAGTCATGCCAATGTGTGCCATCCACAAGATGCACTTCAGGAACTCAATAAGGCTCCTTCAACAGCACCTTCCAAACCTGCAACTTCTATCACCAGCAAGGACACGGACAGCAGATGCGTGGGAGTACCACTATCTGCAAGTCACACATCATCCTGACTTGGGGCTATATCACTGTTCCTTCGTTGTTGCTGGGCCTAAATCCTGGAATTGCTTTCCTAACCGCACTGTGGGAGTACCTACACCACATTGACAGCAGTGATTCAAGAAGACAGTTTGCCTTCACCTCTCAACAGCTATAGGGATGGACAATAAATGCTGGCTTAGCCGGCATTCCCCACATCTGTGAATACCTTCAGAATCAGAGAATCCCGACAGTGCAGAAAGAGACCATTCAGCCCATTGAGTCTGCACCGACCACAATTCTACCCAGGCCCTATTCCCATAACTCCTCAAATTTACCCTGCTAATCCTCCTGACACTAGGGTCAATTTAGCATGGCCAATCAACCTAACCCGCACATCTTTGGACTGTGGGAGGAAACTGAAGCACCCGGAGGAAACCCACGCAGACATGGGGAGAACGTGCAAACTCCACACAGAATTGAACCCGGGTCCCTGGCGCTGTGAGACAGCAGTGCTAACCGTTGTGCCACCATGCCACCCAGTGAATGAATACATTTTTTAAAAGTCCCCAAACTAATAAATTGGACTGAAATTTCCTGGACCTTTTCAACGTAACTACCATGCAAGAGTGGAAAACAGCTACTGTTACGCCGCTGTTTAAAAAAGGAAGTAGACAAAAGGCGGGTAACTACCGGCCGGTTAGCTTAACGTCCGTAGTTGGGAAGATGCTAGAGTCCATTATTAAAGAGGAAATAACAGAGCACCTGAATAAGAATGGTTCGATCAAGCAGACGCAGCATGGATTCATGAAGGGAAAGTCGTGTTTGACGAATCTATTGGACTTTTATGAAGATGTCACTAGTGCGATTGACAGAGGGGAACCGGTGGATGTGGTGTTTTTAGATTTCCAGAAGGCTTTCGATAAGGTGCCTCACAAAAGGTTGCTGCAGAAGATTGGGGTACACGGAGTTAGGGGTAAGGTGTTGGCGTGGATTGGGGATTGGCTATATAACAAGAAGCAGAGAGTTGGGATAAATGGGTGCTTTTCTGGTTGGCAGTTGGTGACCAGTGGCGTGCCGCAGGGATCGGTGCTGGGTCCTCAATTGTTTACCATTTACATAGATGATCTGGAGGAGGGGACTGAATCTAGGGTATTCAAGTTTGCTGATGACACGAAGGTGAGTGGGAAAGCGAATTGTGTGGAGGACGCGGAAAGTCTGCAGAGAGATTTGGATAGGCTGAGCGAGTGGGCGAGGATCTGGCAGATGGAATATAACGTTAGCAAATGTGAGGTTATCCACTTTGGAAGAAATAATAGTAAATTGGCATATTATTTAAATGGAGAAAAATTACATCATGCGACTGTGCAGAGGGACCTGGGGGTCCTTGTGCACGAATCGCAAAAACTCAGTCTGCAGGTGCAGCAGGTGATCAAGAAGGCGAATGGAATGTTGGCCTTTATCGCGAGGGGGATAGAATATAAAAGCAGGGAGGTCTTGCTGCAACTGTACAAGGCACTGGTGAGGCCACAACTGGAGTACTGTGTGCAGTTTTGGTCCCCTTATTTGCGAAAGGATATATTGGCCTTGGAGGGAGTGCAGAGAAGGTTCACCAGGTTGATACCAGAGATGAGGGGTGTAGCTTATGAGGAGAGATTAAACAGATTGGGTCTGTACTCGTTGGAGTTTAGAAGGATGAGGGGTGATCTTATAGAGACATATAAGATAATGAAGGGGCTGGATAGGGTAGAGGCGGAGAGATTCTTTCCACTTAGAAGGGAAACCAGAACTAGAGGGCACAGCCTCAAAATAAGGGGGGGCTGGTTCAGAACAGAGTTGAGGGGGAACTTCTTCTCTCAGAGGGTAGTGAATCTCTGGAATTCTCTGCCCATTGAAGTGGTGGAGGCTTCCTCGTTGAATATGTTTAAATCACAGGTAGATAGTTTTCTGATCAATAAGGGAATTAGGGGATATGGGGAGCAGGCGGGTAAGTGGAACTGATTCGCTTCAGATCAGCCATGATCTTGTTGAATGGCGGGGCAGGCTCGAAGGGCCAGATGGCCTACTCCTGCTCCTATTTCTTATGTTCTTATGGTGCCATTTATTGGTGAGAAAAAATGTATCGAGGTTTCCATTTGTTTCAGATGAGTTGGTGCAATTTCATCTGCCCAATAACTGAATCCAAGAGAATTTTAATATAATCCCACCAGCAGACCCAATCTGTACCAGAGATTCATCATGTTTAATGAATCTAGAACTCTACTGGGATTGTTGATACATGTTGATTGCTGCAGTGCCATATGAGTTACACTCTTACAATTCCTGGCCAGTTCTGTAAGTAGTTTAGCCTGCTTTGACCATTTTAAGTAATTTATATGCAATATATGCTGGTAATATTAGCTTACTGCCAAATGGATAAAGATACGTGCAGCAGACTGGTACAATGCACTCCTAACTTTGTGCCTTGTAAAATAAAATTTAATCACTTTTTATTCCCCATCATAATCCCCCCCACCTTCCTGAAGAGGTTGGCTAAGGATGTTGGCTGCCCTGTTGTACTTTAACCAAAGACCAATATTCCTCTTGTGTCTGTGATCTTAAACATTGGGTTCAGCGAGCATTTTGCCCACCTTCGTATTGACAGCTGCGGCTCAGTAATTCGCACTTCCACCTCCAGGTCAACAAGGCATAGATTCAAGTCCCACTCCAGAGACATAGAATCATAGAATGTACAGCACAGAGACAGGCTCTTCGGCCCAAACTGGTGCATGCAGACCAAAAAGCCCATCTAAGTTAACCCATTTGCCTGCATTTGGCCCATATCCCTCTAAACCTTTCCTATCCATGTGTCTGTCCAAATGCCTTTTAAATGTTGTCAATGTCCCTGCCTCAACCACTTCCTGCGACAGCTTGCTTCACGTACGTACCACTCTCCGTGTAAAAAAGTTGCTCCTCAGGTTCCCATTAATTCTTTTATCTCTTAACTTAAATCCATGCCCTCTGGTTCTCGATTCCCCAACCCTGGGAAAAAGACTGAGTGCATTCACCCTATCCATGCCTCTCATGATCTTATATACCTCTATAAGATCACCCCTCAGTCTCCTATGCTCCAAAGAAAAAAGTCCTAGCCTGTCCAATCTCTCCCTATAACAGTCCCTTGAGTCCTGGCAACATCCTTGTAAATCTCGCTGCACTCTCTCCAGTTTAATAACATGAGTAAAGAAGTAACATGAGTAAAGAATATCTAGACCGATGCTCCGATGCAATGTACTGCGACCCTTTCGAAGGAAACATTAAACCGAGGTGAATATAAAGAATCCCATAGCACTGTTATCAGGCAGAGTTTGAGAGTAATCTCCAATGGCCTCGCCAACATTTATCCTTCAATCAACATGACAAGAACAAATCACTCTCACATGGCTGTTTGTGGAACGATGTGTGTGATTTGGCTACTATATTTCCGACATTACAACAGCGATCACATTTCATTGGTTGTAAAGCACTTTGGGGTGATCTGAGATTGTGAAAGACGCTCATAAATGCTTTCTGCCGCTATCAATATTGAACAAGTGTGATGACACCTCAACTAACAACCTGAACACTTGAATGCAGAAGTCAGAAGCACAGAAACTGATTGCTGTTTCAGAAGGAAAATACCACGGATACTGGAGATCTGAATTCGAAACAGAAAGTGCTGCAAAAACCCAAGAGGCCTGGCTGCAATCTGTGAGGAGGGAAACAGAGTTTGTAACCATAGAATCCCTACAGTGCAGAAGAAGGCCATTCTGCCTATTGCGTCTGCACCGGCCACAATCCCACCCAGGCGCTATTCCCGCAAACCCACATATTTACCCTGCTAATCCCCCTAACACTAGGGTCGATTTATCATGGCCAATCAACCTAACCCACACATCCTGCCAGCAGGATTTTGATCTTCCAGTCCCGCTGATGGCGACCCCTCCCATTCCCCTCCCCCCCATCCCCAGCGGCAGAGGGTGTGGAGCACACAACTCCAATAGACATCAGCCTGCGGGACTGGAAGATCTTGTTGCCGGTCAATGATGGGCTGACACTGCCATCAGAAAACATGTGACGGGGGGGGGGGGGGGGGGGGGGGTTTGGCGGAAATGGGGTGGCATTGCTGCCTCACAGCACCAGGGACCTGGGTTCAATTCCGGTCTGCGTGGGTTTCCTCCGGGTGCTCCAGTTTCCTCCCAAAGTCCAAAGATGTGCGGGTTAGGTTGATTGGCCATGCTAAATTGACCCTCGTGTGTGGGGATTAACAGAGCAAATGGGGTTATGGGAATAGGGCCTGGGTGGGATTGTGGTCGGTGCAGACTCAATGGGCCAAATGGCCTCCTTCTGCACTGTAGGGATTCTACGATATGATTCCATGAAAATCCTGCCAATGAATCCGCTTCTCTCTCCACAGATGCTGCCAGGCCTGCTGAGTTTTCCAAGCACTGGCTACAATGAGATAACCCAATACACACCGCTCATCAAAGCTGGGGATTTTCTTTGTTTGAAGATTTGAGTATAACATCACGCCATGCACTCAATAATTGGTGGAGAAATTGTATGGTACATTTTGTAGGGAATTGTGAGTTGGGAAGAGGAACAATCAGTCTCACAACCTGTTCACACTCCCGTCACTGAACAACTCTGGATTTATGAGAAGGATTCCCAACATCAGCAGATTCAGAATTGCACAAGGTGACATTCCAAACAATACAGTTTAATATTGTACAGTTCTGCTTGACATTTCACATTATATATACCTGATGTTGCGAATGCTGATGTTACATTTTCAATTGTTTTTCTTCCCTGCAGTGAAAAAAATTTTTTATATCCCTAATATAGTACCAAATATTCACGTCATCATCTCAGGTTCGGTCACTCTGGTTAGTGACGTGATAATAAATAAAATACAATGTCTCAAACATTAACTTTACTGTTTTCCATGCAATATTAGCTTGCCCTGGAAGGCATTAACATTATATGAGTGGGCAGCACAGTGACACAATGGTTAGCATTGCTGCCTCACAGCGCCAGGGACCCGGGTTCAATTCCAGCCTGGGGCCACTGTCTGTGTGGAGTTTGCACATTCTCCCCGTGTCTGTGTGGGTTTCCTCCGGTTTCCTCCAAAGATATGCAGGTCAGGTGAATTGGCCATGCTCAATTGCCCCTTCGTGTTAGGGGGATTAGCTGGGGTAAATGAATAGGGTTACGGGGATAGGGCCGGTGGGATTGTTGCTGGTGTAGGCTCGATGGGCCGAATGGCCTCCTTCTGCACTGTAGGGATTCTATGATTCTCTGAGTTGACATGCGGTGGATTAAGGTCTAGTACGCACTTGAGCACGTGGTTGAGCGAACATTTCAGGGCAGTACTGCAAGAATACTGCACTGTCAATGCTGCTGCCATTTAATGAATTATTAAACCATCTCTGCTCATACTGATTTAATTGCATGGCATTGTTTAAAAGGGAACCGAGACCCTGCTTGATGCACTATCAATCGAGCCGAGACTAGTTGTGAGCAAGACAAATAGGCTTTTATTAGCAAGAACTTGGAGCCATCCCTGTCATTGATCTGGTTTGAACTGAGAGCAAGGGGGAGGAGCCACCGCCTTTATACCCAGACCAGGGGGAGGAGACTTGGGCGGAACCGACAGGGATGTGCCACATATACAGGTACTGAGAAATACTAACTATGGTGGTTAACCACTACAGATAACATATAACAGTGGTCTACCACACTGCTCAGTATAACGATCGGATGATCACTTCCGCTCCCTTGTATTCCACATAATCGAGAATTACCTGGCATGATTGAGAGTGAGATTGTTTGGGCTAGAAATTGTGTAGGTCACTTTTTCAGGCCTGAAACAGGCAAAATGAGCAGATAGTGCACGCGGGAAACTGGAGGCTTGAAGCTGGATATGGAGCAGCAGCTGTGGTTAAGTGCTGCAAAGCTGAGAGGAATTCTGTCCCCCCATACTCCACACAAAGGCAATTATAAACTGAAACTTAATTTTTTGGTAGCACGCCGATATATATTACTGGTTGGGCCACAACTGGAAGCCAAAAATATGAACATACTTTGCAGAAGGCTTGTTACTGAGAAAGGTGCTTAACAAGTATTTAGCCCTTCATTAACATATTCCAAGGGCCCGATACTTGTTGTCAGGAGACCACCAAAGATGCCAGGCCCAGTATGAGTGAGATCAGATCAATTTCAGCTGTCCTTTGGAGTGCCTTGCGAAAAGAAACTTCTCTATCCTGCGTTTTTCACCTGAATAATGGCAACAACCTGGTCCAACTGCTTCTCCATTATTATAATTTTTGATGTATAGCTCAATGCAATCAAAGTTATTGTTCATAAATGGAAAACAATCAATTTTTAATATGCTTCATGGAAAAATGTACCTTAGATCATCACAAAAAATAACTTGTAGACACAACTATTTTTTTCATGTTTTGCACCTGTTTGAGAGTAAGATAGAGAAAAGTAGCTCCTGTCAGACTTAATTTCACAAACTATGGATTTTCTGGTTTCCTGGCTTAGGTATGTGTGCATCACTTTTGATTTACAGTGCATCAAGATATTTTAGCTTCTCTAGCAGTTGGCTGCCGAGCCCGCCACATAAATTTATCTGGCAATGGAAATTCAGATTTAGGTCTTTTTTCTCTGGAAGAGAGAAGGCTGAGGAGTGTGGTAACAAGCTATTCCAGATTTTAAAGGTTTGTCCCATAATTGAGACGTCGGCCGGAACCCTAGCACCTTGCCCTCCACGGAATTGGTGCGGGCAAGGGTCAGACAGCAGAAATCTCCGTTGACCTTCAGGCAGGAATTTCCGGTGTCTCCCGAGCGAGACCGTAGAACCCCGCTCATTGTCCCATGTCCCAGCATGCATCTTGCCAGGACATGGTTTTTCAAGTATTTCAGGCATTTTGTGCACATCTGTGTGTTTGCACTCTTCCGGCTATACCATGGTATAACACTGCCACTGCGGACACTGACTGATCTGTTTCTGTGCTGTTCCGATCCCAGAGTGAAACCTGCCTTGATAGATCCAAACATTTTTTTGTTTAAAATGTGGAATTACTGAACAAATTCACAGGAGTCTGCTGCTGAGCTTTTAATATAAAGAATATCATATTTAGTAAAACAAGAAAAATGAACTCTATTACAATCGATAGAAAGGTTGAAAAGATTTTAATGCAAAGGCAAGATGATGATTCAGATTCCCACTATGCCTTTACCACTGGAATATCATTACGGACACGTAACCAGTGAAGAGTTACCACCGACTTAACACAAGGGGTGGGATTTTCCCATCCCGCTTGCCACAAGTGTCTTAACGGGTGGGAGCAGACCATACAAAGGTCAATTGACATCGGGCAGGAATTTCTGGCCTTGGGACGAATGCGGACGGAAAATCCCGCCCGAAGACTTCTTGCTTGGGACTGGCATGGTTGCAAACGGTTTTCTTCTGGTGAATTCCTAAATATTCACTTGATGCTTCTCACTCAACTCATATCTGTCCCTGAGACACCCCACCGTATCTTCAACCGCAGACGAAACAAAAAAATTCCCAAAACTCAGTCTTCCAGTAGCATCTCTGCTAAAAACTAATCATTTTTGCTGAGTCCCAGAACTAACTATTCAGGTAACTACTCTCCCATTAGTCTTGTAGCTTACTTCTCAGAGAGCTTACAAATCCCTGTCTGCTCTCTCTAACACACACACACACACTCTGAGTCCCCCCTCTCTCAACTCTTGTCGTTCTTCCTGTCTGTGTCGCTGGATCACTGTTGTAAAACTTTTTTCACTTTTTATATTTGTTTCCAAAATGTCTGAACTTCCAACATGCCTTGTAACCCATCTCTTTAACTTCAGGGATTGTCAGCACTCATTAAAAAATAATTTATATCAAAAGACCCAAAATATGAGAGTCGCAATCCAGACTCCTGGGGGGGAATTCTCCCATCCTGCCTGCCATGAGAATCGTAGCGGGTGCGGGGGGGGGGGGGGGGGGTGGTGGTGGTGGTGGGGGGGGGGGGGGGGGGGGGGGGGGGAGTGCGAGGTGGGGGGTGGGGGGGGGAGGTGGGTGGCGACCATGCAAGGGTCCATTGACCTCAGACGTGAATTTCCGGTTTTGGGGTGAGTACGGCCGGAAAAGCCTTTCCCTCGTCATTAACAAAACTCAAATAAAACTGAAACAATGTTTACCACTCTTAACACATACAAATATACCTAAAAATCCAACTTAAGAATTACACATTGTTCGTAACAGTCCTATATATTCTACTTAATTCTAAGTAGAACTGGGGCTACGCAAGGTCACAGTTATATTATTACTTTGAGTCAAAACTGTGCAGGTGTGTTTGAACTAGTTTCCATGAAGACCGTAGAAAATATTTATCACACGGTTACCCATATGTTCCTGCTTGTACAAAATCCAAATGGGGACAAATAACAAAAGCAATGTTTACAGCTATGATGTGTCAATATTCACCCTCTAAGTTGCTAATGAGGGTCAGCATCTGTTAACCACTTATTTGGTCAAGGACAACAAGTTGTGCCACATTATTATTTAAAGATGGCTTTTTGCAAAGCTGGCTGTTTGGTTTCCAAGAAAAGCTGTAGTTGTATTTGCTTTCTCTAGCAATAGCCTAGCAATGGTCTCATTCGCCGTTCAATTAGGTATTTGCTAATGGTGGCAAATACACAATTGTCACACATGCATCCTTAGTGGGGAGGTGATGGCCTAGTGGTATTAATGCTAGACTATTAATCCAGAAGCTCAGCAAATGCTTTGGGGACTGGGGTTCGAATCTCAGCACGGCAGATGGTGGAATTTAAGTTAAATAAAAATATCTGGAATTAAGAATCTACTGATGACCATGAAACCATTGTCGGAAAAACCCATCTGGTTCACTAATGTTCTTTAGGGAAGGAAATCTGCCGTCCTTACCTGGTCTGGCCTACATGTGACTCCAGAGCCACTGCAATGTGGTTGACTCTTAATTGCCCTCCAAGGGCAATTAGGGATGGGTAATAAATGCTGGCCAGTCAGTGACGTCCAAGACCCACGAATGAATTGAAAAAAATACAGACCTATAGTTGCATCTTAATTGCTTACATATAAAAAATATGTGTTTTACTCCACCCTCTCACAAAAAACTCCACAACTACCAAACTAAACTGTGCTGACGGTACAAAAATGTTTTGCTCATCAGGTTGTTAGTGATTAGAACGATGACCACTTACTTTTGTCTTCTTACAAATAATCTCAGCCTACACAGAAAGCCTTGAACCTGCAATCACTGTGAGCACGATGATATACTACTGTCTGACCTTGTGGGCAGGATGTTCCGGCTGTGCTTGCCCCAAAATCGGAAAATCCCACCCGAGGTCAATGGACATTTGCATGGTCTGCCCCCCCACCCCCTCCCCCCCCACCTGCTATGATTCTCGTGGGAAAATCCCCCCCCCCCCCCCACCTCGTAACTCCTTTATATCGCCTTTTGGACAACATCTGTCTTCAGAATATGCTGTGTTTGGATCAGTTTGAAATTCACTGCATTACTGGGGGGAGAAATGCTGCCCTTCAGATGAGGAGATGCAACAAGGCCCTGCTTGGCCTTTCAGGTGCATGTAAGAAATGTGAAACAGAGCAAAACAGCCCTCTTGGAGATTTGACC
Organism: Mustelus asterias; assembly: GCF_964213995.1. Classification (NCBI taxonomy): domain Eukaryota; kingdom Metazoa; phylum Chordata; class Chondrichthyes; order Carcharhiniformes; family Triakidae; genus Mustelus; species Mustelus asterias. The sequence goes on from NC_135811.1 coordinate 92,500,001, forward strand.
AATGTTTACTCCTCAGGCATCATTCCTGAAAACAGATTGCTGGTCATTTAATTTATTGCTGTTTATGGAATCTTGGCTGTGCACAAACCTTCTGCTGCATTTCGCTACATTACAACCGTGACTAGACTTCTAATGTACTTTCCTGGCTATAAAATATGTTGGAATGTCCCGAGGTTGTAAACCATATAATTGGTCTTCTTGCTTTGTTTCATCTATATACATGTACACACAAGCATATATCTATTATATATATACATACACACACATACAATATATCCATCAAATATATACACAGTTAATGGTAGGGCCCTGGGGAATGTTGTCAAATAGAGAAACCTAAGGTGCAGGTACATAGTTCCTTGAAAGTGGCATTACAGGTGGGGCGGCACGGTAGCCCAATGGTTAGCACTGCTGCTTCACAGCTCCAGGGTTCGAATCCCGGCTCGGGTCACTGTCTGTGTGGAGTTTGCACATTCTCCCTGTGTCTGCATGGGTTTACTCCGGGTGCTCCGGTTTCCTCCCATAGTCCAAAGATGTGCGGGCTAGGTTGATTGGACATTCTAAATTGCCCCTTAGTGTCCCGGGATGCATAGGTTAGAGGGATTAGTGGGTAGATATGGGGATAGGGTCTGGGTGGGATTGTGGTTGGTGCAGACTCGATGGGCCGAATGGCCTCTTTCTGCACTGTAGGATTCTATGATTCTATGAGGTAGACAGGGTGGTGAAGAAGGCATTTGGCATACTTGCCTTTATCGATCAGAGCATTGAGTACAGGAGTTGGGACGCTATGTTAACTATACAAGACATTGGTAAGGTCACATATGGAGGACTGCATAGAATTCTGGTTGCCCTGCTATAGGAAGGATGTTATTAAACTGGAAAGGGTGCAAAAAATCCAAAGATGTGCGGGTTAGGTTGATTGACCATGCTAAATCGACCCTAGTGTCAGGGGGATTAGCAGGTAAATATGTGGGACTACAGGATTGGGACCTGGGCGGGATCGTGGTCAGTGCAGACTCGATGGGCTGAATGGCCTCCTTCTGCACTGTAGGGATTCTATGATTCGATGATTCAATGAAAATATTTACAAGGATGTCACTGGGATTAGAAGGTTTGAATTATAAGAGGAGGCTGGATAAACTGGGACTTTTTTCCCTGGAGCGTAGGAGGATGAGGGGTCTCCTTATTGAGGTTTATAAAATCATGAGGGGCAGAGATAAGATGAATAACCAAGGTATTTTCCCCAGGGTAGGGGAATCCAAAACTAGAGGGCATAGGTTTAGGGTGAGAGGGGAAAGATTTAAAAGGAATCTGAGGGACAACTTATTCACACAGAGGGTGGTGCGTGTATGGAATGAGCTGCCAGAGGAGGTGGCGGAGGCAGGTACAATTACAACATTTAAAAGATATTTGGACAGGTACATGGTGGGAACGGTTTAGAGGGATATGGGCCAAATGCAGGCAAATGGGAATAGTTCAGTTTAGGAAACTTGGCCAGCATGGACAAGTTGGGCTGAAGTACTTATTTCTGTGCTATATATCTCTATGACTCTTCACACACACACACATACATGCCCGCACACAATGGCCAGAATTTTCCAGCCGTTCATGCCAGCAGGATTTGCTGGCCCCATTGCAGCGCATGGAGATTTGGCTGAATGCCAAATTCTCTCTCCTCACTTGCAGTGACAGTGGGGCGTGAACGGTCAGTAAATTCTGGCTAACATCTATATTTGATTTGATTTGATCTCAGACTTTTGTATCTTTCCCAATGGAAGAAGATGGAAGAGAGTATGTCCGGGGTGCGTGGGATCCTTCATTATGCTGGCTGCTTTTCTGAGGTAGCGGGAAGTGTAGACAGACTCAATGGATAGGAGGCTGGTTTGAGTGATGGGCTAGGCTTCATTCACGACCCTGTGTAGTTTCTTGTGGTCTTAGACAGAGCAGGAGCCATTCCAAGCTGTGATACAACCAGAAAGAAGGCGCATCTGTAGAAGTTGATGAGAGTTGCAGCAGACATGCCAAATTTTCTTGGTCTCCTGAGAAAGCGGAGATGTTATACAGACACTATAAATATATACACAAACATAAAGAAGTAATATATATCTAATATATATTTTATGACCAAGCAGTGTTCCTTTTTAGCGCTGTTCCATGCCAGCTTTTCAACATGCCTAATGTTGGTCTCATTAGATTGAGACATCTACAAGCAGAAAATAAGACTATTTTCCAGTTCTCAGCTCCTACCATTTATTAGGAAATTTAATCTAAGTTAGAAAAGAAGCATTTTATTTCATATAAAAGAATTTCATATCAGGATGTGACCAGTTTTCTGAGATTTGCATGGCTATTCACCAACTTTAATATACAAAGCATAAAAAATATCAATTGTAATAAATGTCATGCTTGGATCAGTACTGCGCATTGTCATATTTCCACTTGATTAAAAATGTTATACAATTAAATTAATTGAAAATTGATTTGATGCATTGGAAATTAATTTGAATCCAGAACTCATTTGCTTAAATTTGACTAGTGTTATTTGAGCTGTGGGATTAATTGTGGCATTTTCACTTTTGTATATTGCAGAATATTACGGAATGGACTTTGGCCTCTGACACATTAACAAAGGATTCACATTTAGGGAAAGCTCCTATTCTGACTGCTGGAACTCCCAAAGTGCCTTACAATCAGTTAAGAACGTTTGAAATGTAGCTATTGCTACAGGAGATGCAATGGCCACTTTCGGCACAGATCTCATGAGGGGTTAAATGTGGGCTAGGATTTCAGGGGCGATTCTTCTGTTCTCCATTGAAATTGTGCCATGAGGTCTTTCTCATCCGCCTGAGAGTTCAGACAGGGGCCTTGATCTAGCATAAACAGAAAATGCTGGAAAATCTCAGCAGGTCTGACAGCATCTGTGGAGAGAACAGAGCCAATGTTTCTTAGAATCATAGAAACCCTACAGTGCAAAAGGAGGCCATTCGGCCCATCGAGTCTGCACCGACAACAATCCCACCCAGGCTCCATCAGGATAACCCCACATATTTACCCCACTAATCTCTCTAACCTACACATCCCGGATCACTATGGGGCAATTTAGCATGGCCAAAGCTATACATATACATTCAGGCACACTTGCTAACGTGCATACATTCATGCATATTCGGTCATACACCCTTGCGCACTCCCTTTCACACATACTCAGACATGTTCACTTACATTTCAGCACACATTTACAGACTTGGATAGATACATACGCACTCACAAATATACACTTGCACATGTCATGCACACATGCTCTTGCACCTACACATTCATGCGCATGCATAGGCACACGCTCTCGTGCAATTATACACATACACAAAGATATACGCTCTCCAGTACAACTCTGGATAACTGGCCAGGAGTCCAGTGCATGGAGTACGAACAGAAAATGGAAACTGCACAGAAGGTGGAAGGAGTATGCCATCCACTGAACAAATTCGAGTCAGGATGACCCTTCATCAGAGATGTTAGGGCCTAATGCCCATTTCACTTCTGTCCATGCTGGTACAACAAGTTGTCCAATCCATACGCAAACCATGAGTCATAAAAATTGGGAGCCATCATTTTTTTTTAAATGAACTCTCGCAGTAAAGGAAATCTGGAACATGGTCTGGTATTCAATTTTGTCAATTCACTTTTATTCATCTCTTAATCTACTTGTACCACCACAAGAAATAGGATGACCTCTTATTTTCTGCTACATTCTTCCTTATGTTTTGCTACAAGTACAAATCATTTTGTTTTAAGACTTGCCATGATTCAGAAAAGCTCAGGAAAACAAGACGCTTTGGTTTGTTTTCTCTTGGCCAATGGTGTCTGTATAGACAAATTGTATCATTGGAGCAAGGCAGGCTATTGAAAACCGTGAGCTCAATCTTACTGTAGTTCATTGAAAAGTAGTGGAAGCGACATTCATTAGCACTGAGGAAACGCCTCCATTACAGCAAATTCGCTTCCAGTTAAGATCAAAGGTTAAGAATTTCAATATTCCACAATGCTAACCTACTTTAAATCAAAGGCAAAGGTAATATCATTTCAGGATGACAGAAAATCATACTTTGATACCTAATTTTGAGAAATTTCCATAGTTGCTTGTCAAACTCACTGTAAGAAACATTACATGAATTACTGAGGCCGCACAAACTGCATGTAAATACAGACACAGCCATCTGTACGTAAATATAATGGAAACATGATGATTCTCTATAATTATTCACACATTGCTGATACAAGTTTACTTTGACAGAATGTGATGTTTCACGCACTGATATTGTAAGGCAGCTTGAGATAATTTGATTCAGTGAACTCGATCATGCACCAAGCACCACACATACCCATTTTACACAAACTGACAGCAATGAAGCCTACTGACTCCTGAAAATGACTTCTTCTCTCATATGTGAATTGTGGATGATCAGAGCCGTGTGGTTAGTATTTGAGAAGACTGTTTCACCATCGCATTTATGCTAGAAATGTGACATTGTCTGATAGGGCTTGACGGAGAGTTTGATTTTAATTATATCGTGGTCAAGTTGAAGTCATAGAGGGAGATCCAGTGTGACACGGGGCTGACAAAGAGATTCTTACATTCCTAAGAAGCTTATTCTGCAGATAAAGAAAGGAGCAATGTTTGCAATCACAAATTCTGATAATACTGACTTAAATTTGTTTGATAAACTAATCTGGAAAGATAGCGTGGAGGTGTAGGGGTAACTTTCTGACTATGCCCTGTTGGTGGGGAAACATTTCTGCTTTTGGTATAAGATGGAAAATCATTCTAGCAGCAGGCCAGGTGACCTGACCCCAGCACATATTCAATACCTTTATAATATATTGGTGTAGCAGTGATGGTGCGGTACAGGTCACTGAGTAGGTCCAAATTGTTGTGACAACGTGAACATCTACATGCATGCTGTAGTTTGGTGCTAGAGTGATGGTGGAGGCTCCAATGTTCTTTCCATCCCTTGGCTGACCAGGAAACTCTCCCTCTCTTACACCAGCCATTGGCGTGTATTTGAAAGTCTTGCAGACTGGCAATCAATCTGTTTGGCCACATAATGAATGCACCTCCTTGGCCATTAAATCCTAGGGTGGGATTTGAAAGCAGAGCTTCTGGTGGAGAGGCAGTGACACTACCCATTGCTTCTCAAGGCCTCCTCAATATATTGGTGTACCCAATATACCAGACAATCAAAGAATAAAGGCTTGCAGTTAAACACACAAAAAGTCCCAAGTCTTTATCAGGCTGTATCAGACAGACAGGGGGCTACTATAATTCTGATTAACAAACCTTTATGTCTTTCTTCAAACCTTTTTTCTTAAAAGATGAATTAATGTGGAACTCCTATGATACAGGTGCCTGTTCTGCACACTATCATTGCCAACAGGGTTATTATCAAGTGTATATCTGATCTTATATCATTTTTTGAGGTTAATTCGCCTTACTAATTTATAAACATTAACTGCACACTTTGGCTGCCACGCAAGGAATACACTTCAGTTCTTGGATGATATATCCAGTGAATAAACAGCTATCAAACAAGTTGCTTCCCGTAATCACCAGTTGCACATTTTGTCATGTTGACTTGCAATGTCTATGTTTACATATGACAAGAAGGAAGGTGAGAAACAGGATGTGTTCTTCTGAGAGTGCAGCTGTTGCTGTTTTTGGAAGCTTGCTGTGCATAAATTGGCTTCCACATTTCCCAGATTACAATAGTCACTAGACTTCGATTGTATTCAGTGACTGCAAAGTGCTTTGAGACCTTCTGTTATTGTGAAAGGTCATGATGTGGAGATGCCGGCGTTGGACTGGGGTAAGCACAGTAAGAAGACTCACAACACCAGGTTAAAGTCCAACAAGTTTATTTGGTAGCACAAACTTTCGGAATGTCGCTCCTTCTTCAGGTGATACAGTGGTTAACACTGCTGCCTCACAGTGCCAGGGACTCGGGTTCAATTCCAGCCCTGGGCGACTGTCTGTGTGGAGTTTGCACATTCTCCTCGTATCTGCATGGGTTTCCTCTTGGTGCACCGGTTTCCTTCCACACTCCAAACATATGTGGGTTAGGTGATTTGGCCATGTTAAAATTGCCCCATAGTTAGGGGGATTAGTGAGGCAAATATGTGGTGTTATGGGGATAGGGCCTGGGTGGGATTGTTTTTGGTGCAAGCTCGATGGGCCAAATGGCCTTCTTCTGCACTGTAAGGATTCTAGAAGATAGGGAAAGAAAATAAATCTGCCTGTTGTCCTGTTCTTGATCATTATGCATTAATTCTGGTTGGTGATAGAAAATGTATGAACTTTGAACAAGGACCAGGTAACGTGCTGTTTTGATTGTCCCCATAATGCAATAACCCATCTGGAATAAATGTCCAGGATCATATAAGTGGGAAATTGTAGGGCCTACGCTCCAAATTTCCTGGTATGTGCTTTTATAGAGCCAGAGTCATTCTGGAAGCACTCATTCTAAAATGTACCCAGTGAAATGTGATCAGTTGGGTGATGGACTGGAAGTCTGTTCAAGATTGGTTCTCCAGCCCAACAGAGATCAGTAGCTTTGGAGAAAAGAGAAATGGAAGCAATGGGCTGGATTTTAGGGAAGTATACTGGTGAGGGTAGAAGGGCATGTAAACTTTTAATTTGATTTGAATTATTAATGTCACATGCATTAACATACAGTGAAAAGTATTGTTTCTTGCGCGCTATACAGACAAAGCATACTGTTCATAAAGAAGGAAAGGAGAGAGTGCAGAATGTAGTGTTACAGTCATAGCTAGGGTGTAGCGAAAGATCAACTTAGTGTGAGAAAGGTCCTTTCAAAAGTCTGATTGCAGCATGGAAGAAGCTGTTCTTGAGTCGGTTGGTACGTGACTTCAGACTTTTGTTTTCCCGATGGAAGAAGGTGGAAGAGAGAGTGTCCGGGATGCGTGGGGTCCTTAATTATGCTGGCTGCTTTTCCAAGGCAGCGGGAAGTGTAGACAGTGTCAATGGATGGAAGGTTGATATTATCTCCCATAATACATTAGGTTGGCAGGTCCGAAATTGGCAGTCTGTCCTCCATATTTAAAGGACTGAGTGAGGAGGAACTTCTTCACACAAAGGGTTGTGAATCTGTGGAATTCCCTGCCCAGTGAAGCAGTTGAGGCTGCCTCTTTGAATGTTTTTAAGACATGGATAGATAAATTTTTGAACGGTAAACGAATTAAGGGTTATGGTGAGTGGGCGGGTAAGTGGAGCTGAGTCCACGAAAGGATCAGCCATGATCTTATTGAATGGCGGAGCAGGCTCGAGGGGCCAGGTGGTCGACTCCTGCTCCTAGTTCTTGTGTTCTTATTATGTTAGGAAAGTGATAATGAACCTGGAGAAGGGGGTAATAAATGGAGCACTGAAGGACCTGAGGAAGGAGGTGGGGGGTATGGGTGATTTCATCATTCAGTGGGGGTATGTGCGTGGGGAGAGAGGGAGTCTTGCATGGGTGCAAAGCACATCCTCCTTGAATTCGCAAAGACACAGTGGACGGTATTTTCCCATCCCGCCCGCCATGGGAATCTTGACCTGGGGCGGGATTTTCCAGCATTGGAGCGAGCGCGGCTGGAAAATCCCACCCAGTGTCACAGTCAGACTTGGAATGATAGAGAAGTCACTTTTCCCCCCTCCTCACGCGATCATAACAGAGAGGAGGTTGAAAAGAGTTGGGGAGGGGAGGAGGGAGGAGGAAGGGAGGTAGGGAGATGGGTGATTACATCATTCAATGGGAAGGGTGCATGGGGAGAGAGGGAGTCTTGCCCGTGTGTATCAGGGACAGGGCCAGGAGCTCACCCCCCGCCCCGCCCCCCCTCCAAGATATCACCTCCTCTTTGTTCCTCAATAGCTGCCCTACAAACAACCCCCACCCCACCCCTCCCAGGCTGTAGGATCCCTCTCTGGTGAAAGCCCAGACTTGTCAGTCCTTGGCAGTTATTGCTCTTCTTGCCCCGTCCTCTCAGTCCCAGCAACTTCCACCCCTGAGCGCTGTTGATGTCAGAGCTGCCAACAAACCTGATCGGCTGGCAGTTCTCAAAGGCGAGGCTCCCTCACACTGAGGGTCTCTCGCCTGGTTTTGCCCACTGGCAGTGTGTCGTGATGGTGGGGTGGTCTTCATTCTGGTCCATAGGATGCTGGCCGACTCTCCTGACGCTGACCACCCCCCCCCTCCCCCCGACCTCACCCACCCCCCATAACGCCCAGCCTATTGTATAGATCTTCAAGGGCAACCTTGTTTAAACTCCTGCAACAGAAAATATAATTGCATTTACTGCCTTTATATTCTCAGTACGAATGATGACTTGTTACTCTTCGTCTGACTTTCTCCTTCACGTTGTGATCCTCCACTCACTGATTATTGTTTTCATAAATTGTCATCAGGGCTATTAAAAACTGAAACCAGGCTAAGAAATAAACAAGATAAATCCATTGAAGATTGTCCCAAAATGTCACCCATATAAGTGAAACATATCAGCTCTTCCCTTTTGCAATTGTAATGAGACAGGGCACTTGAACAAACTTATTCCTTTGAGTCTCATAAATATTAATACTCCAGAAAGCGCAAGCACAAAATGGTGCTGTATCTTTTTCAAGCTGTTACTTCAGTTTCTAAGTTCCAGTCACTCACCACTTCAACCTTTGATGACATCCACTGGATTCTTGTTCACTGATGTCTAATGTACAAACCCCAGCAAGGCCCACCTGAATGTATCTCTGCAACCTCTTCCAACTCTTTCTGCAGAATATTCCGGTCTAAAGTGTAAAAGTTTGGGAGATGGGACAGGGGTGAGAGTGCTGGGGAGGCGGGACGGGTGGCCACACGTGATCTTGCACTGGTCAGCCCATTAGATATGCCTGTGCGAGAAGCATGGCGAGACTTGTGGTGGGTGGGTAGGATCTTGACATGCCCTGCCGCTTCCTCCTCAGCTGAACCATAGCCGGAAGAAGTACAGGCTTTGCCTTGAGCCAGCGTCGCACACACCCTGAGGTGATCTGTGAGCACATTACTCTGACCCATCTGATTAGCATACTCTTTGGAGCTATCCCTCTGGCCTTGAGCCTCTCAGTCAGTATCAGTACCCCCCCTCCCCCCCCCCACAGCCCCATCCCCCCACCTCCTCCCCCCCCCTCCCCCCCCCCCCCCCCCCACCCTCCCCCATCCCACCATGGTGAAGCTCGTTGTGGAGGAGTACAGATATGTTCTCCTTTCGTTCATGCATCCAGGTGCACAGAGACTGCAGCATTGACCAGGGTAAGGAAAGACATACCCGTGCATGTACCCTCCTTCAACAGTTATTGGGTTACCCTCCATCACTCTCGAGACACATTCGAGAGACCCTTGCCTTGCCATTAAAGGTGTACCGCTCACCTCATTATCAGCCATGACCTTTGATCCTCAAGGTTCTAAACCAACACATTGGGCGGAATTTTACTGGCACGTCCACCTGAGGTTTGTACGATCCCACCCGAGGCCAATGGAGAATACTGTTCCTCGAGCCTCACCCGCTACTGGAATCGGGGAGGGTGTGCCAGCAAAATTCCAGCCATTGGTTGTGCTCCCACCCCAACCACCTTTACCCCCCCCCCGCCCCCCCAACTGCCCCCCACCCGCTCTGCCACTGAGTCCTCAGGAGGTAACCCTTAACTCCCTCCCTCTATCATCCCCTTCATCTCCCTCTCCCCACCTCACCAGGGTCCATAAGACCATAAGACATAGGAGCGGAAGTAAGGCCATTCGGCCCATCGAGTCCACTCCACCATTCAATCATGGTTGATTTCAACTCCATTTACCCGCTCTCTCCCCATAGCCCTTAATTCCTCGAGAAATCAAGAATTTATCAATTTCTGTCTTGAAGACGCTCAACGTCTCGGCCTCCACAGCCCTCTGTGGCAATGAATTCCACAGACCCACCACTCTCTGGCTGAAGAAATTTCTCCTCATCTCTGTTCTAAAGTGACTCCCTTTTATTCTAAGGCTGTGCCCCCGCGTCCTAGTCTCCCCTGTTAATGGAAACAACTTCCCTACGTCCATCCTATCTAAGCCGTTCATTATCTTGTAAGTTTCTATCAGATCTCCCCTCAACCTCCTAAACTCCAATGAATATAATCCCACGATCCTCAGACGTTCATCGTATGTCAGGCCTACCATTCCTGGGATCATCCGTGTGAATCTCCGCTGGACCCGCTCCAGTGCCAGTATGTCCTTCCTGAGGTGTGGGGCCCAAAATTGCTCACAGTACTCCAAATGGGGCCTAACCAGTCAAATTGAGCGGCCCTTCAGCAGAGGCTTTACTGCAGCTCCAGGTATTGCTGGGGTTTCAATGTTACAAGATCCATGAGTCAGGGAGAAAGCCTGTTGCACTCTGGACTCCACCACAGAGAGGAGAACACAGCTGAGCATGAGTCTCATCCAGTGAACTCATGAATATGAGGGCGTCCCTTTAGTTGAGCAGTTGTGTTCACCTTTATTTCCACCCATCTGGAAAAGACTGTCTTCCCACCTTCAGAACAGAGCAACAAGAGAAGAGCCTTTAGAAAATGGTGCAAATAACTTTCCAGATTGGTTCCATCATCTTTTATTCTCCCGCTGCAGACCACCATCTTCTCCTCATCGCCCTTGATCCACCCAATATCACAACTCCTTTCCCCTCTGTTGGCCTTGACCATCACATTCCACAGGCTTTCTCTCCCCTCTGATTTTACCCTGTTACCAGCCCCCTGCCCACTCTAACCTTATCCCCTCCATTATCTGGGCCACCCGTTTTGTCCTTTTCTATGACCCCCTTCCCCCATGAGACCATCTGCCACCTGACCATGACCTTGGACCTAACCCTAACCCTAACTTTGAAATTACAATCCTCCTGCAACCAACTACCCGCCTCACAGTGACGGTTCCCTGCACTCTCATGGGCGGCACGGTAGCACAGTGGTTAGCACTGCTGCTTCACAGCTCCAGGGTCCCGGGTTCGATTCCCGGCTCGGGTCACTGTCTGTGCGGAGTTTGCACATTCTCCTCGTGTCTGCGTGGGTTTCCTCCGGGTGCTCCGGTTTCCTCCCACAGTCCAAAGATGTGCGGGTTAGGTTGATTGGCCAGGTTAAAAAAAAAAATTGCCCCTTAGAGTCCTGGGATGCGTAGGTTAGAGGGATTAGCGGGTAAAATATGTGGGGGTAGGGCCTGGGTGGGATTGTGGTCGGTGCAGACTCGATGGGCCGAATGGCCTCCTTCTGCACTGTAGGGTTTCTATGATTTCTATGATTTCTCTCCTCAATTCACTCCCCAGGACCCCAGTGCAACCAGCACCAACCCTGTCCTTTGGGACCATCTGTGATTCCTGCCAGGGGGAACCTACTCCCAACCCCACCCATTCACAAGACCCCCACACCCATCATGCAAGGCCTTTCTCTCCCTCCAAGGTACTTGCACCCTTGCCTTCCCGAGCTGGTTCCACTCCGGTCCCATTCCTTTCTGCCCATGCCCCTTAGACTGATGCCACCCATCCATCGCTCCATTGAACAATGCTCCCCAAAGAGGGACATGGAACAGTTGCCACCCACTCCAGCTCCGGCAGGTTGACCATCTTGCCTGCTGCAGGTCACTGATGTGCCGTCGCAAATCTTTGCTCACTCACTGATAATTATTGGGAGGGAAACATGATGCTGGTGAGTTGGCCTTTTAATAAGCATGCAGGACATGCAAATGCACTTCCCGGCACTTATCATCAGAAAGCTCGACATACCTTCAAACTTCCCTCAACTTAATTGCAAAATTTCAATCTGCCATTGGGAAGATGATTTTTGGCCTCCTGCTTAATTAAGTACCCCCCCCCCCCCTCCCCCCCACTGGCCAGAATGGTGCCAGATTCTGATCTTGGAATGATGCATAAATGGGCCAGCAGTGGATCCATCTTTCCACCCTCGGCTGGCAGGTTCAAAGGCAGTAAGAAGTCTCACAACACCAGGTTAAAGTCCAACAGGTTTATTTGGTAGCAAAAGCCACTGGCTTTCGGAGCGCTGCTCCTTCGTCAGGTTCAAAGGCACCAGCACTCTCTTTAAACACCAGTCCAGCACACTCACAATCCATCAGGCAAACCAGCCTCCCATCCACTGACTCTGTCTACACTTCCCACTGCCTCGGCAAAGCAGCCAGCATAATTAAGGACCCCATGCACCCCAGACATTCTCTCTTCCACCTTCTTCCGTCTGGAAAAAGATACAAAATTCTGAGGTCACGCCCCAACCGACTCAAGAACAGCTTCTTCCCTGCTGCTGTCAGACTTTTGAATGGTAATGGACTTACCTCGCATTAAGTTGACCTTCCTCTACACCCTAGCTATGACTGTAACACTACATTCTGCACTCTCCCATTTCCTTCTCTATGAATGGTATGCTTTGTCTGTACAGCGTGCAAGAAACAATACTTTTCACTGTATGCTAATACATGTGACAATAATAAATCAAATCAAATCAAATCACCGCATATCACTCTCTCCGACCCACCTGCCTTCACCAGACCGTGCAGGATGTCAGCAACCCAGAGGAAAAAGCGTGGTTCAACCATCCTCCCCCTGAGCCCAACACCTGCTAGGTGCCCAGGCCCCACTTCGAGCCCAACCCACCTCCTCTGGAGTCTTCATCCATCCCTTCCAGTCAAAGGGATACGCTGTGGATCCCTTTGACCTCCTTGTTTGGGAGCTTTTAGAATCCATAGAATCATAGAATCCTACAGTGCAGAGGAAGGCAGGCTAGCCCATCGAGTCTGCACCGCCCACAAAGTCCTCCAGGCCCTATCCCCATAATCCCTTGCATTTTCCCGAGCTCGTTCTTCTGACACCAAAGGGCAATGTAGCATGGCCAGTCCACCTAACCCGCAAATCTCTGGACTGTCAGAGGGAATCGGAGCACCCAGAGGAAACCCACGCAGACACGGGGAGAATGTGCAGACTCCACACAGACAGTGGCCCAAGCCGGGAATCAAACCTGGGCCCCTAGTGCTGTGAGTCAGCAGTACTAACCACTGTGCCACCATGCCGCCCATGTAACCTTGTCGTGGTCTAGCTTCCCACCCCTCGGTCTTCACTCTGCCTTCCATTGTTCATCTATTTCCTCCATGTCTTTGCCTCTCTGCATGCCATCATGATCCCTCACTCTTTCCTCCCCTCCTTGTATAGTCCTTCTTCCACATTTGCCCCGCTGTCATTGTCTGCCCACCTCTGTCCTCACCTCACGCTGTGCCAAAGGTCGAACTTCAGACCTTTTTTGCGGAGGCTGCATGAGTCCCACAGCACAGTGCTGTCCAGATAGACACTGGTGTGTGGCACCAGGGAGGAGACCCCTGTAGTCCCCAACCCCAGGCGCTGTACGAATCTGACTCAGTGGCACAGGAGGGTCCATGGGTGCAGCAGCGCGGAGCTGTCCATGAAGACCAGCTGGGAGATGAAGGGCAGGAACTGGTCTGCCTTGGCAGAGTGGTGAACAGAGCATCAAGAGCAGTGCAACATTATGGCAGGAGATTGTTGCATTTGCTCAAAGTCTTTGGCGAACTGAGGATCACCTTGTGCATGCCACGTATTACCAATCAGGTTTGATACTGCCACAATTGCACATGAGATTGAAAGGCCTGATGGGGGATGCTGGCGGGTGGCTATTTTAACGAGCATTCATGAAATGTCAATGAATGCAAATACCATTTGCGCCAGCAGCCAGCGGGAAGAGTGATACGCTGCCATTGGGAGATTTGCAACGGGAATTTACGCCTGGGGTTTTCTGACATTTTGCCTCCTGCGCCCACCCGCCACCGTATCCACCGCAGACTGGTTGAGAGAATCCCACCCAGCATTTCTCCTTTTCCCACCACTCAATTCCATCTTCACCTTTGATATAGTCTAATACTTTGGCACTTCTTTCTGCAATTTCCCTACTCCCCGCGCAAGGCCACAGGGGCGAGTCCCCCAAAAAAAGCCATGTGCCCAATGGGCGGGAGTTTATCCCACTCGTTTTTATGGGAGAGCTGAGTGGAATGAATCTATGGGACTCTGTGGATCATCGAGTCCCTGATGCGATTCACTCCAGTAGTGCGGGGGATGGGTGGAGGGGGCAGATCCTGAACCTGCGGGGGAGGCTGGAATCAGTGCGCTGAGCGGGCCACTGCGTGTGTGCCAATCTGTCAGTGGGGAAATGCGTGCTGGTTCCCCATCGCCAGCCCCCAATTGTCGGCCTCCCGATCAAGCAGCGCAGCGGACCAGAAGAATCGCCCCCCACATCTCTCTCTACCTTCTCAATACCCACAGCTACAACCACACCATTTTCCTCGTGAAAATCCTTTTGGCATTTCACTTCATAAAAATTCACATTCTTCGTGCAAATTATTAACCGATGCATTTTCTTTCCCTTGGGGGGGAAAAAAAAGAGTCAATAAAGCACATATTTATTCATCCTTACAAAACCATAGACCTAACCTGGACTGGATGAGTTTGCCTGCAGGTGGAAGATTCCAAAATTACAACTCCCTTCCCCATCAAAGGATTTCAGCAATGGTGCATTATCAAACGCCACTAAACAAAATGGAATAACAGCAGTCAAAGTCTGATTACAGTTTCATATCTCTGGGCAACAGCACCATTCTAATCAATATGCTTGCAAGAGGAAAATAGGTTATAAAATTCAATACCGGCAGTGCCTTTCCAATTCTAAAATGAGCTTTTGCTGTAAAAGCGTATTAAGATTTAAAAAATACTTTCTTATCTTTTGGCTAATCTCTTTACGTGCAATTACAGTCAAGATACCTTTCATTCTTTTTGATGGATTATCCCAGCTCGATATTACATTTCCTTTGCATTCTGCAATAGGTTTGCTTCATGTTTATACTGCAGAGATGCAATGATTGTGGCTGATTTATCATGAATGCTTTGCCTTCGTGATGCAACAGTTTGTTGTCCTGACTCTGCCTTCAAATTCCACTTTCAAGCCGTACTGTAATATTTGTTTCTGCATATCCAAGCTGAAGGGTTATAGAGTCATAGAGGTTTACAGCATGGAAACAGGCCCTTCGGCCCAGCTTGGCCATGCTGCCCTTTTTTTAAAACCGCTAAGCTAGTCCCAATTGCCCACATTTGGCCCATATCCCTCTATACCCATCTTACCCATGTAACTGTCTAAATGCTTTTTAAAAGACAAAATTGTACCCACCTCTACTGCTACCTCTGGCAGCTTGTTCTAGACACTCACCACCCTCTGTGTGAAAAAAGTGCCCCTCTGGACCTTTTTGTATCTCTCCCCTCTCACCCTCAACCTATGCCCTCTAATTTTAGACTCCCCTACCTTTGGGAAAAGATGATGACTATCTAACTGATCTATGCCCCTCATTATTTTATAGACCTCCATAAGATCACCTCTAAGTCTCCTACGCTCGAGGGAAAAAAGTCCCAGTCTATCCAGCCTCTCCTTATAACTCAAACCATCAAGTCCCAATAGCATCCTAGTAAATCTTTTCTGCGCTCTTTCTAGTTTAATAATATCCTTTCTATAATAGAGTGACCAGAACTGTACATAATATTTCAAGGTTTGGAAAGGACAGGAACAACAACCACTTGTACTTAAAGTAATAAAACTTTCCAAGGTGTTCCAGGGACATGATAAAGCAAAATATGACATTGAGTTACCCAAGGGGATATTCGGTCCGATGACCAAAAGCTTGGCCAGAGACGCAGGTTTTAAAAAGTGTCTTCAAGGGGGAAAGTGAGTTAGGAAGTTCGAGCAGTATGTGTGTGGCAGGAATTCCAGATCTCAGCATCTAGGCAGCTGAGGGCACGGCCAAACATGGTAGAGTGGCGAAAATAGAGACCAGCGTCAGAAGTGTGCAGCTATCTCAGATGGCTGTAGTGCTGGAGAGGATTAAAGATGTGGAGACATCTTACCGAGGTCCTTACCGAGGATTAAAGAGACAGGGAGAGGCCAGACATGGAGGAATTTGAAAACGAGGGTGAGACTTTTAAAATCAAAGTGTTGCTTAACTAGCAGCTAGGATAAATCGGGAAGCACAGGAATGGTGATTGATTTCTCTGTGCCGTTAATTCTATACATGTATACTGTGCAACATTTTGGTTTGGGCTGATAAATGGCAAGCAGCATTCAAGCCCCTAAGTGCCAGTCAATGACCATCCCCAATAAAGCAATGTTTAATCATTCCCCCGGCATTAACGGGTATTCCTATCACTGAATCCACAATATTGTGGAGGTCACCATTGACCAGATATTCAATTGGACTAGTCACGTAAAAGCCCGGGTTACTAGAGCAAGTCAGAAGCTGGTATTCTATGGTGAGTGTCTCAGCTCCTGACTTCCCAAAGCCTCTCTGCTACCTGTAAAGCAGAAGTCAGAGGTGCAATAGAATATTGGCTAAATGGGTACTCCTGCAACAATATTCAGAAAGTTTGACCTCCTCCACCATTGGAGCACTGTGACTACAGCGTACATGGCCTACAAGTTACACTGACTGCAGCAATTCGCCAAAGTTTTTTTTTGACAGCACCTCCCAAATCTATAACCTCTTTCATCTAGGACAAGGGCAGCAGGCACACACAAACATTACCACCACAAAGTTCCCCTCCAGCTCATGCACTCTGACACAAATACATATCAAGCTTCCTTCGTGATCAGTGGGTCAAATTTGCTATCTAACAGTATGGTGGAGCACCTTCAGCACATGTGGAAAGTAAGTTACAACAAGGCAACTCTGTCAGCAAGTCATACAGGGCCTCATTTGAGGTCAGCAGTTGTGCATTCAGGAAAGAGACTAATCTAACCTTATGTCAGTTTCATAATACAACTGCATTCCAGGGCTTAGCCACAGGATGAAACAAAGACGAGTTACCATGACAAATACCAAAAAACAAGATATGTTGACATATTACGCTAATGAAGGAGACAGTTTTCTATTGGATAAGAAAGGGCAAAAAGCTATGCTCTGGTTGGTGGACCATGTATGCAAATGAAGGATTATAAATTCTATTGGTTGAAAGTGCACACCATACTGAAAGGCTATTGGTGTTTTAACTGGCACGTTCTCTCTCATTGGCTAAAAAGTACTATAACTGACGCTGTTTGTGAAACTCTGTTGGAACACCATTGTGAAATTCATTGTGTCTGTCTCCTTGTTAGCAGGTAATAAAAGCTTAAAAGATTTGAGTATTCCCTGTGCATTGACTGGTTAATTCTCCACACATACACAGACTGGAGCAGCTCATGAAGCTGACTCACCACCACATTCCCCAGAGCAATCAGGTATGGGCAATAAATGCTATACTTGCTACCTTACCTCAAGAATTAATTTTTTAAAATGTTATAGCAATGTTGGTTGAAAGATAAAAATTGGTCAAATGCCAAGGGAGATTTCTTCATTCCTTTCCATTTCTACATCTTCATAAAAAAGGACTATAACCGGAATCTTCTGGACTTGGTCCCCTTCGGGGTTGGAGGTGGGGGATGGCCATTTTTGGGTTGGGAATCTGATTTACAATTAGATAGACTGGACCATGGCTCTTTCTCAGAGCCGCGATATTCCACGTCCTGGATCCCTGACCAGTCGGAGAGGGTAAATATCAAGCACTGGCTCATTTTGGATCAGCTTGAAATGTAGGTATTTCTAAAATGCTTTGAAAACAATAGCAGCCTCCCCCTTGCTGGGCAAGCCAGAGTGTGGAGCTTCAACATCTTGAAGATTTGAATAAGAGCCACATTCAACTCAAAATTTCAACTCTGTTTCTCCTTTCATAAATGCTGCCAGACCTGCTGAGCATTTCCAACACTTGCTGTTTTTATTTCAAATACAAACCTGTTCCCTCCAGCTGAGAATGCTTGTCGGATAAGAGTTGCACATGGTTAGCTAAAATGGTCAAACAATAAAGATCAAATCCCTATTAGTTATAAGATCAAAGATCAGCTCTGACAAAGAGGCATCCAGATCCGAAACATTAGCTCCATTCTCCACAGATGCTATCAGACCTGCTGAGATTTTCCAACAATTTTGTTTTTGCTTCCAATTCCAACATCCACAGTAATATGCTTTTGTGATGATAGTGGTGCAATTGATATATATATATATATATATATAAATTGTTTTTTTATATTTAAGGGGAATTTTTAAAATTCAGCTTTATTCTACAGCAGTCAGTGTGTCTGAAAAACCTTTATCTCCGATTCTGGGAGAGCAAGACAATTACTCATTTCAAACTTGCAAGTGTTTATTTTAAGTCGGACTAATGGACTTTTGTTAACGTAGGTTTCCCTGGGATTTCTGATTAAAGTGATAGACAGGGTCAGGTGATGATGCGGTTTATGTGCAGAGCTAGATCTATGGCAGGAAAAAATATTTTGCAGAAAGTAGTCAGTTGCAGCTGAAGGCAGGTTGAAGTTGGAAGGATTTTGCAGGCTTCTGGAACTCTATCTCTGAAAGCAAGTATGCCTGGGTTTGTTTGCCATATTTATTTAAAAGTGGATTTGATTAATGCATGAATGTGGCTTAATTAGAACTGGGACAGTCATAAGCTAGAAAGCAAATCTAAAAAGACACAGATATATGTTCTACCTTATTTTAATAATAAATTTCAATTTGTTATTTTTCCAAATTCTATTAAAATGCTTTGAACAATTTTCCTTTCAAATTTAAATATTGTTCAACTGTTAATGGTTAAGCTGCTTCATTTGTTAGCGTTATATTTATACTGTGTTATTAAATAATATTTGCTTTACTATAAAAGGTCCCTACTTTGTCAGCGGAATAAATCCCAGGGCAAAACATTTCCTGAGGTGATGGCATATCATTAGACTATTAATCCAGAAATTCAACCAATGTGCTGGAGACCCCAGGTTCGAATCCTGCCACAGCAGACGTTGGAATCAATAAAAACAAATCTGGAATTGAGAATCTACTGATGACTATGAATTGTCGAGAAAACCCATCTGGTTCACTAATGTCTTTTAGGGAAGGAAATCTGCGATCCTTACCTGGTCTGGCCGACATGTGACTCCAGAGCCACAGCAATGTGGTTGACTCTCAACTGCCCTCTGAAATGGACCTAGCAAGGCTCTCAACTTCACCACCACCTTCTCAAGGGCAACCAGGGATGGGTAATAAATGTTGGCCAGCCAGCAACACCCATGTCCAATGAATAAATTAAAAAAAACATCCTATACTCATATTTATGACAAGTGGAAAAATTGTTGAGGTCTAATTTTAGCTTCCTCATAAAAATTAGTCCAGCATCTTAACACTTTCAATTTATTATATTAAAGATCAAATGTTTTTAAGTCTGAATACTTCTTTAGTTTCTTAATTGTCTATGTATAATTTTTAAAAACACTATACAATGAACCTATTCAGTTATAAGGAAATAATGTGGTAATCGTGGCCCTAAGGTTTTGTATCATGTTTTCCTTTAAAGGAAGTATCAAGGATCTGATTGTTCAATATGTGTACTGCTTAGCAACATGTAATAATAAAGAAAATCACCATCTGTTAATGCAGTCCAAAATTATTATCATCAAAATGCAGAGAAATTATTCCATCACAAGATAGAAATGGCTTGATTTGATTACATTAGCATGCCTCTTATATATTTAATGACTCATTCATTAGTGTACCAGTGCCCCTCTTATTCATATTCATTCACAAAAACAACTTTGGCCAGATTGTTCAGAGCATGTGGATAGAATCTGGGGAAATAGCAGACTGAAATTTATAATTAAAATAAGGTAGAACGTATGTCTGTGCCTTTTTAGGTTGTGCTATTGGGAGGAATAAAAATGTTTGACGGTGAATGATTATACATTATGCCTGTGGAATCAGAAATCGATATCTGATTACCTGGGCTTGTTCTGATTTGAAGGCACTATGGAATATTTCTGAGTCTCTGTATTGAAGGAGCATTCATTTCACACTTTCAACACTTGGTCAGAATTTTGTCTAGTCAAATTATGTGAGTATTGCAAATATGTTCCAGGTTTTACATTGATCTGCAATGAGGCTGCAAAGGACGGAATTCAATGTCCCCCCCCTCCCCCAGAGTGAAGCTGGGAGAATCATAGAATCCCTACAGTGCAGAAGGAGGCCATTCAGCCCATCAAATCTGCACTAACTCTGTGGGGATAGGGCCTGGGGTGGGATTGTTGTCGGTGCAGACTCAATGGGCTGAATGGCCTACTTCTGCACGGTAGGGATTCTATGGATTCTATGATTCTCTGACAGAGTATCTAACCCAGGTTCTATCCCCATAACCCCACATATTTACCCCGCTAATCCCCCTAACCTACACGTCTTGGGACACATTGGCATGGCCAATCAACCAACCTGCACATCTTTGGAGTGTGGGAGGAAACTGGAGCACCCGGAGGAAACCCACATAGGTATGGGGAGAATGTGCAAACTCCACACAGATAGTCACCCAAGGCCGGAATTGAACCTGGATCCCTGGCACTGTGGGGCAGCAGTGCTAACCACTGTACCACTGTGCCACCCACAGGAGTGGGGGGGGGCACTATTGGGCAGGATTATATGGAATGGAGACCCCACTGCCTTCCCGACTACCCTATCCTCACCATCAACCTTCCTCCCAATTAAGTGCACGGAAGGCAAGGTCGAGGATGGCCAAGCCCAATAAAGAGACCCACCGGCAGTAAGGGCCACTCAAGCAGCAAGAACGCCCCCACCGACCCTTCAAACTGACCCCTCCGCTCCCCCCACCCCCCCCCCCATTGTTTACAGTTGCACTATGTTGAGAATCAGCACATCATACTTGAGCAGTGGCTTTAGCTGAATCTTGGCTGACTTGGGACACTCAAACATTTCACAGAAGGCTCTCCACGTGTTTTTCCTTTTCGTCATGTGTCCTGCCCGAAACGTTGCAGTGGTGATTTGGATATGATCATTAAATCACATCTTTGTCACTCCGTTTGCTCCCCTGGTACATTCATCATCAAGCATCTTGCTTTGTTCCACAGCTTTTCACTTCTCCTTTGGAATCCACACTGTCTACAGGTCCTCACCTTGAATTTCTCACTGAACTACATTCGACCATTTCCTCCCTCAGACTCTGCACTAATTGACTCCTCGTCCTCAGTGGTGACATTCTCTCACCCTGAGCTCTCTCCTCTGAATTCACTGCCTTTTTGCCTTCGCTTAATCTCCCTCCCAATGTGCACTCTCTTACGTGTAAAGGGCTGGCTCTAATGATAACATGACATCCGCCTCTCTACTCTGGCTTTGACCAAAGATGTATATCCATTTGTCTGAATTTCTGACATTGTAAATATTCCAACCATTAAGTCTTAACGGGAGGTTGCAGGCTCCTTTGTCCTGGCAGACAAATCAGCTCCATTTGGCCAAGGCCTGGCTTATGAAGTGTAACTGACCTGTGTATTTATGCATGTGCATAAATAGCTATGCCACAGTGATTTCACTCACAGAGAGGGGATGTGTGAAGCATCTCAGAGAGCAGCTCCAGTTATTGTCTTGGCCTTATTTAACCTTTAAAATAGTTAGCATGTTGTTAGAGAGGGTGATGATGTGAGTCAGTGGGAAGGTGTCGGGGGGGGGGGGGGGGGGGAGGTGGGGGGGTGGGGATGTGGGTGGCGGTGAGGATTAATTTAAACAGCCTTGATTTCTCCTCTCAACATTTGTCCTCAAACAAAAAGATGTTTTCTTTCTGATTTGCTCCTTTCCAAGCAGTGGGCTATTTCCAAACACATCTGGCTTTGGTACGATCCAATTTCTAATAATAATCCCACAGCAAATTCATGACAGGATCAACTCAGAGGGTTAGTTTATTTGCACAC
Organism: Mustelus asterias; assembly: GCF_964213995.1. NCBI lineage: Eukaryota > Metazoa > Chordata > Chondrichthyes > Carcharhiniformes > Triakidae > Mustelus > Mustelus asterias. The sequence continues at coordinate 92,521,902 of NC_135811.1, forward strand.
AGTCATACAATAAAAAGGGGGATGGAGAAAGAAAGATTTTCGTGGAAAAGGCCACAGAAAGAAAATAATTATTGATTCACATATGATCAGAGTCCAGAATCAAAGTCCAATGGGGTATTCCTTCACAGAGATGAGCGGCCTGAACTGATACTGGATAATTCACTTTTCCAGTAGGGTTGACTTTTATGATGAGATAGGCAAGTGGAGGCGAATCAGTCTTGAATGTGATGGTATAAAGTCACAGTAGAAACAGTGTCTATGAGGCCATGGCATTCAAACCTGGAGGGAACCCATTCTCTGTGCTGCTGCTTGGTAGATGGAAAGATGGTAGACTGAGATTTGCAGCTCCATAGGAAATAATAGAGATTTTGCCAGCTAGGAGGGTAATATAACATGACATCCACCTTTCTACTCTGGCTTTGACCAAAGATGTATATCCATTTGTCTGGATTCCTGACATTGTAAATATTCCAACCATTAAGTCTTAATGGGAGGTTGCAGGGTCCTTTGTCCTAGCAGACAAATCAGCTCCATTTGGCCAAGGCCTGGCTTATGAAGTGTAACTGACCTGTGTATAATTAATTCTCTTTGAATTTGGTCTCTGCAGTCCATAGGTGTCAATAGTATCTCTTCAGAGATAACGAGGCACACGTTTCTATGATACTCCCAAATAGCTCTTATTGTTTAAAGATCACGGACAGATGTGGCTTCAATTATTTTAACCGGTCATTGCCCAGTTTTTTAAGTGTGAGATCCTAGCCCCAATGTAAATAAATGTTTTTGAACAAAGGCCCACTGCCTCCAGCGATATCTCTTCTAGAGTAATGAGTCAATAAATCCCAAGGTAATCTCACAATAACAGACAATGTATAATCATAGTGCAGACAAGAGGTGAAAACCCTGGAATCACGTAGCACTATGGAGTGGAGGGGTAAGGAATGTTAACAAGAGCCAAGCCAGTTGCTGAAGCCAAAACCAAGACACAGAGGCTTTTCTTTGCTGAGCGAATTTATTAACTTGTTCAGCCTCACAGCTCTCCTCCCACATAGCCCAGTGTCCCAGCCATCCCCCATTCATATGATCTTTAAAAGAAAACCAAGAGTCAATAAAAGTAAACTAGTACAAAGGGGTGACTGCCCTGATTGGGCACCGTTCAAAGACAATTAAGGGTGGCACGGTGGCACAGTGGTTAGCACTGCTGTCTCACAGCGCCAGGGACTGAGGTTCAATTCCCGGCTTGGGTCATTGTCTGTGCAGAGGCTACACGTTCTTCCCACGTCTGCATGGGTTTCCTCCGGGTGCTCTGGTTTCCTCCCACAGACTGAAAGATGTGCTGGTTAGGTGCATTGGCCATGCTAAATTCTCCCTCAGTGTACCCGAACAGGTGCTGGAGTGTGGCGACTAGGGGATTTTCACAATAACTTCATTGCAGTGTTAATGTAAGCCTACTTGTGACACTAAAAATTAATTTAAATAAATAATACTCATTATCTGTTTCTTAACTTTAAGATAATTGACATGAACTGACCTTGTAATTGCTCCGACATTGACAGGGAATGTCGAGTTCTTCAGGATTGCCTTCCTCATCCATGTAGCCATGGCATTATATCATAGAATCCCTACAGTGCCGAAGGAGACCATTCGGCCCATCGCACCTGCTCCGACTACAATCCCACCCAGGCCTTATCCCCGTAACCCCATGTATTTAACCTGCTAATCTCGCTGACACTAAGGGGCAAATTAGCATGGCCAATCCACTTAACCTGCATGTCTCTGGACTGTGGGAGGAAACCAGAGCACCCGGAGGAAACCCACGCAGACACTTGGGAAATGTGCAAACTCCACACAGACAGTGACCCAAGGCCGGAATTGAATTCAGGTCCCTGGCGCTGTGAGGCAGCAGTGCTAACCACTGTGACACCGTGTCATCCACAGACCCATGTGACAACTTAGATTAGCGAATGTTTCCCCTTTGCAAAGAGAATGTAAACTATATTGTGGGCGGCATGGTAGCACAGTAGCACGGTAGCACAGTGGTTAGCACTGCTGCTTCACAGCTCCAGGGTCCTGGGTTCGATGCTCGGGTCACTGTCTGTGTGGAGTTTGCACATTCTCCTCGTGTCTGCGTGGGTTTCCTCCAGGTGCTCCGGTTTCCTCCCACAGTCCAAAGATGTGCGGGTTAGGTTGATTGGCCAGGTTAAAAATTGCCCCTTAGAGTCCTGATGCGTAGGTTACAGGGATTAGCGGGTAAATATGTGGGGGTAGGGCCTGGGTGGGATTGTGGTCGGTGCAGACTCGATGGGCCGAATGGCCTCCTTCTGCACTGTCGGGTTTCTAAAAAAAAAAAGATGTGGCAGATAAACAACTACTTCACAGTCAAAGATCACTGGCTTTTTCAAGTGCTTCATCTTTACATTTGAAAGCTGAAACTAGGTCATGAAGATGTTTGTTTTTATTCACATAATTATACCGAGTTTCTGATCTGATTCTTTCCATTTTGAATTTCTGCTTCCAGCACACAAACAAACACTACACAGTGATTTTATACTTCATCTGCTTTTTATCTCTGGATATTTCTGCAATTTGCATATTGATCAAGACACATTTGAAAACAGTGCAAGGAGAGTCATTGCAATTAATGGGAGAACTCAAGGAGCTAATAGTCAGACTGTCAGTTATTTTATCCACAGTAAGAAGTTTAACAACACCAGGTTAAAGTCCAACAGGTTTATTTGGTAGCAAAAGCCACACAAGCTTTCGGAGCTGCAAGCCCCTTCTTCAGGTGAGTGGGAATTCTGTTCACAAACAGAGCATATAAAGACACAAACTCAATTTACATGAATAATGGTTGGAATGCGAATACTTACAACTAATCAAGTCTTTAAGAAACAAAACAATGTGAGTGGAGAGAGCATCAAGACAAGCTAAAAAGATGTGTATTGTCTCCAGACAAGACAGCCAGTGAAACTCTGTGGGGGTTACAAATAGTGTGCCATGAACACAATATCCCGGTTGGGGCCATCCTCGTGTGTGCGGAACTTGGCTATCAGTGTCTTTATATGCTCTGTTTGTGAACAGAATTCCCACTCACCTGAAGAAGGGGCTTGCAGCTCCGAAAGCTTGTGTGGCTTTTGCTACCAAATAAACCTGTTGGACTTTAACCTGGTGTTGTTAAACTTCTTACTGTGTTTACCCCAGTCCAACGCCGGCATCTCCACATCACAGTTATTTTATCAGCAGAGAGGAGATTGCATGTTGGGCAGTAAGGGTACTTTTAGCAATTTAACTCCACCCTGTACATTCTGCTATTGGTATTGCAGAGTGGAAATAACCAAAACGTAGGATCTCGAGTAGGCCATTGAATCCTTTGAGCCTGTTCCACATTAACTCAAATATGATCTAACTCCATACACTCACTCAGAAACAGAAAATGCTGGAAAATCTCAGCAGGTCTGACAGACTTACTTTGGGAAAATTCTGCCAGATTTCTTTTGTAAACTTGGTTTGGAAAATTTAATCGATTCCATTTTTTAATTTTGCATTGTGGCCATGCGGATGGTCAGTGACAAATGGAAGTTTAGTTGGGGGTCATTTGTTGAGTGGGGAAATGGGATTGAAGCTACTGGTACTACACTTAGATGAATTTTTTAAGGACACGTGGCACGGGGTGGCACAGGGGTTAGCACTGCTGCCTCACCCAGTTTGATTCCCGGCCTCGGGTCACTGTCTGTGTGGAGATTGCACATTCTCCCCGTGTCTGCGTGGGTTTCCTCAGAGTGCTCTGGGTTTCCTCCAGGGATGTGTGGGGTAGGTTGATTGATCATGCTAAATTGACCCTAGTGTCGGTGGATTAGCAGGGTAATTATGTGGGATTATGGGAATAGGGCTTAGGTGCGATTGTGGCTGGTGCAGACTCAATAGGCCGAATGGCCTCCTTCTGCACTGTAGGGATTTTATGACAGATGGAAATCTCTAGACGTGATTTTCTGGCCACCCTCGTCCCAAGACCAGAAAATCCCACCCAAAGTCAACGAACCTTTGTCTGATCCACCACCACCCGCTACGATTCCCGTGGCGGGCGGGTTGGGAACCAAAAAAAACCTACGCAGGTCTCCTCTCCAGCCATTTAGCTGCGGATAAGTTCTGTCCTCTCATGGTGGTGAGGTTGTCCAGTGTACTGCAGGCTACCATGAAATAAGAACAAAAGAGCTAGGAGCATGAGTTAGGCAATTCAGCCCTTCAAGCCTGCTCCACCATTCAATATGATCGTGGCTGATCTCATGTCAGCCTCATCTCCCTGCCTGCTCCCCATAATCCTTCGCCTCTCTACTATTTCAAAACCTACCTGGCTTCTCCTTAATTTTGTTACGTGTTCTAGCGTCCACTGCACTCTGGGGTAGAGAATTTCACACATTCACGACCCTTTGAATGACATAATTTCTCCTCATTTCTGTTTTAAATCTGCCACTCTTTTGCCTAAAACTATGGCATCTCATTCTAGAATGTCCAACAAGGAGAAGCATCCATTCTGCGTTAACCTGTCAATCCCCTTTGGCACCTTACATACTTCAATTAGATTTCCTCTCATTCTTCTAAACTCCAGCGAGTATCGGCCTAAACTGCGAAATCTCTCTTCATAAGACAAGTCCTTCATCCTGGGAATCAATCTAGTGAACCATCTCTGAACCAACTCTAATGTATTTGCATCCTTCCTCAAGTAAGGGAACCAAAACTGTGAGCAATACTCTCGATGCAGTCTCACCAATGCCCTATACAGTTGCAACAACACTTCCTGACTTTTATATTCTATTCCAATTAGCAATGAATGCCAACATTGCATTTACCTTCCTTAAACCTGCTGTAACTGCATACTAATTCTTTATCATCCATGCATGAGGACCAACAATCCTAGTGAAACTGCAAGCTTTCTCTGCCTGCTTTTCACTGGCAAGTGGTTAGTTCTCTTTCAACTGAGAACCTTAGTGACCCCTCCTGATGCAACAATCGATGATGTACTGCGACATGTTGTAAATATTTCCAAATCCAGCTTGGAAGGATCCAGATGCATAAAAAAGTGAATTGCAATGGCCCCCTTCACAGCCACAGGCAATGCAAGTCCTTGCCCTGAATTAAGGTTGTAGCTGTGGCAGATTTTAGTGAGGATGTCCTTCGTGAAGATGTCGCACACATTGCCCCTTGTTAGTAGGAGAATTTCTCCCTGGGCAAATATCTATCTTGATGAGAGCCCTTCTCCGTCTCTTCCTCCCTCTTCCAGCAGCTTGCCCTGCTCTGTGCCTCTATGTTCATTCTCCAAATCATGTCATATTCCAAAAGGAATGCCCACTAGTTCACCCATGTTTGGAAGTCCTGGGCTGGAATCTTACCACTGTTCACAACGGGATTTCCCCATCCTGTTGGAGATGTAGCCGTGAAAGTCTCCGACCTCGCTGAAGGGAGCGTGGCGTGAACGGGTGGTAAATGGCGCCTCTGGTTTGTGCAGAAGCCTTGACATTAGCAAATTTTTTTTGGAACTTGCCACACCACTCCCTGTAGATTATTGCGACTTGCACCAAACACTTGTACAATTGCAGTCACTATCTAAAAGAAATCAACCTGTGAATAGTTGTTGATCCGTTTAAATAGCGCTGGTGGGATCCTTCCTGCTGCCCATCACATTTTCATAGAATAGAATAGAACAGTAGAATCATAGCATAGAATCTCTATTGTGCAGAAGGAGGCCATTTGGCCCATCGAGTCTACACCGACCACAATCCCACCCATGTCCTATTCCCGGGACTGGAGCACCCGGAGGAACCCACGCAGATATGGGGAGAACTTGCAAACTCCACACAGACAGTGACCCGAGGCCAGAATTGAACTCTGGTCCCTGGCGCTGTGAGGCAGCAGTGCTAACCATCATGCCACCGTGCCACCCCTTCAGCTGTATGAAGTTAAGAGATTGCATGGGCTGGAGCGTTGAGCTCCTGAATGGCACTGCTGCCATACATTGCATGCTGATTGATGTGATAATTGACCTGCGATCTATATTTAAAGTCGAAGTTTACTCAGCGTGAGCTATTGCCTGCACCAATATGGTATCTGTCTCGCACAATTTGCTCCACAAATGTGCCAAGATGCCTCAGACGCCATTTTGGAGTTCTCTTGGCACTTGTAATGCCAAAATATGTGCGCCAAACAACTCGATGTCTCGGCTGAATGGGCAACTCATTTTTTATTTTATTTTAGGAGAAATCTGTATCTTCAGATTTCCGTTCTTCCGTTCCTATCAAAAGCCACAACTGCTTTAATGCTGGGTTCAATCTTGCGCGATTGCTTCTTCCCAGCAGGTTTAGTGAACTGGAAACGCTTCCTTTGGAGTTGCCGTAGGCTGTGCAAAGCCCACACATCGGGAGCCGGGGGCAGCAACCTGCCACTAAACCCAGTACAACATCAGCTTACGGCTGGCTTGCCATCAGTTTGATGTACAGGCCACTTAGCAGGAATTGGCTGGGACAGCGGGTCATTGTAGGTTTTCTGTGGGCATTTAGCTCTGTAACAGTACACTCCGATTTATATTAAGAATGACAGCCTGGGCAGGGCCAGCAAAAAGGAGATGTTGTTTTCTATGCCTGAATGATAATTTGAAAAAAAAACAGGCGGAAAATGCTCACCAGGGCTGTGGAGGATTTTCCCATTCGGTGTCCTGCAGTGTGACATTTTGAAGAGTTGCCAGCCTTTGTACAGTCATCTGTGTTTGGTTCCACACAATTGAGGTAAACTGTGTCACCGCCACTTCATTTTTCATCTTTTCCAATTCGCACAGCATCCTCTTTTTTTCCGTATGAAACAACTGCCCGGGCTCGCTGGGTGGGAGCCATTTTTAAACTTCTTTGCCGATGGCAGTTCGATTTTGATAGCAAACGTTGTGCCAGTTGCTGTCAACTTGGCACTCCCCCCTCACCACCACCCCCAAGACCACCATTCCAGACACAACACAATGGGTTTCTGCTTGGGGTTTCCCATTTTCTTTGCTTAACAGAAGAAGCTGAGGAGTAAAGTGATGTCAAGGAGCTTTAGAGGGGCCTGAGCCCCATTTTTCAGCTGGCATGCTCCCCACGCAGCAGAGGGGAGAGGTGGGGGGGGGGGGGGGGGGGGGCCAAATGTCGCTTCGTCGTCAGTGGAATAATGCTGTATTTAATTGATAGATCATAGAATCATAGAATCCCTACAGTGCAGATGGAGGCCATTTGGCCCATCAAGTTTGCACCGACAACAATCCCACCAGGCCCATCGCCGCAACCCCACATATTTACCCTGCTAATTCCTCTAACCTACGCATCCCGGGACACTAAAGGGCAATTCAGTATGGCCAATGCCCCTAACCCGCACATCTTTGGACTGTGGGAGGAAACCAGAGTACCCGGAGGAAACCCACGCAGACATGGGGAGATTGTTCCAACTCCACACAGACAGTCACCAAAGCCGGGAATTGAACCCAGGTCCCTAGGGCTGTGAGGCAGCAGTGTACCACCATACCGCCCCAATGGTTAATGGTTGACCATTTCATCCATTAAGTTGATGGTCTGCTCGAAAATGATAAAGAGAGTAACTGCAAGTCTCAAAGAATTTGCCATCAGAGATCCTTTTCAAAAAAACAAAGTTATAAAGGACCATCACTGTTATTTAGGGCGGCACAGTGGTTAGCACTGCTGCCTCACAGAGCCAGAGACCCGGGTTCAATTCCTGGCTTGGGTCACTGTGCAGAGCCTGCAAGTTCTCCTCGTGTCTGCGTGGGTTTCCTCCAGGGGCTCCGGTTTCCTCCCACAGTCCGAAAGATGCACTGGTTAGGTGCCCACTCACCTGAAGAAGGAGCTTAAGGTTCCGAAAGCTTGTGGCTTTTGCTACCAAATAAACCTGTTGGACTTTAACCTGGTGTTGTTAAACTTCTTACTAGGTGCATTGGCCATGCTAAATTCTCCCTCAATGTACCTGAACAGGTGCTGGAGTGTGGCGACGAGGGGATTTTCACAGGAATGTTATTGAAGTGTTAATGTAAGCTTACTTGTGACTAATAAATAAACTTTTAACCTGAATAAGGGAGCTGTTGGATTGAATGTTCTTTGTACAATGAAACAGAGGCACAGTCTGGCATGAAACAATAGATTGACTTTTTGGGTCTGGCATCTATTTAAATCCCAGCCTGATTTTACATTTATTGACTTCCAGCCTGCAAGTTGTAAATAAGTTGTCCAACTGTCATAAATCTTCGGAGGCAGAAGTCCCTTCACCAGAATCCCTTTATTTACAATCCCGACAGCAGTACACAGAGTGCTATCAGTCAGCAGTCTAACTTCAGGTATGCCAGAGGAACCGACACTCCCGGTTAAATACAAGGAAAAGACTCCCTGATTGACGCATCAATTGACTCCATAATCAGGGAGTTCATATTCCAATAGGCCAATCTCAATGGCCTGATTGAAGTCATTACACCGAGCAGAATACAGACCACCCTCATGGGGTGATTTAGGTTCAAATCACAGCTTTAATCAATGTGAAGTTACACACAGGGCCACATTGAGCATAAAGACACATTTTATAATCCAGCATAGTGATCAGCAAACTCAATTAAATAGTCACACAATCACCAGGCATTAGAATGAATAACAATGAATGTGGAAATGATGTTAATTGGCTGTGTTATATGACTTCTGACTTGGATCTTCAGGGATAAGTTACTTGTTGGTGATGATTGGCACACTTTCATATATTTACCAATATAAATGAGCAGATCAGTCTGTGATTCATTCTTTTTTACCCTCAACCACCTTCCCCTGCCTTACCCCTGGTTTTTTCCTTTCCACTGGGTGGCACGGTGCAACAATGGTGAGCACTGCTGCCTCACAGTGTCAGGGACCCAGGTTCAATTCCGACCTGGGTGGGATTATTGTCAGCGCAGGATCGATGAGCTGAATGGCCTCCTCCTGCACTGTATGGATTCCATGATTCCATGATTCCATGTGCCACCGGCACGGTAGCACAGTGGTTAGCACTGCTGCCTCACAGCTCCAAGGACCTGGGTTCGATTCCCAGCTTGGGTCACTGTCTGTGTGGAGTTTGCACATTCTCCCCGTGTCTGCGTGGGTTTCCTCCGGGTGCTCTGGTTTCTTCCCACAGTCCAAAGAGGTGAGGGTTAGGTTGATTAGCCATGCAAAATTGCCCCTCAGTGTCCTAGGATGTGTAGGTTAGAGGGATTAATGGGATAAATGTGTGGGGTAGTAGGATAAGGCCTAGGTGGGATTGTCGTCGGTGCAGTCTCGATGGGCCGAATGGCCTCCTTCTGCACTGTAGGGATTCTATGATTCCATGATTCACTGACCAACTGGAATAAAAAAATTGGTATAAACAGGCAATTCTACTGGAACAGCCCTAGGAGATTTAAAAGTTGAACCAGTTCATGATACAGAAGGATTGAGATAGAACGATAAGAGACAGCTGAACTAATCTGCAGAGTTGAAAAGATAAGGTAATTGAAGCATCCTCATTATAGTTTGAATTGAAGAAGTTCATGCTCCTGGTACTGACCTTAACTCTAACAGAGGGTCTATTAGATAACAGGTTACTGAGGTCAACACACCCAATTAACAGCGCTTCCCCTTTCATTATTACGCATTGTAATGGCTTACAATTGGTTGCACAATTGTCTAAATTTGCCTTTCTGCTTAATGTGAGCCAGAACCAGGAAAATCAATTGCTAAATATGCATCTGTGTCACGATTGATATCAGTTTTGATCCTGAGATGCAAAGATCTCTCACTCCCATATCGACCCTTCATAAAAACTATTTGCTTCCAACCTGCCCATCTCTACTTCTGTCTCAGGAAACACGCATCCATACACTTGTTGACTCCATAATCAAACATTAAAATGTTCTCTTGGCTGAGCTTGTCATCTTTTACCCTCCGGAAACTGAAGCTCGGCTAACAGTCTCGCTCACCCGTCACATCAAGTTCACGTTAACCTACATTGGCTTCCTACCCACCAAATACCTTGATTTGAAAATTCTCATCTCCATGTCCAGACCGAGTCCTTCACAATGTCAGCGGCATTTGTTGCTCAAACAAAAATGATCAAAGAATTAATGAAAATGTCAAATGGCCGTTGCTGATTTGTGTTGGTAAATGTCTGGAAGCTTCAAGGAGTGGACTGACTCAAAGAGAAATCAGAAGTTCAAAAGGCACTTGAGAAATGAAATGATTGACACAGGATTGATTGCACAATTACCTGCAAATTATGTCTAACTTAGTGACAGACACCTTAGAAACACCACAGAGACATTGCAGAGATCTATTTTTCATTTGGGATTGTGGAGCTGACATCAAAGCATGTTTTGCAAATTATAATGACCCAGAGTTTTCTATACAGTATTGTTAGGGAACAGATCAGAAAGCCCAAGGTATATTATGAAGTTAGACGAGACCCATAAGACCATAAGATATAGGAGCAGAATTAGGCCACTCGGCCCATCGAGTCTGCTCCGCCATTTAATCGTGGCTGATACTTTTCTCATCCCCATTCTCCTGCCTTTTCCCCATAACCCCTGATCCCCTTATTAATCAAGAACCTATCTATCTCTGTCTTAAAGACACTCAATGACCTGGCCTCCACAGCCTTCTGACCCCAGCTTTTTATTATTTTTGGCGTTAGTGTGAGGATAAGATGTTTCACTCCAGGTGTGATTCTGTTGACGCACTTGGAAGCGTTCATCAAAACAAACTTTATTTAACAATACAGTTTAACTATAACAAATGAATTAGCTTAACTTCTAATTGAAATACTTAAACGTGACAAGATAGAATTCTTAACTGCTAACCTACTTTATTAGTTCCAATTTGAACAATGTCCCTCATAGATAAAACTCCTTTTCAAACCAGTCATCAAACAATGCAGGCTTATTTGTTTTTACTTATGAACAGTTCTAGAGATTTTGAACACCTCTGGAGAGAGATGCAAAGAGACACCTATCTTCTGACACTCAAACAGCAGCCTCCAAAGAGAGAGAGAGGGAAAAAAGGATGTCCCAAGGCATGGTACATCGGCTAGACCATGCAGACGTTACCACAACTGATGAACGGATACCGCATGACAATCGCCAGGCAGGAGTATTCCCTTCCAGTCGGGGAACACTTCAGCAGTCATGGGCATTCAGCCTCCGATCTTCGGGTAAGTGTTCTGCAAGATGGCCTCAAGACACACAGCGATGTAGAATCGCCGAGCAGAAACTGATAGCCAAGTTCCACACCCATGCGGACGGCCTCAACCAGGATCTTGGGTTAATGTCACACTACACGTAACTCCCACCATTTGGCCTGGGCTTGCGAAATCCTACTAACTGTCCTGGCTTGAGACAATTCACACTTCTTTAATCTGTGATTATCTCTCTCCCCACTCTGTACCTGTAAAGACTTGATTATCTGTAAAGACTTGCATTATCATAATCATAATTATTATCTTGCAATTGTGTCTCTGTCTATATATGTTGTGTTTGTGAACCTACCTCTCCACTCACCCGATGAAGGAGCAGCGCTCTGAAAGCTTGTGATTCCAAATAAATCTGTTGGACTTTAACCTGCCGTTGTCAGACTTCTTACTGTGCCCACCCCAGTCCAACGCCAGCATCTCCACATCATGTGCACAACAAAGATGCACAATTTGCAGGGTAAACCTGACAACACGGGTAGAATCTTCCCAGAAAAATTCTAAGTGTCAGGAGGTTTTCTTGCCTATTTTTCCAGCGAGGTAAGTGGTGGTAATTTATGGCACTCTGTGCAATCAGGAGGCCGTAATGTGATTCTTGCCAGTCAGTGAAGTGGGAGGAGCCTATTCAGCTCAGGAAGCCAACTGCAGACTGCAAGGGGCGCCATTGTGCAAGCGTGTCATTAGTATTTAAATCAGCATGCAGAGCATGTCATTAATATTTGCGATGTGGAGATGCCGGCATTGGACTGGGGTAAACACAGTGAGAAGTTTAACAACACCAGGTTAAAGTCCAACAGGTTTATTTGGTAGCAAAAGCCCAATAAACCTGTTGGACTTTAACCTGGTGTTGTTAAACTTCTTACTATTAATATTTGCCACAGAACAGGACCAGCAATATCGCAAGAGGCAAGAAATTGGGCGTGACCACTCCTTTTCTGGGGTTTAAGCTCAGATGCAAATGACAGTCAGTCGTGTTAGGGCAGAAAAGTGATACAGTGGCGACACTGCTGACTCACAGTGCCAGGGACCCAGGTTCAATTCTCGCCTTGAGTGACTGTCTGTGTGGAGTTTGTACATTCTCCCCATGTCTGCATGGTGCTCCGGTGCTCCGGGTGCTCAGGTGCTCCGGTTTCCTCCCACACTCCAAAGATGTGTAGGTTAGGTGGATTGGCCATGCTAAGTTGTCCATGAGTGTTCAAAGCAATGTAGGTTTGGGAAATTAGCGGGATAAATATGTAGGGTTACGGGGATAGGGCCTGGGTAAGATGCGCTGTGGGAGAGTCGGTGCAGACTTGAGGAGTTGAATGGCCTCCTTCTGCACTGTAGGGATTCTATGATTCTATGAGTAACAGGGTAAAAAATGACTCCATGAACCTCTGGTTCTGATCATTTACTCACTCAGGCTGAGCGTGGAATAAAGCAGTTCGACTAAAGTACTTGTGAGGGTGTGAGGAAGGAGGTGCTTCATGGACATTGTGTAGGAATAAGGTTGTCAACTCTCTAGGGGAGACAGTTGCATAATGGTACTGTCACTGGACTGGCTAATGACCTGGGGACAGGTTCAAATTCAATTAATCAACCCACAGCATTTGGACCATGAAGCTAGCACCAATTGTCATAAAAACCGATTTGGTTCATTAATACCCTTTAGGGAAGGAAATTGCCATCCTTACCTAGTCTGGCCGACATGTGACTCCAGTCCCTCAGTGATAAGGTTGAATCTTAACTGCCCTCTGAAATGGTCTAGCAAGCCATTCCGTTCAAGGGTAATTAGGGATAGGCAACAAATGCTGGTCTTGCCAGTGAATTCCACATTCTTGAAAGAATAAAACAAGGCAGTGTCTCCTGCCAACACAAGGCAGCCACCGATATCAATCTGCACACGCGCAATTGTCCGGGAAAGAAAAAAATCCTTCGCCAAAATGAATCTCTTGAACGCTGCAGCAAGCAACTGATGAAAAAAAGAAAATCATTTTAATGATTTGAATCACGTTCACAAAACGAAAAAAAACATTTGATTTGAAAGTCAGGTTGCAACGGCAACTGAACAAAGGACTCCATGTTACACGGAGCAACAGACGGATGGGAGTCATAAACAACATCAGAAGCACTGCACAAGAGATGGATCAAGAGCAGAGATACAGAAGGAGCGGCAAAGTGGATGGAAAAAGAAATAAATTATCTTGGTGCCATCTTTTATTATTGCCCTAATGAATGAAAATTGTCCTCTTCATGCATCAGTTGCTTAGGGCTACAAATCCCCAGAGCTCCTTAATTACAATGAAACAAGGATACGCATTTAAATCCCAGAGTTTAATAATGGATTGGAAATTTTTAAAACAAGCACTGGTACCTGTTTATTAATAATTAGGTCTGAAAACAGGGCCCTATTATCCAACTATAATTACATTTTAAAAAGTTGCCTGGTCCCAGTTGATTAGATTGTGAAGTAAAGTTTAAGTTGCACTGACAGTATCGTGTTACAATTTTATTCAAAGCTGCTTTGATTTATTTTGATGAACATGCCTTTTTATAAATGTTACATGCAGTTGTGTTAGTGAAATGTAAACACTAGTTTTATTTTAAGGAAGGATTGTGATAGAAACTAGCTGCGGTGAGATTATGACATTAAATTGAATGACAGTTTTGAATATGAAAGGGGTTGATTACAATTCAAAAATGGAAGCGCTGATAACAATATATGGTAGGGACACAATGGGCACAATTTTACACAGGAGTGAGTGTAAATTTTAATAGATGGGATTCCCCCCAAATCCAAAGGGGCGGCACTGTGGCACAGTGGTCAGCACTGCTGCCTCACAGCACCAGGGAGCCGGGTTCAATTCCCGGCTAGGGTCACTATCTGTGTGGAGTTTGCACATTCTCCCCGTGCCTGCGTGGGCTTCCTCTGGTGCTCCGGTTTCCTCCCAGAGTCCAAAAGACATGCTGGTTAGGTGCATTGACCATGCTAAATTCTCCCGCAGTGTACCCGAACAGGCGCCGGAGTGTGGCAAATGCATCAATGGGGACGAAGTAGAAATGGTTGAGAGCTTCAAGTTCTTAGGTGTCCAGATCACCAACAACCTGTCCTGGTCCCCACCATGCCGACACTACAGTTAAGAAAGCCCACCAACGCCTCTACTTTCTCAGAAGACTAAGGAAGTTTGGCATGTCAGCTACGACTCCCACCAACTTTCACAGATACACCATGGAAAGCATTCTTTCTGGCTGTATCACAGCTTGGTATGGCTCCTGCTCTGCCCAAGACCACAAGAAACTACAAAAGGTCGTGAATGTAGCCCAAACCATCAAGCAAACCAGCCTCCCATCCACTGACTCTGTCTACATTTCCCGCTGCCTCGGCAAAGCAGCTAGCATAATTAAGGACCCCATGCACCCCGGACATACTCTCTTCCACCTTCTTCCTTCGGGAAAAAGATACAAAAGTCTAAGGTCAACCGACTCAAGAACAGCTTCTTCCCTGCTGCTGTCAGACTTTTAAGTAGACCTACCTTGCATTAAATTGATCTTTCTCTACACCCTAGCTATGACTGTAACACGACATTCTGCACTCTCTTGTTTCCTTCTCTATGAATGGTATGCTTTGTCTGTATAGTGCGCAAGAAACAATACTTTTCACTGCATGTTAACACATGTGACAATAATAAATCAAATCAAATTAAATCAAAAGACTAGGGGATTTTCACAATGATTTCATTGCAGTGTTAATGTAAGCCGACTTGTGACACTAATAAATAAACTAAAAACAAATGCAATTTTATGCTTGGGCAGGCAGGGCTTTGGGGATTAAACCTGCCCATTCACCGATCAAGGTCCTTAAGTGGCAACTTAATGGCTTTATCCCTCCCTTATCCCGCAGGTACAAGTAGGGTGGGAAAGTAACATTTGCACTTTGGGCCAGTAGAAGGTGGGGCCGCTTCACTTTGAGCCCCTTTAGAGTTGGGGAGCTCTCCTCCTTGGGGTGTTAGAGCTCTGGGGCCCCTCAACTCCCCTCCCCTGGCCTACACCCCGTGGCATGATTGTCCCACTACCAACCCCTACCCCAGGTGTTCCTTATCCTCCCACCCCTGTGACCCCGGGACTTATCCTTTCAAAGGTCTCAGAATATATTCGCAGGTAGAGTGGCGCTGTACCATGTCTGGTCACTTCAGTGCCGTGCCTGGCTGGGTTCAAGGCCAGCTCTTATCGTGGGACTTCCTTCCAAGAGCAAATGGATGTCTCGCCCACTGCCAATGAATACTCAGGTGAATGGTAAATGGCAGTGGGACCTCAAGAGTCAGAGTGACTTCCATAATTCCTCAATTAAGTAAGTGCATGAAGTGCCGACTCTTGGGATGGGATTGCCCAGCAGCAGGCGAAGAACTTAGCAAGGTCGGAGAAATGGAGCATTTTAGAAATGTTTCCTGACTAACAGCTGGGCAGGTTTGCTGCCTGGCCATCCATTGGGAGCCATAAGTCAAAGGCCGCAGACAGGGACCTGTGTTTGAAAGAATTCAAGAATGGAGGGTGAGGCTGTGATTGCGATTGAGTAGGAGGAGGAAAGCCCCACTTGTGAGGCCTGAGATGAGCAGTACCGCAGCCTGTGTTCCACAGGAGTGCTGAATGGGCTGATTTTCAGCACTTCCCTTAGGTACTCAGCAATTCCGTGTCGGATACGCTGCCAGGCTGCGGAAAGCTCAAATCTCATGTTCATCTACAGTCTAAAGTTGAGGCTGCTGGGTTCTTGACAGTCTCTTGCCTCTGGGGCAATTATAGAGTTCCTGCATGAAACAAAATCATAGAAACATAGAAACTAGAAGCAGGAGTAGGCCATTCAGCCCTTCCAGCCTGCTCTGCCATTCATTTTGATCATGGCTGATCGTCAAATTCAATATCCTGTTCCCCTCTTTCCCCCATATCCCTTGATCCCTTTAGTCCCGAGAGCTATATCTAATTTTTTCTTGAAATCACACAACGTTTTGGCCTCAACTACATTCTGTGGGAGTGAATTCCACACATTCACCACTCTCTGGGTGCGGAAATTTCTCCATACCTCAGTCCTTATTTCTCCTTGTACTTATTTCTCCTAAGGAAATTTCTCCTTACCTCAGTTTACCCCTTTATCCTCAAACTATGACCCCTAATTCTGGATATCCCCACCATCGGGAACATTCTTTCTGAATCTACCCTGTCCAACCCTATCAGAATTTTATAAGTTTCTATGAGATCCCATCTCATTCTTCTAAACTCCAATGAATATAAAGCCAAGATACAAGTGACTTCCATAATTCCTCAATTAAGTAAATGTCTAATATTCAGTGCTCCAGGTAACGTATCACTGATATTATCTGCTTCCATAAAGGAACTCAAGCATGAAATAATACTGTCATTGCTTAGGGTGATCTTTATTGAACTGAAACTAGTTATGCTGCAGAATACCTCCCAAAGGGTACTGACAAAAATATATTGAGATGTCTTTGACCAGAATGTGGAGCATTTCCCTTTTGAATTTACACTAGTTCCTATTCTGCTCCAGCCACAGCCGAGGCAATGTAATTATTATGGGGCACTGACTTCCAGTGTACTCAAGGATGAAGACTCAGTCACTGAGATAAATTTCCATCTTGCTGCAGGGACAGTTTCTCTGGAACACGTTGAACTTTTGCCCTGTGCCTTTGATATGGGTTATGTCATAACAAAACTTGTAGAGTGGCTTTTCTCAATCTCTGCACAGTTTTGAGAATAATTCCAGTCCTTTCTTGCTCTACAGCAGTGATAGGCAACCTAGGTTAGTGAGTGGGGCGCATGAGTGGCTCTCCTTCATCGCAGTGGGTGCAAGATAGAAATCAGGTTTGTTCACTCACCCTGTCCCCATGAATAAGATTTAATAGATTTAATGCACATTAAATACATTTAATGCACGCCGAATATTTCATAAGGAAATATAGAAAATGCAGGCTCATTAATATAATAATATGACTGCCATCAACTTCAAATGGGGTGGCACGGTTAGCATTGTTGCCTCACAGAGCCAGAGACCAGGGTTTGATTCCGGTCTTGGGTGACTGTCGCTGCACATTCTCCCCATTCTTGTGTGGGTTTCCTCCGGTTGCTCCAGTTTCCTCCCACTGTCCAAAGATGTGCAGGCTAGGTGGATTGGCCATACTCAATTGCCCCTTAGTGTCCAGGGGCAGGAATTGTTCCATTTCCCCAACCTTGGGTGGATTAGCCATGGCAAATGCACCAGGTTACGGGGATAGGGCATGAAGTTGGATCTGTGTTAGATTCTCTTTCGGGGTGTCGGTGCAGACTCGATGGGCTGAATGACCTCCTTCTGCACTGTAGGGATTCTATGGTATAAACAAAAGTAATATTTATACTTCGGATGCAGAGGGAGTGCACGGCTGTCACAGTGAATGTTGTGTCCAATCTGCACACACCTCAATTCACTTGCCCTTGCTTTATGTGCATATCACTTCAGTCATACCAATAGGAAAAAATCTACGCAGGTAGAAATCAGCAGAATGTGGCAGTCCTGCACATGGGAAACAAAATGTCTCATGGGCCACACTCACAAACAAGATGGGCTGCATGTTTATTTATTTATGTCACAAGTAGGCTTACAATAACACTGCAATGATGTTACTGTGAAAATCCCCTAGTCACCACACTCTGGTACCTGCTCGGGTACACTGAGGGAGAATTTAGTATGGCCAATCCAGCTAACCACTTTGGACTTGGGAGGAAACTGGAGAACCCTGAGGAAACCCACGCAGACACGGGGAGAATGTACAAACTCCACACAGACAGCGACCTAAGCTGGGAATGGAACCCAGGTCCCTGGTGCTGTGAGGCAGCAGTGCTATCCACTGTGCCACCGTGCTTTCCTTCTGAGCTTACAAAGGATAGTCCAAAGTAAAGAACCCTTCAGTGTGATAGGTTTGCAAAATAGTTGACCAATGCATAAACAGCATTGTTGTAAACAATATTTTTAATACACCAAGCAGTAAAATGTCAAGCAATAGATGAGTCTTGGAGGCTGTTGAAGTTATGGAACATCCAGAAACATCTGCTTTGTAAAAAAACTTTGTATCACATCTCTTTGAAGTTTGTTATGATCTCCATAGAGACATAACTTTGATATTTCTAATAAAAAAGGGATAAGGAGATATGGGGAACAGGTGGGGAGGTGGATTTGAGAACAGGGAGAGATCAGCCATGATTTGATTGAATGGCGGAGCAGTGGCAGTTAAGGGGATATTCAATTCCTCACAACTAAAATATATCCCAGTGAGGAAGAAAGATGGTAAGGGGAGTTAAAAACATCCATGGCTAAATAATGAGGTCAAGGACAATATAAACACAAAAAGGTATATCATATTGCAAAGACCAGTGGCAGGCTGGAAGATTGGGAAACTTTCAAACATAAACAAAGGGATACTAAAAAAAGCAATAAAAAGAGCTGAGGTAAATTACAAAAGAAAACTAGCGCAAAATATCAAAAAGGATGGCAAAGCCTCTATTAGTATATAAAAGGGAAGAGAGTCACTAAGGTGAATGCTGGTCCCTTGGAAGATGAGAGAGTTAATAATGGGGAACACTGAAATACAGTAAGAAGTTTAACAACACCAGGTTAAAGTCCAACAGGTTTATTTGGTAGCAAAAGCCACAAGCTTTCGGAGCCTTAAGCTCCTTCTTCAGGTGAGTGGGAATTCTGTTCACAAACAGGGCATATAAAGACACAAACTCAATTTACAGAATAATGGTTGGAATGCGAATACTTACAGCTAATCAAGTCTTAAAGGTACAAAACAATGTGAGTGGAGAGAACATTAAGACAGGTCAAAGAGATGTGTATTGTCTCCAGACAGGACAGCCAATGAGACTCTGCAAGTCCAGGCAAGCTGTGGGGATTACCGATAGGGTGACATGTACCCAATATCCCGGTTGAGGCCGTCCTCATGTGTGCGGAACTTGGCTATCAGTTTATGCTCAGCGACTCTGCGCCGTCGTGTGTCGTGAAGGCCGCCTTGGAGAACGCTTACCCGAATATCAGAGGCCGAATGTCCGTGACTGCTGAAGTGCTCCCCAACAGGAAGAGAACAGTCTTGCCTGGTGATTGTCGAGTGGTGTTCATTCATCCGTTGTCACAACGTCTGCCTGGTTTCCCCAATGTACCATGCCTCGGGACATCCTTTCCTGTAGTGTATCAGGTAGACAACATTGGCCTAGTTGCAAGAGTAGGTACCGTGTACCTGGTGGATGGTGTTCTCACGTGAGATGATGGCATCTGCGTCGATGATCCGGCACGTCTTGTGGCAGGGTTGTGTGGTGTCACAGTTCTCCTGAAGGCTGGGTAGTTTGCTGCGGACAATGGTCTGTTTGAGGTTGTGCGGTTGTTTGAAGGCAAGAAGTGGGGGTGTGGGGATGGCCTTGGCGAGATGTTCGTCTTCATCAATGACATGTTGAAGGCTCCGGAGGAGATGCCGTAGCTTCTCCGCTCCAGGGAAGTACTGGACGATGAAGGGTACTCTGTCCACAGTGTCCCGTGTTTGTCTTCTGAGGAGGTCGGTGCGATTTTTCACTGTGGCACGTCGGAACTGTCGATCGATGAGTTGAGCGCCATATCCTGTTCTTATGAGGGCATCTTTCAGCACCTGGAGGTGTCTGTTGCGATCCTCCTCATCCGAGCAGATCCTGTGTATATGGAGGGCTTGTCCGTAGGGGATGGCTTCTTTAACGTGTTTCGGGTGGAAGCTGGAGAAGTGGAGCATCGTGAGGTTATCCGTGGGCTTGCGGTACAGCGAGATGCTGAGGTGACCGTCCTTAATGGAGATGCGTGTATCCAAGAATGCAACTGATTCCGGAGAGTAGTCCATGGTGAGTCTGATGGTGGGATGGAACTTGTTGATGTCATCATAGAGTTGTTTCAGTGATTGCTCACCATGAGTCCAAAGGGAGAAAATGTCATCGATGTATCTAGTGTACAGCATCGGTTGAAGGTCTTGTGCGGTGAAGAAGTCTTGTTCGAACCTGTGCATGAAGATGTTGGCATATTGAGGTGCGAATTTGGTCCCCATAGCTGTTCCGTGTGTCTGGATGAAGAACTGGTTGTTGAAGGTGAAGACATTGTGGTCCAGGATGAAGCGGATGAGTTGTAAAATTGCATCTGGAAACTGGCAGTTGTCGGCGCTGAGCACTGAGGCCGTTGCAGCAATGCCATCATCGTGGGGAATGCTGGTGCAGAGCGCCTCAGCATGAATCGCGCTGAAATTCAGTGGGCGGGGCCTATTCCTGCTGAAGAGGCCATTGTGCGTGCGCCAATCTGTCAGCACCAAGATCGGAGCATGCGCAGTGGCCCCTGTCTGCCGGCCTCCCGATTGTTGGCCAGGCCCATAACCTCTGCATCGCCGGCTGTGCTACCCCACCCCCCTCACCCCCCCCCCCCCCACAGTGAATTCTCGATTGTTTTGCCTTTTTTCAATGAATGTTAATGTGACCAAAGAGTAATCTCCTGCTGCAGAACTTTGAATTTTGCATACTTGTGTATACACGTTCGTGTGCATGTGCATGCATACAGAGTGCGCATATGTGTGCGTGTGTTTGTTTGTGTGTGCACATAGTGTGTATGTCTGTGTGTCTACGTGTGTGTCTGTGTGCGTGTGTATCTGTGTGTGTGCATGTGTGTGTCTCTCTGTGAGTGTGAGCATGTATGTGTATAGTGTGTGTGTGTAGTGTGTGTGTATATGTACATGTGTGTGTGTATGAGCAAGTCTGAGTGTGAGCTTGTTAGTGTGTGTGTGTGTTTGTTTGTGTGAGTGTGTGTGTGTCGGGCTGTGGTTTTACATTTTTAAATATCTTTAAATCTTTATCTGGGTGGTATATTTTCTTAGTAAAAATGAACCTTTTTTGTTTAAACTCAGGAAAGCTGATTTCTTTGCAATCAGCATGTCAATGGTTAAGCACAGAGACTGACTCAGTCCCCTTATAAAAAACACTGCATTACAATCAATCAAATAGTGGAAAAGAAAGGGCAAGTCCTGACATGTGTCCTCCTCGGTCGTAACAATTGACAATTGATGAACAGAGGCATCATTGAGTTTGAGTTCACAAGATTCCTGAGCTGCATCAGCAAGAGACAATGACAGAGAACAAGGCTTCACAGTGCAATACTGAAAAATGGTACATGATGTATATATAGAAGGTGAGGAGCTTGGATGATTTAATTCTCTCAACAGTTACTAAACTTATTTCAAGTGAAACACCAGCTTGATCGTAAAATCAATATGGCTTCATTTTTATGGTGCATGTGTCGCAGCACAGCTGAATGGTGATTGTACTGGAAAGTAGTGTATCACACAAAGAACGGTACCATAGAATCATAGAATTCCTGCAGTACAGAAGAAGGTCATTCAGGCCATCGGGTCTGCATCAACTCTCCAATGGAGCATTCCACCCAGACCCTATCCCCGTAACCCAACATATTTACCCCACTAATCTCCCCTAAACTAAACATCTTGGGACATTAAGGAACAATTTAGCACGGCCAATCCACCTCACCTGCACATCTTTAAACTGTGGGAGGAAACCGGAGCACATGGAGGAAACCCATGCAGACAAGGGGAGAACATGCAACGTCTGCACAGACAGTCACCCAAGGCGGGAATTGAGCCTGTTTCCCAGGTGCTGAGAGGCAGCAGAGCTAACCACTATGTCACCATGCCGCCCAGCGTTATGGAAGAAACTTTAAAACTACATGACCATGGGTAGCTCATTATTACAAAAGAGGAGCAAAAACCTTATTTAAAATAGTAAATGATATGGTCAATGGCACTGGGTAACAGTAACAGCAAGAACAACTTGTGTTTCCACAGTACCTTCAAGATTGTAAAATGTCCCAAAGTGTTTCACAAGGACATTATCAAGCAAAATTAAACATTGAGCCACAAAAAGAGAAATTAGCACTGGTGACCAAAAGCTTGGCTAGAGCAGTGTTTGTTTTTCATTCTTAGGATGCGAGTATTGCTGGCTAGGCCAGCATTTATTGCCGATCCCTAATTGTACTTGAGAAGCTGAGGTGGTGAGCTGCCATCTTGAACCGCTGCAGTCTATGTGGCGTAGGTGCATCCATAGTGTTGCTAGCAAGGCATTCCAGGATTTTGACCCAGCAACAGTGAAGGAACAGAGATACATTTAAGAAGAGCCTTAAAAAGGAACCGAGAGTGAGAGAAAAGTTGCAGTGTTTCAGGAAGAAATTTCAGATTTTAACATCTAGAAATCCAAAGGTACAGCAATTAGAATCAGAGATTCCCTTAGGGCCAGAATTGGAGGGATGTGATCATCTTAAGTGTTGCAGAGCTAGAGGAGATCACAGAGGTAGGGAGGGGTGCAATGGTGGAGGAATTTGAAATGTGGATGAGAATCTTAAAATCAAGACATTGTCAGACTGCGAACTAAAATAAGTTAGAGGGCTCAACTATTGAAATATTCAGTGATGTGAAGAAATAAAATACTTGTTTTCCCTTAAAAGAATTTGATTTGATTTGATTTGATTTATTATTGTCACATGTATTAGCATTCAGTGAAAAGTATTGTTTCTTGCGCGCTATACAGACAAAGCATACCGTTTATAGAGAAGGAAATGAGAGAGTGCAGGATGTAGTGTTACAGTCATAGCTAGGGTGTAGAGAAAGATGAACTTAGTGCGAGGTAGGTCCATTCAAAAGTCTGACAGCAGCAGGGAAGAAGCTGTTCTTGTGTCGGTTGGTACGTGACCTCAGACTTCTGTATTTTTTTCCCAACGGAAAAAGGTGGAAGAGAGAATGTCCGGGGTGCATGGTGTCCTCAATTATGCTGGTTGCTTTGCAGAGGCAGTGGGAAGTGCAGACAGAGTCAATGGATGGGAGGCTGGTATGAGTGATTGGGCTACATTCACGATATTTTGTAGTTTTTTGCAGTCTTGGGCAGAGCAGGAGCCATACCAAGCTGTGATACAACCAGAAAGAATGCTTTCTACGGTGCATCTGTAAAAGTTGTCCCGGGATGTAGTGTCCCAGGATGCGAAGGTTAGATGGAGTGGCGGGGTAATTATATGGGGTTATGGGGATAGGGCCTAGGTGGGATTGTTGTCGGTGCAGGCTTGATGGGCCGAATGGCCTCCTTCTGCACTGTAGGGATTCTATAAATGATTCACATGTCGGGAAATGGCTGGCTGCAACAGGGAAGCCCAGGATCACAGAATCATCGCAAGAAATCCAAGTGTCATCAGTTGGCCGATGAATGATTAAACATACGCGCGGGTGTTGATTCAGAGAGCTGTGTTCATTGGGCCTGATTACCAGGGTAAAATTAACACACTGGTGTGTTCTTCTGCGGGAATGGTGTTAGGGCTGCAAATAAATTAAGCCACCCAATCAAATAGAAACAAAACAAGTAAACAAGATAAAGCAAATTTATTTGCCTTTCCTCAGTGTATTTTTTGTGTCCATCAGGGAGAAAATAGAGGGAAAACTTTGTTTTTGGCAGGTTATTTGGAGGATAATCCCCGGGAATCTCTTGAGAGATTTTTGGAAAAAAGCACCATGAACTGAAAGTGGATTCAAGTTTGATTTTCACACTGCTCAGAGTTAATGGCTATTGACCCAGATACACCAGTCTGCATTCCATATTCTACATTCAGCGCTAATACCAAGATATTATTCAAAATACTCAATCAGGGGGCTGCAGTTTACCTGCCCCCGCCAGGCATGTTTTTGATTGGGGAGGTATGTAAATTAGGGTGGGCTCCCTTCCACCCCACCATTCTCTCACCCATCTATCCCCACAATATGAGAAATGGGAAGGTGCCGAAACTAGTAGCCCACCTGCCTGATGTAAATAGATAACCAAAGGTCAATCAGGTGAGTTACCAAACCAACTGACTCTGAACAATACATTGCCCACGCCATAAAATAATTGGCGGGGGCAGCCGGGCGGGGGTGGACAGACTATTTTAGAACATAGAACATAGAGCAGTACAGCACAGGAATTGGCCCTCCGGTCCACGGTATTGTGCCGAACATGATGCCAAATTAAGCTAATTCCTTCTACCTGCCTTTAGTCCACATCCCTCTATTTCTTGCATATTCATGTGCTTATCTAAAAACCTCTTATTTGTCCCTATTCTATCCGCCTGCACAGTGTGTTCCAGACAACTACCGCATCACATCTGCCACCATCCCACCCGAGGCGACACCCCCACGCTGTGTAATATTCAGTCCATGTGGTTTTACCTCTCTCTATCGAAGGGATACTGAATTTGACAACGGATTGGAGTCCCCTGTGAATTTGCCTTGGAAGTTTGACAAGTTCTTTGCTAAATCCTGAGGGTATTTATTAATTCAAAGTCTTTGCACATGCAGATCAGAAACAGAACTCTTCGCATAACAAAACAGCCTGCCCTTAAATACTGGAATTAGTGCCAGACTGTATATTCAGCTTCAGGAATTGTGCTGTCTGCTGCATTTGAAATACGGCAACCTAGTTTTCCAAGCTAAATACTGAGAAATGCGGAGTAACAGAGATAATCAATAGCTTGAATACATCTTGATAATGTTCACTACATCATAATCCCGTTCCCTGTATACATCCTGGCCAGATTACCTTGCAAGACATTCTCCCAGCTAATGAAGGAGAGACTGGAGCCCTATCTGAACCAACATTGGATTCGGTGCTTTTCATTCTGCTTGCTGTTCTTTACAGATTTGCTGCTGTTCTTTGCTGAACTAACAACTGATATTGCACAAAGTAATTCATTGCTTATGAAGTGGGTGGCAGGGTGGCACAGTGATTAGCACTGCTACCTCACAGCGCCAGGGACCCGGGTTCGATTCCTGGCTTCTGTCACTGGCAGGTTGGAGTTTTCACGTTCTCCCCGTGTCTACATGGGTTTCTTCCAGGTGCTCCAGTTTCCTCCACAGTCCAAAGATGTGCAGGTTACGTTGATTGGTTATGCTAAATTGTCACTTAGTGTTAGGGGGACTAGTAGGGTTAATCTGTGGGGCTGGGTGGGATTGTGGCGGGTGCAGACTCGA
This sequence comes from Mustelus asterias, assembly GCF_964213995.1. Taxonomy (NCBI): domain Eukaryota; kingdom Metazoa; phylum Chordata; class Chondrichthyes; order Carcharhiniformes; family Triakidae; genus Mustelus; species Mustelus asterias. Next base: position 92,547,230 of record NC_135811.1, read on the forward strand.
TGGGATGAATGGCCTCCTTCTGTGCTGTTGGGATTCAAGTGTTTGAGATATTTCTAAGATGGGCTAAGGCTGTATGTAAACGTGAGATTTTTGTTTAGCTCTATTAATTTGATTATGTCAACGTAATCCGGAAATTGTTTTCGCTTAGCTGCTGCAATAACTACAAAGCTCGCCAAAATAAAGAGAATAGTAATGTAACGAACTGGAACTACGAAACCTCAAATAAAATAATAACTATCCATTTTAACAGCAACAACAGGGGAATGGACCAAGATGCTTAACAGGAACTTTAATCAACGAAAATTTGATTCATAGGACAGATGAGCAAATGTTTGGTCAGAGAGAGAAATTTCTGGAAAAATTCAGCAGCTGTGGTAGAGAGAAACAGAATTATCATTTTGAGTTGAATCTACCAGAATGTTTTAGAATGTGATACAAACGGAAATGTATACGTCTGCATCTAGGAAACAAGTCTCATCAAGTGATCCTTTGGTCTTTATGCTATATTTGGTTATCTACTTACTCTGTACTTGACTAGTTTGAGACTGATTCTGCACCGTTCTTTGACTGTACTCTGTGTTACTATATCAGTTGTGATGTCAGTTAATATGAAAATGTTAACGATAAGCAAAGGTAGTGCGATTACTGCATGAAATAACTCCTCAGAGACCGGTGTCCCTTCACCAGCTTCCCTTTATTTACAAACTTATCTCCACTCCTCAGAGTGCTTCAGGTACAAAGTCAGAATCCAGAGTGTCAGTCGCCCTGACACTCCTCGTGATATACACAGCTGAGACTGCCTGATAGGGCAGGCAGTCAGTTCCTCAATCAGGGAGCTCATACTCCAAGAGGCCCACTTCATGGACCTTGTTGAGGTCATTACCGCGCATAGACCTTCCAAAACAAGTATTTGAAATGTTCCACACACAGCAAAGCAAGAATTGCTAGCTGGCCTACTCATCAATCACAGAAATTTCAGATGGATTTGGGGAATTAGTGAGATTTTTCAGCACCCCATGAGTTAACCAGAAGAGACAACAAGGGCCGGAATTCTCCCATCTTGTCAGCCCCACCACCGCAATCAGTGAGAATGGAGAATTTGGTGTTTGGCCAAATCTCCATTCACTGCAGCAGGACTGGAGAACCCCAGCTGAGGGGAAGGTTGGAGAATTGCGGCAACGGTTTGTTGCAGTGATCAGAATTGGCAGAAAGCCGCTGACAATAAATGATGGCTTCTAGGTTGAGGCAGATAAAGAGAAAGTCGGCCATATTCTTACCAAGGTGGAACAATTTTGTTTCAGGAAAACCAGTGAAACATATGAATACTATAATTTAAACTGTCAGACCCTCATAAAAGAAACAAGGTATATGTAGTGGAATATCACACCTTAGCTAAAATAGGTAATCATAGGGCCCTACAAAATAGTCTCATCAGAGACAGAATTGCGCACTGAGTAATGTGACTAGAAATGCCCATGTATGGCCAAGATCTTTTCCCCAGGGTAGGGGAGTCAAAAACTAGAGGGCACAGGTTTAAGGTGAGGGGGGGAACATTTAAAAGGGGCCTGAGGGGCAACATTTTCACACAGAGGGTGGTGCTGATATGGAATGAGCTGCCAGAGGAGGTGGTAGAGGTGGGTACAATTACAGCATTTAAAAGACATTTGGACAAATACATTGATGAGAAAGGTTTAGAGGGATATGGGCCAAATGCAGACAAATGTAATCCAAAGATGTGCAGGTTAGGTTGGTTGGTCATGCCAAATTGACCCTAATGTCAGGGGGATTAGCAGAGTAAATAAGCGGGGTTACGGGAATAGGGCCTGGGTGGGATTGTGTTCAGTGCAGACTCGATGGGCCAGATGATTTTCTTCTGCACTGTAGGGATTCTATAATTCTATGAAATGGGGCTAGTTCAGTTCAGGAAACTTGTTCGGCATGGACGAGTTGGGCCGAAGGGCCTGTTTCCGTGCTGTATATGTCCATGACTCTAAAACTCAATGAAGCAACACCAAAGCAGTCAAAGTACTCAGAAAAAAAATGCAACAACCCATTATGGAAAAAGAAGTTCAAGAAGTTTTGGAAGTTCTTGCTGTGGAATGCTGTGTTTTTGGTCAATCCTATCTTCACATCCACGTAGAGAAGGGAATTCTTTCCCTGGCATTTATCCAAAATCCAGAAATTGGAGCAAAGACAATTGGCAGCAACATTCTGCGGTGGGAGCTGCGGTGATCTAGATGAAGGTCACATTCAATTGCCGCATCTGTGGAAGATCAGCGTGGGTGGTAACAAGCTACATGCCAATATGTGCCAGGAGAGATTTCAGTCCAATTGCCTGGCTAATTTCACTATTCCAAATGGGAACAAATAGAGGCTGTTTGTGGGTGCAGGTGACAGAGATTCAAGGTTATAACACTTCCCTACTCATATTTAAGAAAATAATCTGTTAACCTTATGGGAAAATTAATTTTAGTGCAAAAATAAAGTCGAGTATCTGACCTTTAGAGTCACTCAAACTGAGATTTAGACCATAAGACCATAAGAAATAGGTACAGGAGTAGGTCATTCTGCCCCTCGAGCCCTCCTGGCTGGTCCGACTTTCCTTATGTCCGCTTTCCTGCTCTTTCCTTTTAATCTGTGATTCTCTTACTGATCAAAACTCTATCTATCTCAGTCTTAAATACATACAATGACTCTGCCCCACAGCTCTCTGAAGAGGTTCCAGACCCTCTGAGAGAAGTTTGACATGCTCCCCTCGATCACTGGCCCCGACCCCCCTCCCCGAACATTGCCGGCTCTGACACCCTCACCCGATCGCTAGTCCCCTCCCCCCATTCCTCCCGCCCTCCCCCCAATTGCTGGCCTTTCGTTTGCCGGCCCCAACCTCTGCTGGCCGGACCCGGTCTCCCAGTTGCCAGCCTCACATCAGCCCCCACCCTCCCGAGTTCCCCCCTTCCCTTCTCTCCTACCTCCCCCCCCCCCCCCCGCACCCCCCCCACCCCCCCACCCCCCCAACCCCCAGGTCTGGGCAATGCCCCACCCTGAATTCCCAGGGGGTCTCAATGACCTCCAATCCCACCAACGAGGCCAACAGATCAGGTCCCCATTGCTGGGTTCCATCTGTGATCCCCGCTGGTGTGGAACTCCACCGGCGAGATCGGAAGCCTAAGTGAGCGTGGACGATTGCTTCCCAGACTCGCTAAAGACATTTAAATCTGCCTATGAATATTGTAATCAGCCTTGTGCTGTTCCCCGACTCAACCAGTGCAGTGGGGCGGGAAAATTGCACCCAAAACCTTTTCTTAAATAAGGGGACCAATACTGCTCCCATTACTCCAGATGTGGTCTCACCAGTATCTTGTATAGTTGCAGCAAAATTTCCCTACTCTTATGCTCCAACCCTCTTAAAATAAGGTCCAACATTCCATTAGCCTTCCTGATTACCTACTACACATGTGTGCTAGCATTCTGTGTTTCATGTACAAGTCCTCCCAAGTCCTTTGTGTTGCTGCTTTCTGCAGTTTTTCTCCATTTAAATAATACTCTGTTCTTTTGTTCTCCCTTCCAAAATGATCAACTTCACACTTTCCCACATTGCACTCCATTTGCCAATTGTTTGCCCACTTACTTAACCTATCAATACCTCTTTGTAAACTGTTTGTATCCCTCTCGCTAATTGCCTTTCCATCTATTTTTGTGTCGTCTGCATATTTGGCTGCAGTACATTCGCTTTCTTCCTCCAAGTCATTAATTTGATGTGGGTTTGAGCTTCAAGGTGAACAGTGGGAAGGCAGGAGTAGATAAGTCGATGAATCCTCTGTGCCGACTCCCAGTGAGAAAAAAAACTCTCCAAGTCACTCGCAATTGCACTTTCAAATTCCCAACTTGTTCAGATTTGATCTTCAACATTTTGCTAACTGTCAAATCTGCACAATCTTTCTCCTTACCTCCACTTGTGATGCTCTTGTATCCAAGAAAATGCTTATTCTGTTCCATCCCGGCTGCTAACCCTGGTATGACCCCTCAATCCCAACCTGATATTTCATACAGAGGGTAGTAGGACACATCAGGACCCGCCAGAGTCAGTACAAAAAAAAGACAAAAGAATGGGCATTGAAACAGAAGAAAACAATAAAAACACTAAACATAATGGGTGGAATTCTCCCCCCAAAGAATTCGAAGTGTTGAATTTGAGTGAAAACTGGAGTAATTCATGTTTTTTTTTATTGGAAGTTCAGACTAGAATCTCCCACACTCTCTGCACTGCAAGGTCACCAGCGTAAATATCATTTTATTTTAGGGGGCAAGGCCTATTCCTGTTGGAGAGCCTGAAACCAGCAGGCCTCTGCGCGTTCGTAATGGCCCCCAACTGTCAGTCTCCCCTTTTACTGGCCAGCTCTATTGCTGGCCAGCCCAGGACCCCTGCAGTGCTGCCCCCCCAACACCTCAGTCCGCCTCAATCTCCAGCAGCCCCCCCACACCCCAAAATCAGATTCATCGTCCCCAGCAGTCCCAACCCCCTCCCAGTCCACCCTGATCACTGGCCTCCCTCCTGCCTCCATCGGTCCCCATGCAGAGTGAGAAGTTTCACAACACCCATGCAGAGTGGCAGCGGGACCCCCTCACCCCTACTGATTGCCCCAACCCCTTGGCACTGAGTGATGCCCGGTGGACAGTGCCAAGGTGCCCCCTGGGCATGGGCACTTTGTCCCTTGTGCAGTGCCAGGGGCACAAGCTGGCACTGCCGGGGTGCCCATTCCCAGGGGGCACCACCGCCTCACTGTCTGACCCCCTGAGGAGCCCCGATTGCCCCCCTTCATTCCAGCGGGGCCAGGCTGCTAGTTCCCCAAAAGTGGGAAGCTAGTCTGAACCTCGCTGGAATACTCCTTGTGGGGTGAGAGATGTTAGCAGGCCCGGAGAATTCAGTCCATGGCCCGCTAATCACATTAAAATAATATTAAAATAAGATATAAAGTACTTACCTGGTGTGTCCATCGGTTTCCAGCACGAATCAGATGGTGCTGGAAATCCAGTGCTGGGAGATGCGCACGCGGCGGGAACGCATGTGTGAATCCTGCACATGCCCAGACATGAGATTCTTCCACCATGCTGTGCAAGAAAATTAGCACGGCAGGTGGGAGAATCGCCCCCAACAATTCCACTCTGAAGAAAAAAATTGATAAAAAGTCAAAAGTAACATGCAGTGTTTGCTTAAAAGCAATACCACGCATGCGGTGTTGGGCGAGATTCTTCGGCTTCCCAGCCGCTTGTTTCCCACCGGTGGGAGGTGGCGTGTTGTCTGTTAGTGGCAGGATTCTCTGGACCCGCCACTGTCAATGGGAGTTCCCATTGAGGTCATCCCACGCAGGCGGGAAACCCACAAATGGGGTGCCCTGCCTGTGGGGCTGGAGAATCCCGCCTGCGTGTTCTCCAGCCATTATGTAGGGAATGGTCAGTAGACCCAGGACTCAAGCTCCACTTTGGGTGGATCCTGCCTTGCCAATCCTGTGCTGACTGCGCTCGTGAACAGATGTGTTAATAAACAGTTCCAGTTAGTTTACTTCCACTTACCTTGTGGTCTTTTATTAGTCTTTATATCAGAGTTCAATATAAAATTTAAAACAGCTATTACACTTGGACAGCCATAAATGTACTCATTGTCTATTTAAAACCTTCTGTGGACATTGAACAATCGCACTAGTATAAAAAGTCTTTTTGCTTAATCACATAAACCACCTCTGTAATTCACTTCCAACAGTTAACTCTTGAGTTCAATTCAATCTACTCTTATTAGAGCTAAGTGTAGGCCCAAGAAACAATGGTCAGTCAACGTAATCGAATAATGTGCTTGAGAATTCTCTGTACTTTCAATTCTCTGCACCTGTAAGAATTGTAATTTGTTCTTGTACAAAACCCTAGAGTCCGGCTGTGCTGTGACATTTCACCAAGAGTGACGATTCCAATCGAGGTTACTTGGTCCTGATCAGGAGTAGGAAGCCCATGCAGACACTGGGAGAACGTGCAAACACTACACAGACAGTCACCCAAGGCCTAATTGAACCCTAGCTCCTGGCGCTGTGAGGCAGCAGCGTTAACCACCCAAAGGAGAGCGCGGGAAGGGTGAGAGTGGTTGCGCTGCGCTGTGTTCGCATGGTATGCTTGTCAAAACTGAATAGCTGGAGTTGACTGTATTCAGTGAGAGGTGGGTATTAGGGTGGCAGCAGTGATAGGTTTGTGAGGATGAGGTAGAGTATCTGGATTCTAGGCCTGTATCCTGAATGTCTGGAAGTGGCGGTGATTGAGAAATTTGATTTGATTTATTATTGTCACATGTATCGGGATACAGCGAAAAGTATTGTTTCTTGCGCGCTATACGGACAAAATATATCATATTTATTGATATAAATATCAATTCATAGAGTACATCTGGTCTTTGAGGGGTCTCCTGTCTCCTCTGAGGGACAATGACCTCTCCTCTCCTGCTCACCTGCATCACGAGTGCCTCCAGCAATGCATCCAGCAGTGTGAATCCCTTCATGTTCAGTTTGCAAGAACTTCCATTGCAGCATTTTATTTCTATGTTACCTTGAAGAAGAAGCCTGCCTTTAAGATAAAAGCAGGCATTCTGTACCATGTGATTGGTAAGCAATGCTGCCAGTGCATCCAGTTGTTTGTAGAGGATGCCAGCAGCATTGAGAAGGCAATTTTTGATTTGATTTATTATTGTCACATGTATTGGGGTATAGTAAGAAGTATTGTTTCTTGTGCGCTATATGGACAAAACATACCGTTCATAGAGTACATAGGGGAGAAGGAAAGGAGAGGGTGCAGAATGTAATGTTACAGTCATAGCTAGGGTGTTGAGAAAGATCAACTTAATAAATGTCGGGGAATTCAAAAGTCTGATGGCAGCAGGGAAGAAGCTATTCTTGGGTCAGTTGGTGCGTGATCTCAGACTTTTGTATCTTTTTCCCAATGGAAGAAGGTGGAAGAGAGAATGTCCGGGGTGCGCGGGGTCCTTGATTATGCTGGCTGCTTTTCCAAGGCAGCGGGAAGTGTAGACAGAGTCAATTGATGGATGAGACCAGTGCCGGACATTGTTAGTGGCACTGAAATCAATCAGATGATGCGTGTGGACCAATTGCATACCCATTGCAAGCTGAATAGATGCGGGCATGCCACAATGCACGGTCCCATGTCTATAAGTCAAGGCAATGAATTTTGCTACAGCTAGTTTCTTTTTTGCCATTTCTGTAAGCCTGGATTTCTTTTGGTTTGATTTGATTTATTATTGTCACATGTATTAACATACAGTGAAAAGTATTGTTTCATGCGCGCTATACAGACAAAACATACTGTTCATAGAGAAGGAAATGAGAGAGTGCAAAATGTAATGTTACAGTCACAGCTAGGGTGTAGAGAAAGATCAACTTAATGTAAGGTAAGCCATTCAAAAGTCTGACAGCAGCAGGGAAGAAGCTGTTCTTGAGTCAGTTGGTACGTGACCTCAGACTTTTGTATCTTTTTCCCGACAGAAGGTGGAAGAGAGAATGTCCGGAGTATGTGGGGTCCTTAATTATGCTGGCTGCTTTGCCGAGGCAACGGGAAGTGTAGGCAGAGTCAATGGATGGGAGGCTGGTTTGCGTGATGGATTGGGTTACATTCACGACCTTTTGTAGTTCCTTGCGGTCTTCAGCAGAGCAGGAGCCATACCAAGCTGTGATACAACCAGAAAGAATGCTTTCTATGGTGCATCTGTAAAAGTTGGTGAGAGTTGTAGCTGACATGCCAAATTTGAGAAAGTAGAGATGTTGGCGGGTTTTCTTAACTATAGTGTCAGCATGGGGGGACAAGGACAGGTTGTTGGTGATCTGGACACCTAAAAACTTGACCCTTTCTACTTCGTCCCCATTGATGTAGACAGGGACATGTTCTTCTTTACGCTTCCTGAAGTCGATGACAATCTCTTACGTTTTGTTGACATTGAGGGAGAGATTATTGTTGCCGCACCAGTTCACCAGATTCTCTATCTCATTCCTGTATTCTGTCTCGTCATTGTTTGAGATCTGACCCACTACAGTGGTATCGTCAGCAAACTTGAAAATCAAATTGGAGGGGAATTAGGCCACACAGTCATAAGTGTATAAAGAACAAAGAGCAAAGAAAATTACAGCACAGGAACAGGCCCTTCGGCCCTCCAAGCCTGCACCGACCATGCTACCCGACTGAACTAAAACCCCCTGCCCTTCCGGGGACCATATCCCTCTATTCCCATTCTATTCATTTATTTGTCAAGACGCCCCTTAAAAGTCACTACTGTATCCGCTTCCACTACCTCCCCTGGCAACGAGTTCCAAACACCCACCACTCTCTGTGTAAAAAATCTACCTCGTACATCTCATAGAGTCATAGAGGTTTACAGCATGGAAACAGGCCCTTCGGCCCAACTTGTCCATGCCACCCTTTTTTTTAAAACCCCTGAGCTAATCCCAATTGCCCGCATTTGGCCCATATCCCTCTATACCCATCTTACCCATGTAACTATCTAAATGCTTTTTAAAAGATAAAATTGTACCCACCTCTACTACTACCTCTGGCAGCTTGTTCCAGACACTCACCACCCTCTGTGTGAAAAGATTGCCCTTGTGGACACTTTTGTTTCTCTTCCCTCTCACCTTAAACCTATTCCCTCTAGTTTTAGACTCCCCTACCTTTGGGAAAAGATATTGACTATCTACCTTGTCTACGCCCCTCATTATTTTATAGACCTCTATAAGGTCACCCCTCAACCTCCTACGCTCCAGAGGAAAAATGTCCCAGTTTATTCAGCCTCTCCTTATAACTCAATCCATCAAGTCCCGGTAGCATCCTAGTAAATCTTTTCTGCACTCTTTCTAGTTTAATAATATCCTTTCTATAATAGGGTGACCAGAATTGCACACAGTATTCCAAGTGTGGCCTTTCCAATGTCTTGTACAACTTCAACAAGATGTCCCAGATCTCCTTTAAACCTTGCCCCTCGCACCTTAAACCTGCGCCCCCCCTAGTAGTTGACTCTTCCACCCTGGGAAAAAGCTTCTGACTCTCCAAGGAGTATAGTAGGCTTGCTGAGAACACAGCCTTGTGGGGCACCGGTGTTGAGGATGACCGTGGAGGAGGTGTTGTTGCCTACCCTTACTGATTGTGGTCTGTGAGTTAGGAAGTTCAGGATCCAGTCGCAGAGGGAGGAGCCGCGATCCAGGCCACGGAGTTTGGAGGTGAGTTTCGTGGGAATAATAGTGTTGAGCTGCAGTTGATTAATAGGAGTCTGACATCGGTGTCCTTGTTATCTAGGTGTTCCAGGGTTGAGTGCAGGGCCAGGGAGATGGCGTCTGCTGTAGACGTGTTGCAGTGGTAGGCAAACTGTAGTGGATCCAGGTAGTCCGGGAGGCTGGAATTATTCGTACCATGACTAACCTTTCGAAGCACTTCATAATGATGGATGTCAGAGCCACCGGCTGATAATCATTAAGGCACGCTGCTTGGTTTTTCTTAGGTACCGGGATGATGGTGCCTTCTTGCAGCAGATAGGGACCTCAAGATTGTTGTAAAGAGAGGTTGAAGATGTCTGTGGATACTCCCGCCAGCTGATCTTGATGAAAGGAGAATTTTATCTCATTACATGAAACTCAAAGCAGACACTTTCTGACTAGCTGTTGAATTCAATTCTATCCTGAGAAAGTGTGCGTAACCTGCAAGAAAATGACCCATTGGTGTGGTGTCCCCTGCATTCTTCCTGTTTCTCCTCTATCTACTTCAATACTTGATGAGTTCTCTATTTAAAATGCTGACACGGTATTTTCCAGGGAACATATGGTGCAAACAAATTCTCTGGAGTAAGATCATTAGAAAACATTGTGATTAATTGTCCATCATAATGAATAATTAATCAGCAACAGAGCTGAAGCACAGAAACTAATTATCATATAAGTGGAAACTGATTATTACTGCAAAGTAATAAAAGGGTAATTGTTCCCCACTGCACTTCTTCAATGTTTGACCATTTGCATTAAAGTGACAGTATCAGGAATTACTCAAGTTATAAGAAGGCTTAGATGTAAATGACATTTACCAAAATTAGTAATGAAATACTGTAAAATCTATGGGTTTCAGTAAAAAGCAGGTAATATGCTGTGAAGGCAGGTTTTAAATATTTTAAATCACATTTGTCCAATCAATGGAAGTTCATAAGATGGGGAGATGAATTTTCATCTTCAGTGCTGATAGATGGATAATGAGAGGGGAACCTGCCACAAGTTCCTAATATGCATCCGCAGTGCCTGAAATTCTGCACGGCGGCACAGTGGTTATCACTGCTGCCTCACAGCGTCAGGGACCCGGATTCAATTCCTGGCTTGGGTCTTTCCCCCCATGTCTGTGTGGGTTTCCGCCGGGTGCTCTGGTTTCCTCCCACATCCCTGAAAGACGTGCTGGTTAGGTGCATTGGCCATGCTAAATTCTCCCTCAGTGTACCCTAACAGGCACTTGAGTGTGGCGATTAGGGGATTTACATTAATACTGCAACTTCATTGCAGTGTTAATGTAAGCCTACTTTCCACACTAACAAATAAACTTAAACTTAGGTGAGACATCCAAAAACTAGCACCTTCAGGACCAAGGTTTAATCAACTTTCATAGAACCCCTACAGTGCAGAAGGAGACCATTCAGCCCATTGAGTCTGTACTGACCACAATCCCACCCAGGCCGTATTCCCATAACCCCACACATTTACCCGGCTAATCCCCATGGCACTAGGGTCAATTTAGCACGGCCAATCAACCTAACCCGCACATCTTTGGACTGTGGGAGGAAACCGGAGCACCCGGAGGAAACCCATACAGACACGGGGAGAACGTGCAAATTGTGCCACATTTCTTGGATTTTGGGATGTGTTGAGCAATTGTCAAGCAACAACAAATATCTTACACCTTTCACCAAGCCTAACTGATTGACTAACTGAATGAGCAGAGTCTCAGGAACAAAGCGCTTCTCAAACCAGTCCAAACCAACGTGCCCAGCTCTCTCTTATACTCTCTTAACATAATAATAAACTGGAAATATCGGCTCAAAACTTTTCCAAAGAGAGGCAATCAGCAGATTGTAAGCCCCCCCCATCTCTACTTTAGGTGAAGAGTGAACTCCGCATTTCTGGCCCAGACTTCCAATCCCAGCCTTTAATTTTTAATTGTTAAAATATTTTGTACCCAATTTTAAAGATATAAAGTCAATGCGCAGAGTGGACCAGGCAAACCCTCAATCCTTCTCTTTGCCTGCTCCAAACAATCAATTCAAATTCAAATAAGAGAGACATACAAGATCCAAGCTGACAAGAAAAGACATTGCACCTGATCTTGGGCTTGATCTGAAGCTTGATCTTAGCCAAAAGCCAAGAAGTCTTCCAATCCCAGCGTTTTTTTTATTTTTAACTTTTTAATCTGATGGAAAACCTTTGGCGTTTTTCAGCACAACTGCTTTATCATTCTACAGCGTGCACAATATAATAGATTCCATGGATGGATTCTTCTGATAGTTTTTCAGAGTGTCGGTTTCAGTGAGAAAAAGTTGTGTAGCTCTCCAGTTACACAGCTGAGTTTTCTCTCCATATTTTCTGGCACTCTGTGCAGAGAATCTGGGGACATGGCGTCTGCCGTCGCTCGGGCAGGGTGGGTCCTGATCGAGCTGGCAATGCATCTGCGTTAGAAATAACCTCTCCCCCATCCACCCCCATGGACAAAGGGGATGCCCCTCACAAGCATCAGGACAAACACCCTCCCTCTCACACAGCCATCAGGGTGACCTGCCCTTACACAGTCATTGGGGTGACCCCCCCCACCCACCTCCTCCCCAATACAGGTATTAGGTCAACCTCCCCAACCCCACTCTCCGACACAGGCATCAGGCAACCCCTCCCCCCCACCCCCATGGAAACATCAGAGTGACTGGGCACTCCCCCTTCCCCCCAACCCACAAGCGTATTGCGGGGAATCCTTTTAATTATATTTAAATTTATTAGAATTTCATAGAATCCTCCAGTGCAGAAGGAGGCCATTCAGCCCATCGAGTATACACCGACCACGATCCCACCCAAGCCCTATCCCCATAACTCCATGCATTTACCTTAACTAGTCCCCCTGACACTAACGGGCAATTTATCATGACCAATCCATCTAACCCACACATCTCTGGACGGCGGAAGGAAACCGGAGCACCCGGAAGAAACCCACGCAGACATGGGGAGAACGTGCAGACTCCACACAGACAGTGAGTGACCCAAGCCAGGAGTTGAACCCGGGTCCCTGGTGCTGTGAGGCAGCAGTGCTAATTACTGTGCCGCCGTGCCGCCCAAATTTATTGAAGTGACTCACTACGTCACCGGTGTGGAAAATCGGAAAGCGAGATCTCACTGAAAAGAACCTCATTTCCTGACCTTGGCTTGAGTTTGGGCCTGGTTCGCGGTTTATGCTAAAATCGCCCCCATTCCTTTTAATTTCTGCTTTCTGCTTTTTCTAGGTCGAAAGCCCCATTTGATGCTTCTCATGAGGATACAGTCTTGCCTATCAAAATGCACTGTCTACTGGATGTTGCATGCAAAACACCGACCTCTTTATTCCCTGCACTGCAGTTCTATCACAAGATTTCTCAGTGAGAAAAGCCTGATTCGTTCTTTATTCCATTAGAGAGTTGACGAGACAAACAAGAATCTTCTCGAAAGGAAGCACTTTGTATTTCACTGTAATCACATGTGGATTAACACACGCGACTTTAATAACCTCGGCATTTATCAGCACATAGCATTAATTAAACACTGAGAAGTCAATTAAGAGGGACAATTTATTTTGTGCGAGCCAATCTCAGCATTGAATGTTAGCCTTTTAGAAATACAATTTTTGCACAGCCAAGAAAGGGCTGATCTTTGAAGAACTTCTTCAGTAATATGACAACAAAGCACATCTCCTTAATTATTGAATTACTTTTGGGTCTGTATCATAGCAACAGGTTTACGACCAGGTGATACCAGTCATAGAATCCCTACAATGCAGAAGGAGGCCATTCGAGGCTGCACCAACCAAAATCCCACCTCAGCCCTATTCCCGTAACCCCATACATTTACCCCGCTAATCCCCCTGACACGAGGGTCAACTTTACCCTGGCCAATCAACCTAATCTGCACATTTTTGGACTGTGGGAGGAAACCAGAGCACCCGGAGGAAATCCACGCAGACATGGGAAGAATGTGCAAACTCCGCACACACACAGTGACCCGAGGCTGGAATTGAACCCGGGTCCCTGGCCCTGTGAGGCAGCAGTGCTAACCACTGTGCCACCGTGCCGCCCTTCAATAAAATGCCCTGATCTAGCATCAAAATATCAATAGCTGAAAAGCATACAACAGTGAAACCATGATCAAAATAATAAGCATGAGGCTAAATATATTAACAATTGCTTTGGTAGTACAGAACTGTAATAAGTCCTCGGAGGCAGAAGCCCCTTCACCAAAATCCCTTTATTTACAAGTCTGACAACAGCATACAGAGTGCTTTCAGTTAGCAGTCCACACTAGGAGTCCCAGAGGAACTGACATTCCTGGTAGGTACAAAGCAAGAGGCTCCCTGAATGGCCCATCAATTTGGCCCTTAACAGGCTGACCTCAATTGCCTGATTGAAGTCGTTACAGGAACGTGAATATTGCTGAAAAGGGAGACATGTTGAGTGGAATTAATTTTCTTTAAAAAAATGACATGCCAAATCCAAAATGGCGCTGGGGTGAGGTGACTTCTTGCAAGCTGTGCCCAGCATACCTTCTAATTCTATCTTTTATTCTCATCCTATGCTTCCAAAACTTCACTCTAACTCTTTTACATTCTGTACTCTCTCATTTCCTTCTCTACGCACTGTCTGTATAGTGCGCGAGAAACAGTACTTTTCACTAATACTTGAGACAATAATAAATCAAATCAAATTAAATCAAACATAGGCCGGAATTCTCCAGTGATTCACAGCGATGGGATTCTTTGGGTCCCGCCAGTGGTGCAGCCCTGCCGTGGGTTTCCTGGCAGCATGGGGTGGCTTGAATGCGAATTCCCATTGATAGCGGTGGGACCAGAGAATCCCGCCACCAGTGTACGGCGCGCCGTTTCCCCGCTGCCAAGGATCACGCTGAGGGAAGGCCAGAGAATCCTACCCAAAGTGCCATTTTTAGCGAGAAAATCGGCGCGATTCCTGTCAGCCTCAGCAGCCACTTCAGGCACTTTGAAAATTTATTTCCTTATGTGAAAAAAGTCACACCTGAGGTGCAAAGTGTCTGATTCACCTGCCCCGGGGAAGGGGGTCATCTGGGCACATGCATTTAAATGGCTCCACAGCACTGAACTGATTCAAGCCAGGAAGATGGCAGCAAGAGAACCAGCTCCTAAGCTTATGAAGGGGGCCCTCAGCCATTTGCTGTGGAGGTGAGACGGGCCACAATTTACCCTTGGGCCAACAGCCTGCTGCAAAGGTCACAAATCTTGCCTAGTGGCATCACTGGTCAGATTATATTAACCCCTTTTGTTTCCCTGCAGAACTCAGTCCACAACCAGAGAGAGAGAGAGGGAGAGAAAACGGGCAGTGGGATGCCCAAACTGAGGATCCTGATTCCATACGGGGATTGGGCCCTGGAGCTTGAAAGGCAGAAGCAGGAATGGGCCTGCGCTGAAAGCGAGGTCGGCCTATGATAGAAAAGTGAGATGCCAAGGCTCCTTTATCCAGAATGCCCCCGCCCCATCAGAGTCGCCTCTGGCCTTCTGTCTGGTTGTCCCCTCAAAAGAAAAGTCCGCTATCATTGATACTTCTACAACCATTGCCCTCTGCTTTCCTTTTCCACTTCAGCTTCAGACTTTCCATTTCACATTCTCTTCCTCCGCCCTGCTTCCTGAAACCATGTATCACTTACTGCTCCAATCCATTCTCCTCAGAATCTCAAAATGGAGGAATATTAAAGAGTTCGAGGTCAAAGTGGCATATTCTCCAGGCAGAGATTAGCTGACTCAACCGCAGTTCAGGAATTATACCAGAGAGCGTCTGCCCTGTATGACTCAGTTGTCGACCACGACTATTAACTGAGCCCCAAGTGAAACAGTCACTTTAAAACTCGAATGCTTTCACTCTTTCCTCCTCCCCCGGTACCTACAGGCTTTGTACAAGCCAAACATGGTGGGAGGTAGAACACAAAATAAGCTCATAGCAAATCAGCAGCTGATTTTCCACTGCTTCAATCCATTTTTTTTTCCACTGAAGCTTGCAGTTCTTTTTGGAAAGTCATCTCCTCACCTCAATGTCACTCTACTTTTTACATCACTGGGGTTTCTGACCGGAGGTTTCTATGGTCACCCATCCCTCATGGGCAGGGTCAGCTGAATGATTGTGTCCACCTTGAGGACTAATGGATCCTAATGGGAGGAGATGGGGCCCAGCACTTATGCAGACACAGTTCTTCTCAATCCCGTGCACCCAAGTAGGGACAAGATGGCGGCACAGTTACCACTGCTGCCTCACAGCGCCAGGGACCCAGGTTCGATTCCTGGCTTGGGTCACTGTCGCTGCAGAGTCTGCATGTTCTCCCAGTGTCTGCATGGGTTTCCTCCGGGTGCTCCGGTTTCCTCCCACAGTCCAAAACACATGCTGGTTAGGTGAATTGGCCATGTTAAATTCTCCCTCAGTGTACCCGAACTAGAGTGTGGCGACTAGGGGATTTTCACAGAAACTTCATTGCAGTTTTACTGTAAGCCCACTTGTGACACTAATAAATAAATAATAAACCAGCATTTATTCCCAAACCATGAGTTATCACCCTTATCCTTGACTTTGAGAATGTGGGCAGCTAACATTGTAAAGGGTTAACTCACAATGGTCAACCAGTTTGATGAGTATGAGTCTCAGGAATGTTAGAGGGCACAATTGCTTTCTACATCCATGATAGGCAAGGCTAATGGGTGCCCTTCTTTTTCAGGCTGCATTATCCCAAGATCTCCAGAACGAGGGGTCATAGTTTGAGGATAAGGGGTAAACCTTTTAGAACTGAGGTGAGGAGAAATTTCTTCATCCAGAGAGTGATGAATCTGTGGAATTCACTACCACAGAAAGTAATTGAGGCCAAAATGTTGTCCGATTTCAAGAAGAAATTAGATATAGCTCTTGGGGCTCAAGGGATCAAGGGATATGGAAAGAAGGAGGGATCCGGATATTGAATTCGATGATCAGCTATGATCAAAATAAATGGCGGAGCAGGCTCGAAGGGCCGAATGGCCTACTACTGCTTCTGGTTTCTATGTTTCTACCTAATTGATGTCAGGCCTTTGTACTTAAGACACCTGGGCAGCCATTCCATTAATTCCACCCCCAACATCTCCTCCCCCCCAGGTTGGTCACCATGTTACCTACTCTTTTAGGGTTACATCCACCCAGCCCCTTAGGCCCACCTCCTTCACTCTCATCACACCCTTCACCCACTTCATGTGCCCCGCACCCCCAGCTGCCCCATACCACAATCAACAGATTGACACAGCGCTCGAAGAACTTTTGAAACATCGCAGGCAGCAGGCTTCAGGACACATACAGCAGCCATAACCCCCACCCCATAAGAACTGCTCCACCTGACCCCTCCAACACCCTTGACAACACCTCCCACCCCCGACCCCCGCCAGAGCTGGCCAGCAGGCTCTGTTCCCTTGACCTCCCAGGTACCAGGTGGAGGGAGGTACTCACCTCCTTCCTCCCTCTCAGAGGTGATGGTGCCCAGTTCCTGTTTTTTTAAACCAGTAATAATTTGCGCCTCTGTGACATCACCTCTGGTAGCTGAGAAGATTCACTGAGGTCTGAAGATTCAACTTTAACCTCGCTAAGTACATTATAATGCATTCAAATTGATGCAAATTAGATTCACGTCCTTCCTGATCGTGGTTGGAAACCCCATTTTTGGCCTCTCATGGTATTTTGTGGACATGATGGGATTTGCACCCATACTTAATGGGCCCACTAAATTCCAGCCATTCTGTCTTACACCCATCAGGACAAATAAAAGAGTACCAAATTTCAAAAGGTCAAAACAATTTGTACCACAAGAGAAAAAAATGCTGAATTGTCAACAAGTCAGCTCTGATTGCTATCTCCATGGCAACACCTCAGCCAATGAGGATGTATAGGCTCCCCAAGTCCCAGATAATATAAAAAAGGGGCAATGTTTGAAAATACCCCTTTTGTTTGCCAATGTATGTTGCTCCGAGTAAGCATAAACAAGGCCCCCTTTACCCTGGTAGCATAAAATTTGAAATGTTGTATTTTTGCTTTTACCCTGGTGAGTGCAAGATGAAAAACTTCAGCAACATGTCTTTTTCCAGAAATATTTAAATATATTAGAAATAAGTTGGTATTAATTGTTGCATGGATTATTTTTTTGGTATGGGACTGATTTGCATTTCTTGATGAGTAGTTTAGTTACAGTTTATTGTGATAATGATTGCTGACGCAAGTGTGGTAATGTTCTGAGTCTGCTATCATTGATACTACTACAATCATTGTTCACTACTTTTCTTTTCCTCTTCATCTCCAAACTTTCCATTTCGCATTTCCTTCCTCCTCCCTGCATCCTTAAATCATGTATAATTTACTGCTCCAATCTATTCTCCTCAGAATCTCAAAATGGAGGAATATTAAAGAGTTCAAGGCCAAAGTGGCATATCATTCAGATAAAGATTGGTTGACTCAACCGCAGTTTAGGAATTATACCAGAGAGTGTTGGCCCTATATGACTCAGTTATCCAACACCAACACCAACTGAGCCCCAAGTGAAACAGTCACTTTAAAACACGAATGCTTTCACATTTTCCTCCCCCCAGCTACCTACAGCCATTGCACAAGTCAAACATGTTGGAAGGGACGACACGGCACCACAGTGGTTAGCACTGTTACCTCTCAGTGCCTGGGACCTGGGTTCAATTCCCGGCTTGGGTCACTGTCTGTGTGGAGTTTGCACGTTCTCCCCGTGTCCACATGGGTTTCCTCCTGGTGCTCCGGTTTCCTCCCACAATCCGAAAGATATGCTGGTTAGGTGCGTTTGCCAAGCTAAATTCTCTCAGTGTACCCGAACAGTGCGAATAGGTGTGGCGACTAGGGGATTTTCACAGTAACTTCATTGCAGTGTTAATGTAAGCCTACTTGTGACGATAATAAATAAACTTTAAGAAAAGGTAGAACAGCAACACGAAATAGGCTCATAGCAAATCAACAGCTGATTTTTCACTGCTTTCACCCATCTTTTTTCCACTGAAGCTTGCAGTTTAAACTCTTTTTGGAAAATCATTTCCTTGTCTCACTGTCACTTTACTGGTTTGAAATTAAGAATCTTGGCTAAAGTTTCCAAATAGTTAAGTTGGCACATTATATAAACAGGCTGTCAATTTGGTATGAGCCCATTTTGCGCTCTGGCAAAGCTCAATTTTACTCCTGGTGCCACCTAATCTTGATTTATAATTTAACCTGAGTCCCTGGGCTAAATTCTCCATTCTCACTGGCAGTGGTAGTGGGCTGTGTGAGCCCAGAGAATCCCGGCCATGGAAGCAGCGAACACTGTGTCAAAAAAGATTTACCAGAAAGATACCAGAACTGAGATATTGTAACTATCAGGAAGGATTGAACAAGGATCATTTCTCTAGAAAATAGAAGTCTGAGTTGTAGCCTGTTTGAGGTCTTTACGATTACGGATGGGTTCGATAGGGTCGGTGTGCAGAGAATGTTTCCTCTGACAGTGTGGAGACCATGAATATAAGGTAGACACTAAAATGTCCAATAGGGAATTCAGGTAAAACCTTTTAATCCAGAGAGTGGTTGGGATGTGGAACTTGCTACCACAAGGAATAGCTGAGGTGGATTGATGAACTTAGGAGAGAAGCTGGGAAGCACAAGGGATAAAGTAATTGAAGGATATATTGATGGGATTTAGGTGAGGAAGTGTGGGTGTGCAGCATAAGTAACAGCATGGACCTGCATCCTGTTTTGCTGCTGCAAATACTGTGTAGCTTTGTCAGAAAAAACACCACTGGCAAAATTTTCCCATCCCGTCCATCATGGGAATCGTGGCGGGCGGGACGCGGGTCATGCAAATCTGATTGAATGGCGGAGCAAGCTCGAAGGGCTGAATTTGCCTATTTCCGCTCCTAATTCCTATGTTCCTATGACCACGGGTGGAATTTTCCAGCCTTGGTGCGAGTGTGGCCGGAAAATCCCACCCCAGGAATTTTCTTCCTAAGAGCATTAATGGTAAGCTGAGCAGTCACACTCCTAGTTTGGTACAAAGGTGAAAGTTCCGAGATACATTCCTCTCATGTATTATCCAGGATGAATACTTCCTCAGGTTGAAGTTACAATACAGATGAAATGAGACAACATTCAGAGATAACTATTCCAAAGAAGATTTTGTTCTTACTTGTCCCTACATATAAATTTAGAAATAATTCAGTTAAAGTTGAACTACTTTGTACCAATTGTTTTAATATCCCCAGCGTGGTTCAGTGTCAACTGTTGTCTTATAAAATGTTCCTATGGGGGATTTTATTCTGTTAACTGCAAGTTGTTTGCATGAGCTAGTCCAATTTTCTTTTCTATTCATTTATGGGATGTGAGCATCGCTTGTTGGACCAGCATTTATTGCCCATTCCTAACTGCCATCCATTTCAGAGGGCATTTGGGAGTCAACCATATTACTGTAGATCCGGAGTCACATGTAGGCCAGACCGGGTAAGGAAGGCAGATTTCCTTCCCTAAAGGGCATTAGTGAACCAGATGGGTTTTTACAACAATCAACAATTGTTTCATGATCATCATTAGACTTTTAAAAAAGTTTATTTATTAGTCACAAATAAGGCTTACATTAACACTGCAATGAAGTTACTGTGAAAATCCCCTAGTCGCCACACTCCAGATTTTGAATTCAAATTTCACCATCCGCCATGGCGGGATTACGGACCCAGGTTTTGCCCTGGGTCTCTGGATTACTATTCTAGTGACAATGCCATTATGCCACCATCTCCCCTAATTAATACAACGCCATCTTCATGGAATATTACTTCCAGATTACATGACGCACAAGTGGCAGGGTGATCTATTTTAGTGCAATTATATTGTGCCACATATTGACAAAGTCATTTCTAAATAGGTTTTCATGAAGATTGCCCCTCTCCTTGGAAACAACCCGGTCAGACCATTTTTTTTTTGACTGACTTCTCTCTATTAATGTTTAATGCACTATCCCAGGGGGAGAAATAAAGGAAGCTATTTTACATGCAAATAACTCTTCAGATCCATTGTGGAACAGTGATGCCAATTGAATAAAGATTGTCTGAGCAACAGTTTAAATAGCTCATTTCTATTTCTCACTTAAAACAATTGAGCTTCAATGTATTCCACGTGTAAGAATTCTAGGATCACATAGTAACTACTAGAAGCAGTCGAGATAAAGAGGTACTTTGTTATATAGGCTGCCATAAAATTGACCTATCCAAGAAAAAGATTCAGCTGCATTGCTTACATCTCCCCAACAATGCTCATCTTATTAAACATGAAAATAGCAGTTGTTCAAAAACAAAGGTTTGCTAATATTAGAAATGATCAAATTTTGTATACACAGAAAATACAGAAAGTAGGTCAGATGGCATCTGTGCAAGGCACGAACAGTTGAGAATTCTAGCCTCCATATACTCTCAGGTTTGGATCAGTTGAAATGTCCAAAACCTGCATCTAACTCCTTCCAACCCACCCACTTCCGCTTTCAATAGAGGTGAATGGGGATTGGACAGTAAGGCCACTCCCAGGGATAAATGGATATTAAATATTATTACGATGCTGTGTTATGGATAACCACCATTTTAAATTTAACCCTGGCATGCCACGTTTTCCAGGCCTCGGGAAACCTGACAGACAAAGGGGGGCAAGGACTGCTGGATCCACAAAGTAAGGGCCTCTCCATTTACTGGCTGGATATAGATTATCTGCCAAGCTCACAATCCTCACTGCCCTTTTGATTTCCCCTACCAATCCCCCTGATCATGCCTCCTCACCTCCTTTTGATCTCCTCCATCCTGAAGCCTCTCACTCCCTTTTTTCTCTTTCCCAGCTATGGTTCTGTTCTAGAAATTCGCCTGACAGCCTATCAGGCTGATTGCAGCTGAAACAAAGACTCAAAGCAGCAAAGCATATATAATCATTCTTCAGGGTTTCCTGATGTCTTATGTGCACCCCTTTCCCAATCCTGATGTCCTCCCCCTGTACACCAAACTTGGTGGATGAGCTCAAGTCCGAAAGACATGCTGGTTAGGTGCATTGGCCATGCTAAATTCTCCCTCAGTGTACCCGAACAGGCGCGGGAGTGTGGCGACTAAGGGATTTTCACAGTAACTTCATTACAGCGTGAATGTAAGCCTACTTGTGACACATAATAAATAATAAAATTTTAAAAGAAATTATTTTCATATTTCAAGATGTGTCACCAGGAATCATCGAATCTCTACAGTGCAGGAGAGGCCATTCAGCCCATTGAGTCTGCACCAACTCTCTGACAGAGTATCTTACCCAGGCCCTCATCCCCACCCTATCACCTTAATCCCACACATTTTACCATGTCTAATCTAACCTACACATCATGGGACACTAAGGGGCAACTTAGCATGGCCTATTCTGCATGTCTTCGGACTGTGGGAGGAAACCAGAGCACCCAGAGGAAACCCACGCAGACACGAGGAGAAGGTGCAAACTCCACACAGACAGTAACCCAAGGCTGGAATTGAACCCGGGTCCCTGGCACTGTGAGGCAGCAATGCCTCCACTGTGCCGCCATGCCACCCTTGTACCATTGTGATTCCCTGACCCTGTGTATGATGATTTATTCAGTTTGCAAGTATCAGAGTGCAGTGACAGATAACAGCACTTAAAACTATTCTGTGAGAAGAAAGTCCAGTCTGTTGCTGTTTGGAATTGTTTTACAAACTTTGTTACACAATTTACTATGGAACTTATCTATTTCACAGCTGGAATAATTAACCTTTCAATATTTATACCAATTAAAGGCTACCTGAGAAACGTTGAGCAATTCTTAATGTAGATGCATCATGATCGACATCTATTTCCACCCAGTTACTCATTCATGTCACCTTTCATGATCATATATGTTAGAATGTAACCAATGATAACATTGGATCTGTTATAGTTTGACCTATGGTAACAAGCTGCAAGAGTCAGCTGACCCAGTAGACTATGTAGCCAATGACAGAATGATGTGGTGGTCAGCTGACCAGCTGATTCAGCGTAAATAGGAATCTGTTGGGAATTGTGGGGAGCTTGGAATGGCTCAGGGTGAGGCGTCAAGTGTTGGAGTAATGAAGTTTCTTTATTAAACCTTTTTCTTTGATTTATCTGTTGGAGTAAGTTTTTGTTTCATTTTATTGCTTATAATTGAAGAGTACCTTCTGCTGGATGAACAATATATTCCTGCAATTTTATTAGTAGATCATGAATTATGTAGAAAGATGGAATTTTCTCCATGTGTTGATATAAGGCAATCTCTTTGTTATTAAAGGTTAGAGAATCTATGCAGTGGGATCAAATCCCATTGCATGACAACTGGAGTGACTGCACACTTCAGGAGACAAGATTCTCAACAAGGCTTGGGTAAGGTTCTGTGGTTGAAATAATAATGAGGCTAATAGTGTTTGTTGTTATTTATGAGCAACTTCAGGCAAGGGCAGACTCATAGTGGGATATCCAAGCTATACCAGTCTGTCATGAGCAATGGTGGCGCAGTAGTCAGCCCCTTTGCCTGATGGCACCAGGGACCCAGGTTTAATTCCGGCCTTGGGGGACTGTATTTTTCCACATTCTCCCCAGATGCTCTAGTTTCCTCCCATGGTCCAAAGATGTGCAGGTTAGGTGGATTGGTCATGGTTTAAAAGAAAATAAATTGCCCCTTTGTGTCCCAAGATGCGTGAGTTAGATGGATTAGCCACGGGAAATGTGTGGGGTTACAGGGATAAGGTCTGGAAGAGGGCCTGGGTAAGATATTCTGTCAGAGTTGGTGCAGTCTCGCTGGGCCAAATGGCCTCCTTTTGCACTGTGGGGATTCTATGATTCTTCTATGAAAAGATTAACATTGACCATGAACAAGATGTTTGTCACATGCCTTAATAAAAAGACAAGGATCATGTCATTTAGAAAACATCAGGAAGGTTAAAATTACATTTATTTATTAGTCACAAGTAGGCTTACATCAACACTGCAATGAAATTACTGTGAAAATCTCCTAGTCACCACACTCCGGCACCTGTTCGGGAACACTGGGGGAGAATTTAGCATGGCCAATGCACCTAACCTGCACATCTTTGGACATTGGAAAGGATACAGTTGAACAGGTGAAGTTTATATACCTTAGTTGGTGAAAAAGACATGAATAGAAAGATTGAAATTGCTTCTGCTGCTTTTGGAATATTAAGCAGGAAAGGCTATATTATTATAGCCTCTATTAAAAGATAGTTTTGTAATAATCAAGGTAACAGTTTATGAAATGATGGCAATCTTCATTTGATTATATGATTGTACATGGTTGAACATGAGAAAGGTTGAGAGGCAAAATATACTAACAGCAGGGATGACTATCTTGAGAGAAATACTTGAAGTAACCAGGATATAAAGATTTGAGGATGACATCAGAAAATGGCTTGGACAATAAACAATGCTGATGAAGAAAACTCAAGAAAATGATTGCAATGGTCTGGGCATGTATGAAGGATGCAAATAGCTAGAATTCTTTTCATAGCCTTACACACAAAGGCACATATAACAGAAGTGAGGGAAAGTCAAGAAAGCTCTGACAGATAGGGCCCGATTTTACCATTTGGAGTCTAAGGGCGGGATCTGAGCGTAATACGGATCGGAGCCCGGAATCCTCTTTGCAGCGCGCCCATACGCTTCTTGCCGGCTCCGGTCCAATCCGCGCTGTGTGGGGGGAGGGGGGGGGCGCTTAGCGCTGCCGGAATGATCGGAGCTCTGAACTGCGCATGTGCAGTTTGAAAAAAAAATCTGAAGCAGCGCGCCCGGGCGGGGAGAAAAAAAAGCAGAGAGCGGCTCTCTGACCCAGATCATTCTCGGAGTGGGGGGGGGGGGGGGGGGGGGGGGGGGGGGGGGGGGGGGGGGGGCGGGGAGGTGGGAGGAGAGGG